>NW_022060064.1:194704-494704 GCF_007399415.2 Gopherus evgoodei | reverse complement strand
AAGCTGCAGCTCCCGGAATCGAAGGATCATGCTAGGAAGAATCTCAGCTTTAGTTTTACAATATAAACTTTTAGCCCTTGGTACTGTGGAGAAAATCTTCTAACTTTTGCTGCTTTTGCTACGTGAAATTTTTGGACGGAAACAGGTTTTTTGATGTTTTTTTAAATGAAAAATGAAGATTCCATGTCCCTTAAAAATTTTTTTTTTTTTTTTTTTTTGCAAATTTGTGTCAGTTTTACCAAATTGTTTTGGTTAGGAGGGGCACCCTGAAAAAACACCCTCCCCCCGCAGCTCTTTTCCTTTTGTTTTCAGTTTAAAATGATTGTTCCTTGAATTTTATTTTTAAGAAAGTTGAAAAAAAAACTTCTTTCCAATGCTCCAAATCGAAACAACACTTTTCGCTTCGGACCCTTCGTCCCGCCATTATGTTCCCCCTGCCTGTCTGATTCCCCAAAGATTTCATTGTTTTGCTTTCACTCAGAAATGGCACTGGTTTTTTGTTTGTTTGTCACAATTCCCCAAACTGAGAAATCAAGTTTTTAACACAGTGGTACTAGGCAGAATGGTCCAAACGGGTGTAGTCCATTTTTTTGTCAAGGTCCAACTTTCTTGGCCAAGGTCTAGTTAAGGTCCAGCCTCCAGAGAATTTAATAATAAAATCCCCAATAATAATAGAAGTAAATAAAAGGTTTTGAGGTCTGTTCAAAAGCATCTGGCTGTCCAGATTTGGCCTATGATCAGCTTATTGACTACCCGTGGTCCAGCGGTTAGAACAGGGGTCCCCAACGTGGTGCCCGCGGGTGCCAGGGTGCCCACCAGGGCGTCTAAGTGCACCCGCATACTGGCCAGCGGACAAGCATCTGCCGAAATGCCGCTGACAAGCTGCGTCATCCAGAGGCATCACTGCCAAAATGCTGCTAATTTTTGGTGATATTTCGGTGGTAATGCCTAGTGACGTTGCCGCTTGTCAGCAGAATTTCAGCGGATGCTCGTCCGCCGCCATGGCCCTCCACGGCTCATCGTCTGGTGCCTGCCAGACGAAAAAGGTTGGGGACCACTGGGTTAGAGGCATCAGCTGGACTGTGGTTGATGAGGGTTCAGTGCCCTGTCCTGCTACAACCTTCCTGCGTGACCTTAAACACGTTACTTAGACCGTCTCTGCCTCAGTTTCCCCATAAGCACAATGGAGGTAATAGCATAGCCCTGCCTTAGAAGGTGTGGTGAGGCTAAGCAAAATTACAGAGTGTGAGGTGGTGATGAGTGGCAGATGAGTATTACAGATGGCTCAAAAAGAAAAAAACAGAAGCACACGGAAAATATGAAGCGCCTGGAGTCATGAGAGAATCTCAGCGTTTGCGGGGGCAGGGGAGCAGTGCCTAGCCTTCGTAGTGGCGGAGACTAGCTTGAAAATGTGACTACAGCTAACGAAACCAGGAATCAAATCAAACAAATGGATTGGAGAGGGAGGCAGAGAAAAGCCGCTGAAATGGTCCGAGCGCTGGGGAAAAAGTGAAAGACTGAAAGATCCTGATTTAGTTGGGAATTGGTCCTGCTTTGAGCAGGGGGTTGGACTAGATACCTCCTGAGATCCCTTCCAACCCTGATATTCTATGATTTCTTTCGCTTCTCAAACGGGAGACAGAGCGGTGACTTGATTCCAGGGTGTAAGGACGTACATGGAGAGAAAATTCCTGGGGTCTTAGCAGAGAAAGACACAACAGGCCCCAACATCTGGAAGTTAAAGCCAGCAAAACACAATTTAGAAACAAGGCGGAAGTTAACTATCTGGAAGAATTAACCACTGCACCAGACTCCCAAGGGAAGAAGCAGATGGTCGGCCTTTTGGCGGCTTCGGATCCAAACCGAAGGCTGTCACAGATTCGCAGAGGTTAAGAACAGGCCAAGCGGAGAAAATTGATGGGGGGAAACTTCTGTTCTCGTCTCGCCAAGAAATCTGACACTCTAGCAAAGAAGCAGCTCAGGTGATCCTGGGGAATCTCAAACAAGAGAGATTAGGATTTGGCCCTGGGGTGGCTGCTGCTGGGGCCCTAAGTCCAGTTCTGGGGTCCACCCCCCACCCCCAGTTCAAGAGGGATGTGGATAAATTGGAGAGCAGTCAGAGAAGAGCTGCAAGAACGATGAAGGGCCTGGAAAACCTGCCCTAGCGAGACAGATGCCAGGAGCTTGGCCCGTGTAGCTTCACAAAGAGAAGGACGAGGGGTGATTTGGTCCCACGCTGTAAGTTGCAGAAATGTGACCACAGAGGGGCCTTCCCTCTAGCGGAGACAGGTCTAAGAAAAGCCAGTGTCAGGAAGCTAAAACTGGGTAAATAAGACACCAATTTCTTAACAGGAAGTGTAATTAACCAGTGGAAATTACAGCAAACCAGGCAAGTGCAAAATTACCAGTGACGGAGTATCCCCCGCTGCCCTCGACCGGGCGTTAATTCTGCACCGTTCTCTCAAGAGGTACAGGCCCTAGCGTAACGGGCTGCCAGTCCATGACCAGGACCGCTGCTGCCTCAATGTAATAACCATAATAATGGCAAAAAAAAAAACCCGTGACAGTCAACGAAAGTGGCAAAACTTCATCGGGTGAAAGGACTTTATGTTCTCCCCATCCAGGATTCAGGGCTACTGAGTGGAGGTGGCTTTGCAAGAGGATTAAATATTTCTATGAACAACCGTAACGGCATTGGGTTTTCCACTTGCCACAATAAACAGGGGCGGGGATTGTTCACCCTCAGATCCCTGCTCTCCCTCCAGTCCCTGAGCGACTGGGGATGAGACACAAATGGCATTTACGGGCAGGTTATCACAACTTGCTCCTTGATGAGGTTTCTTGCTTTCAAGCAGCTGGGACTGGACATTGTGGGAGACAGGACACTGGGTTAAATAGGCCCATGGGGCTGACCCAGGGCAGCAAGAAGCAGGCAGGATGCCGGGGTAGATGGGCCCATGGTCTGATCTGGCTCAGCAAGGAGCAGGCAGGGTGCCGGGGTAGATGGGCCCATGGTCTGATCTGGGAAGCAAGAAGCAAGTAGGATGCCGAGGTAGATGGGCCCATGGTCTGATCTGGGAAGCAAGAAGCAGGTAGGATGCCGAGGTAGATGGGCCCATGGTCTGATCCCGGAGCTCAAGGAGGAGGCAGGATGCCAGGGTAGATGGGCCCATGGTATGATCTAGGAGTCCAAGGAGGAGGCAGGATGCCAGGGTAGATGGGCCCCTGGTATGATCCGGGAAGCAAGGAGCAGGCAGGATACCCGGGTAGATGGGCACCTGGTATGATCTGGGAGCTCAAGGAGGAGGCAGCAGGCCCGGGTAGATGGGCCCATGGATCTGATCCACGGCAGGCGTTCCAATATTTCTTTGTGGATTCATAGGCTGACTTCCAAAAAAGCATCCCGTCTCCAGCAGAATAAGAGACACCACCCACCTGGTCTTTATATTTATTACAACAGGACCACAGTGTGCCAAGCACTGCTCGGACCCCCCCTGCCCAAGATCAGGGCCCTGTTGTACCAGGCACTGCCCAGACCGCTCTGACGAAGATCAGTGCTCCGCCATGCCGGACGCTGCCCAGACTCCCCCACACCAGCACAGAGTGTGAATCGCTCCCTGAACTGACAAACTCACCGAGCAAATAAACAAGAAAAATTAAGGTGGGGAGGAAAATGGAGTATTAAATGCAGGTTACACGCCTGGTGTGATGCACATAGAAATTACAGAGCCTGCTTCAAAGACAGGGAACCTGAGTCACTGCAAGAAGAATGAAATTTGCCTACTGACACAGTGAGTTTGTTGGACAGAACCCAGGAGTCCTGGCTCCAGCTCCCTCTCTTGGTCCCTTTGGACCCCACTCCCCTCCCAGGGCTGGGAACAGAACCCAGGAGTTCTGGTTCCTGGCCACCTGTATTCCTCCTCAGCTCAGCCTTGTTCTCCTGAAGACAGCCCCAAAGTTGCCCGTTTCCCACGGAGGTGTTTGGTGCATTGATCACATCCTGCGATTGCTCCCGGAGGGAGATTCCCTCCATGGCTGGAGGCTGGAATGGGCAGCTCAGCACCATAGTGGGCCTGGATGGAATGATCCACCCAAATGGGGGGGGCGGGGAGGAAACCCTAGTACTGTCCCGGAGATCATTAATTCCCCCACAACAAAGGGGAGTGGGAACAACTCCCCCAGTGGGGACCCTTGGAAAAGCAGCCTGTTTAAAAACATGGGAGTCAACTGAGCTATGCTGATTTACTCCAGCTGGGATCTGGCCCCATTGACTCCAATGGAGAGACGCCCATTGACATCGGCTGGGATCTGGCCCCATTGACTCCAATGGAGAGACGCCCATTGACATCGGCTGGGATCCGGCCCCATTGACTCCAACGGAGAGATGCCCATTGACACCGGCTGGGATCCGACCCCATTGACTCCAACGGAGAGATGCCCATTGACACCGGCTGGGATCCGGCCCCATTGACTCCAATGGAGAGACGCCCATTGACATCGGCTGGGATCTGGCCCCATTGACTCCAATGGAGAGACGCCCATTGACATTGGCTGGGATCTGGCCTTCACCTTCTCTGGCCTCAGTCAAACACAGATCCAGCTGTGCCTTCTCTCCCGCCCCTGTGCTGAACTGGATTGTATGGTAGCTGAAGACCCAGGGGCATGGAGGCTGAGCTGACTGAAGAACAGGTTCGGCTGCCTGATTCTCCCCTGGGGGAACCGGATCAGGAGACTTTCCCTTCCCGGCCTGCCCATGACAGAGCACTGCTGATGGACGCTGATACCAGTCAGCTCTGTGTTCTTGGGGAACCAGGGCGCAATATCCAGCCTGTCTGACTCATGAAGGACACCCCTGCCCCTGCCCAGCCTCTGCTTGAATGAAAACCGATCAGAGGAAAGACTTACACAGAACAGTGAAGAGCGGTGGGAGACACACCTAGACCCCTCCTGACAAGGGTGACCGGATTAAGGCAACTCCCCCAGACTCATTTGCATCGAAGATGGGACAAGGAGGCATCTCCATTAGCCTACAGAATGGAGAACAGAGATTCCAAGGCAAGAACCGCACTGAACTCTGGGTCCAGAAAAGCAGGGACGCAATGCATCATGGGGGAGCTCTGCTCCAGATGTTAATAGACCTACGCCTGCCCACACCCAGCTCAGCAGTTATCAGACCAATTCTAGTAATGAATCCTTGATTGATATCCAAACGACTGAAGCAACCTAATTGCATTGTGAGCTCCCTGGCAGGAACGCGGTCCATAGCCAAGAGTGATCAGCTCCTATTGTCTAGCCTAAAGAAAACCCTTGAGTTTACCCATAAACAAATCTCATGTTCTCCCTTGAACCATTGTTGTTTCCCTACCAAAAAGCCTACCCACACTCCAGTAAGTGTTCGGATGCCTGGATCCAAACTCTGCAACAGTTCCACCGGGATTTCATCTTCTCCTGACTGATCGTGCTGGGGGCTTTGCCTGTCTCCAGCACTCAGGACCCTGAGCTACCACCATCATAGACTTACAGACTTTAAGGTCAGAAGGGACCATTTATGATCATCTAGTCTGACCCCCTGCTCAATGCAGGCCACAGAATCTCACCCATCCACTTCTATAACAAACCCCTAACCTGTGTCTGAGTTATTGAAGTCATCAAATTGTGGTTTGAAGACCTCACGCTGCAGAGAATCCTCCAGCAAGTGACCCGTGTCCCACGCTGCAGAGGAAGGCGAAAAACCATCACCAGGGAACCCCGACCAGTCCAAGCTTCATGGAGTGGGTAAGATCCCAACTCTCTCTCTCTCTTTTCTTTTCTACCCCAGGTATAACTTGTTTGATCAGGTAGAGTTTTACTTTTGCAAACCTTTAATAACACAACAGTGATGTTGGTTTAGGTTCTTCTTGCGTGGCTATCACTATTATTCAATAAATCACTTTTGTGGCTTACTCTGCAGCAATGCTCCTCTTACCTAAGCTAAAGATCCCTGTAGCGCTCCAAATACTCCGGGGTTTGCTCAGCGGGTGGGTTACTACCAGTACAACTGTGACGTGAAAGTGGGGATAGGGACGTGTTGAACCAGGGCGGCAGCTTGGAAGGGCTGCTTGACCCAGTCTGCTGAGTCCAGGGACATATATGGGGTCAGCTTGAGAGTGTTGATTGACCCGGTCCTCTCTGTTTTGTGTGTGTGTGTGTTCATCTGGTTCTGGGGAGGAACCCAGCCCTGGGGAACCTAGGGCCTGCAAGGTAGCTCCATTGGGAGGGGACATGCAAAAGGGAGAAGTAGAAATCCTTATGAAAACACACGTGATACAAGCAGCACATTGATAGAATTACAGAACCTTCCCCACACACACACACATAATGAGCACACCCCAAAGTGACCAGCAAATCTGGTAACAACGCCGGCCGGTCTCGAACCCAGGACCTCTGGTGCTAAAACCACCAGCTTCCCGTCAGGGAGGAAACTCCCACCCTTCCCCAGTCTGATTCAGAACAACGAGGCCAAGCCGTTCCGATCTGGGACGGGGGCACCACTTCAGCACGCCGATCTCAAACCACTGCCTTTCCACACCGCGCCGATCTGCCGCTGCGCTAGGACCGAAACACGCCCTTTCGACCCTCGCGTGTCGACGCCTCTCGTTTCCCCTTCTCCAGTGTGGCCGAAGGTTAACCAGAAGTTGCCCGTTGCGTCCAGAAAATCGTTTGAATACCGAACGCAAGTCCGAGCGAAATCAATCCAGAGGATCCTGTTGTCTTTTTACCTTCTAGACACGGGTAGCCACCTTGTCGGCCCCACGTACAAGGCCGGCCTGTGTAGTTTGCCGAGCTGGGGTAGCTGTGTCTGGCCCAGGGTAGGAGGGCAGGTGATCTTTTATCTTTTATCGGTCCAACTTTAGCTGGCGACAGAGAGGCACCTTCATACTGACTCTGCTTTGGGTCTGTCTCGCTGACGTCAGCCCCAGGGCTGAATTAACCGTTCAGGGGCCCTGGTGCCCAGACTGTGGCCCCACACCCTGACTGTGCCCCAAGGCCCCACCCCACCGCTCTGCCCCCCACTCCAGGGAGGGGAGGAAGGGTGGAGAGGAGTGAGCAGTGGGTCGCAGGGGAGGGGCAGAAAGGAGCGGGTGTGGGAGAGGGGTGGAGAGCAATGGGGGGGCCGAGAGAAGTGATTGGTGGGGAGGGGGCACAGAGGTGCGAGCAGCAGATGGTGGGGGACAGATGGAGAGTGTGGAGGAGGGGCAGAGAGGAGGGACTGGGAGGGAGGGGGCGGAGGGGTGCAAAAATCAGGTGGGGGGGTGGAAAGAAGAGAGAGTGGGGGAGAGGCAGAGAGGAGAGAGCAGGGGGCAGGGACTTGGGGGGAGGCCGGGGGGCTCAGGGCCACAGTCCAGTGGCTGGGGCCCCTTCTGAGTGTGGGCTGTGACAGACAAGGCTCGCTGGGGGGGGGTAGAAACAGTGGAGTCTCCTCCTGGGCCTTCGGCCTCCTCCCAAGCCGTGTCTGAGGAGGCCAGGAGCAAGGGCTGTCGCCGTGCCGGCACCGCGCCCTGGCCAGCCAGAGCCCCGAGCTCCATCGGCGTCGGTGCAACGCCCGATCGAATGGGGGGGGCCCCAATCTCCGTTGGTGTCCGTGGTTCTGCCGGCACAATGAAGCAACCTGGATTTGCTCACGCCCAGCGGAGGATCTCCTCCCCCAGGCGTCAGGGCCAAACCTCAGCAGCTGGGGCCGCGGCTGCAAAAATTAGCAGGCCGCAGGACACTGGCCTTTGCTTTAACCGAGTCCGAGCTTAGACGCACGCGGCTGCTCTGACCCGTTTCTGGCAGCTTCTAAAGTACGGTGGGCACCCCCCAAAGGCTTTAAAGGGATTGTGACCTTCTCCTATACACTGCTCGGCTATGCTGAGCCACCTCAAACCGGAAAACTTGGCCTCTACCTCCGGGCTAACGAAAGGCAGGTGCTGAGCAGAAGAGTAGTTGCAACAGTGATTTAGCCGAGCTGTGTTTCCTTGGAGACTTCCACACAACGGAGGTCAGCAAGTTTTTTATTTGGGGAGAGGGAGACAGAGGCTGACGGTTAACCCCTGAGTCACACCCTCACGCTCTGGTTGTCGTCCCCGCCCCGCCCCGCTGCAGGTGGAGGAGTTCCAGCTGTGCTGCCGGCGCTGGCTGGGGGACATCGTCCTGGTGCGGCTCCACAAGGAGCCCTACTCCTTCTACCCCACCGACAACTGGTACTGCAGCTTCGTGGAGGTCATCTCCCCCCACGGCCAGACCTACCGCTTCCCCTGCTACCAGTGGATCGAGGGCTACCGCACCCTGGAGCTGCGGGAGGGCAAAGGTAGGGGGCTGCGGGCTGGGGGAAGGCACATGGGGGCCGACCTGGTGTCGCTTGGGGTCATAGATAGCTGTCCCCGTATACACCCCTCTATCTGTCCATCCCCATACACCCCCTATCCATCCATCCCTGTACACACCCCACTGTCTATCCATCTCCATCCATCCCCTATCCATCCATCCCCCTCTATCATTCCATCCCCATGCATCCCTCTGTCTCTCCATCCCTATCTATCTATCCACCCCTCTATCTATCTATCTATCCCCATCCACCCCTCTATCTATCTATCTATCCCCATCCACCCCCTTTATCTATCTATCTATCTATCTATCCCCATCCACCCCCTTTATCTATCTATCCCCATCTATCCCCATCCACCCCTCTATCTATCTATCCCCATCCACCCCTTCTATCTATCTATCCCCATCCACCCCTCTATCTATCTATCTATCCCCATCCACCCCCTCTATCTATCTATCCCCATCCACCCCCTCTATCTATCTATCCCCATCTATCCCCATCCACCCCCTCTATCTATCTATCCCCATCCACCCCCTCTATCTATCTATCTATCCCCATCCACCCCCTCTATCTATCTATCTATCCCCATCCACCCCCTCTATCTATCTATCTATCCCATCCACCCCCTCTATCTATATATCTATCCCCATCCACCCCTCTATCTATCTCTCCCCATCCACCCCCTCTATCCATCTATCTATCCCCATCCACCCATCATCCATCCATCCATCTATCTATCCCCATCCACCCCCTCTATCTATCTATCCCCAGCCACCCCCCTCTATCTATCTATCTATCCCCATCCACCCCCTATCTATCTATCTATCCCCATCCACCCTCTATCTATCCCCATCCACCCCCTCTATCTATCTATCCCATCCACCCCCTCTATCTATCTATCCTCATCCACCCCCTCTATCTATCTATCTATCCCCACCCCCTCTATCTATCTATCCCCATCTATCCCATCCACCCCCTCTATCTATCTATCCCCATCCACCCCTTCTATCTATCTATCTATCCCCATCCACCCCCCTATCTATCTATCTATCCCCATCCCCCCCTCTATCTATCTATCCCATCCACCCCATCTATCTATCTATCCCATCCACCCCCTCTATCTATCTATCTATCCCCATCCACCCATCATCCATCCATCCATCTATCTATCCCCATCCACCCATCATCCATCCATCTATCTATCCCATCCACCCCATCTATCTATCTATCCCCATCCACCCCCTCTATCTATCTATCTATCCCCATCCACCCCCTCTATCTATCCCCATCCACCCCCTCTATCTATCCCCATCCACCCCCTCTATCTATCCCCATCCACCCCTTCTATCTATCTATCTATCCCCATCCACCCCCCTCTATCTATCTATCTATCCCCATCCACCCCCTCTATCTATCTATCTATCTATCCCCATCCACCCCCTCTATCTATCTATCCCCATCTATCCCCATCCACCCCCTCTATCTATCTATCTATCCCCATCCACCCCCTCTATCTATCTATCCCCATCCACCCCCTCTATCTATCTATCTATCCCCATCCACCCCCTCTATCTATCTATCTATCCCCATCCACCCCCTCTATCTATCCCCATCCACCCCCTCTATCTATCTATCCCCATCCACCCCCTCTATCTATCTATCTATCCCCATCAACCTCCTCTATCTATCTATCTATCTATCCCCATCCACCCCCTCTATCTATCTATCTATCTATCTATCCCCATCCACCCCCTCTATCTATCCCCATCCACCCCCTCTATCTATCCCCATCCACCCCTTCTATCTATCTATCTATCCCCATCCACCCCCTCTATCTATCTATCTATCCCCATCCACCCCCTCTATCTATCTATCCCCATCCACCCCCTCTATCTATCTATCTATCCCCATCCACCCCCTCTATCTATCTATCCCCATCCACCCCCTCTATCTATCTATCTATCCCCATCCACCCCCTCTATCTATCTATCTATCCCCATCACCCCCTCTATCTATCTATCTATCCCCATCCACCCCCTCTATCTATCTATCTATCCCCATCCACCCCCTCTATCTATCTATCCCCATCCACCCCCTCTATCTATCTATCTATCTATCTATCCCCATCCACCCCCTCTATCTATCTATCCCCATCCACCCCTCTATCTATCTATCCCCATCCACCCCTCTATCTATCTATCTATCCCCATCCACCCCCTCTATCTATCTATCTATCCCCATCCACCCCTCTATCTATCTATCTATCCCCATCCACCCCCTATATCTATCCCCACCCACCCACTCTATCTATGTATCCCCATCCACCCCCTCTATCTATCTATCCCATCCACCCTCATACTATATCTATCCTCATCCACCCCTCTATCTATCTATCTATCTATCCCCATCCCCCTCTATCTATCTATCTATCCCCATCCCCCCCTCTATCTATCTATCATCCATCCCCTCTATCTATCTATCTATCCCCATCCACCCTCTATCTATCTATCTATCCCCATCCACCCCCTCTATATATCTATCTATCCACCCCACCCCTCTATCTATATATCTATCCCCATCCACCCCTATCTATCCCAGTGCACCCCCTCTATCTATCCCATCCACCCCTCTATCTATCCCCATCCCCCTCTCTATCCCCATCCACCCCTTTATCTATCTATCTATCCCCATCCACCCCTCTATCAATCTATCTATCCCCATCCACCCCCTCTATCTATCTATCTATCCCCATCCACCCCCTCTATCTATCTATCTATCCCCATCCACCACCTCTATCTATGTATCCCCATCCACCCCCTCTATCTATCTATCCCCATCCACCCCCTCTATCTATCTATCCACCCCTCTATCTATCTATCTATCTATCCCCATCCACCCCCTCTATCTATCTATCCCCATCTATCCCCATCCACCTACCATCCATCCATCCATCCATCTATCCCCATCCACCCATCATCCATCCATCCATCTATCTATCTATCCCATCCACCCCATCTATCTATCTATCCCCATCCACCCCCTCTATCTATCTATCTATCCCCATCCACCCCCTCTATCTATCTATCCCCATCCACACCCCTCTATCTATCTATCTATCCCCATCCACCCCCTCTATCTATCTATCTATCCACATCCACCCCCTCTATCTATCTATCTATCCCCATCCACCCCCTCTATCTATCTATCTATCCCCATCCACCACCTCTATCTATGTATCCCCATCCACCCACTCTATCTATCTATCCCCATCCACCCCCCTCTATCTATCTATCTCATCCACCCCCCTCTATCTATCTATCTATCCCCATCCATCCACCCCCTCTATCCATCTATCCCCATCTATCCCCATCCATCCATCCATCTATCTATCCCCATCCACCCCATCTATCTATCTATCCTCATCCACCCCCTCTATCTATCTATCTATCCCCATCCACCCATCATCCATCCATCTATCTATCCCATCCACCCCCTCTATCTATCTATCCATCTATCCCCATCCACCCCTCTATCTATCTATCTACCCCATCCACCCCCTCTATCTATCTATCTATCCCCATCCACCCCCTCTATCTATCTATCTATCCCCATCCACCCCTCTATCTATCTATCTATCCCCATCCACCCCCTCTATCTATCCCCATCCACCGATCATCCATCCATCCATCTATCCCATCCACCCCATCTATCTATCTATCCTCATCCACCCCCTCTATCCATCTATCTATCCCCATCCACCCCCTCTATCTATCTATCTATACCCATCCACCCCATCTATGTATCCCCATCCACCCCCTCTATCTATCTATCCCCATCCACCCCCTCTATCTATCTATCCTCATCCACCCCCTCTATCTATCTATCTATCTATCCCCATCCACCCCCTCTATCTATCTATCTATCTATCCCCATCCACCCCCTCTATCTATCTATCCCCATCTATCCCCATCCACCCCCCTCTATCTATCTATCTATCCCCATCCACCCCCTCTATCTATCTATCACCATCCACCCCTCTATCTATCCATCCCCATCCACCCCCTCTATCTATCTATCTATCCCCATCCACCCCCTATCTATCTATCCCCATCCCCCCCCTCTATCTATCTATCTATCCCCATCAACCTCCTCTATCTATCTATCTATCTATCCCCATCCACCCCCTCTATCTATCTATCTATCTATCTATCCCCATCCACCCCCTCTATCTATCTATCCCCATCTATCCCCATCCACCCCCTCTATCTATCTATCCCCATCCACCCCTTCTATCTATCTATCTATCTATCTATCTATCTATCTATTCCCATCCACCCCCTCTATCTATCTATCTATCTATCCCCATCCACCCCCTCTATCTATCTATCTATCTATCTATCTATCTATCTATCTATCTATCTATCTATCCCCATCCACCCCCTCTATCTATCTATCTATCTATCTATCTATCTATCTATCCCCATCCACCCCCTCTATCTATCTATCTATCTATCCCCATCCACCCCCTCTATCTATCTATCTATCTATCCCCATCCACCCCCTCTATCTATCTATCTATCTATCCCCATACATACCCCTGTATCTCTCTCTCTCTCTCTCTCTCTCTTTCACGCCTTCTCTCTCTCCCCCAGGCCAGACGGTTTGCGATGATGCCGATTCCCCGTTGCTGCTGGCGCAGCGGCAGGCTGAGCTGAAGCACCGACGCGAGTCCTATGGGTGAGTGAGATGCCGGTGTGGGTTGGCATCCTCCTCTGGGCTGCATGGGGTTCTGACGATGCCGCCCATGGGAGCCAGCTGAGGTCACTCCATCCGGGGCAGACAAACCCCAAAAGCTGGTGGATATTCCATGACTTAGATTTACCAAACCAGCCCAAAACAGCCTCTGTTTTACCTCACAGGTTACTCAGAAGTCCAAACAACACAGTTCCCTTAAAGGGCCCAGCCTCAGGCCTCCGCCCAGACACGCATGTCAGATATGTTGATGATTGCTGAAAATCTTATCTCATCGTAGAAAACAAAAGGTTCTTCCAATCCCAAAGGCTCAGCCATACACCCAGGGCCAATTATAACTTAGATCTTACCCAAAATACACACTATGGCCGAGTCTTGTTAACTAAACTAAAATTTATTTAAAAAGACAAGAGACAGAGTGTTGGTTGAAAGCTCAATATACAGACAGACTTGAATTCAATTCTTGAGGTTCAGATACATAGCAGAGGTGAGCTTGTAGTAGCCAAAAATCCTTTTAGAAACAGTCCAGAGGTTATAGTCCAATGTCCATATTCAGGGTGACTCCAGTCAGTGACTGGGGATCTCAATCCTTGTGGCTTAAGGTTTCCCCTTCTGGAAACCCAAAGCAGATCTGAGATGAAGAAGGATCGTGTTCCAGGTTTTTATACGTTTCCAGCAGCGTTTTGGCGTGAGAAAACAATAGCTCAACTTTCCTTCTCCTAAACATTATGGCAATTAGCACAGGATAATGTATCCATGAAACAGTTCAGATACAGATTACCACAACCTTCAAAGAGACACAGAGACAATAACACTATTTCACTCAAGTGTCTTCCTAAACATTAATACTCCTTTTTGGGGTCTTTGAATCAAAGCCACCGCAATAGACAATACACCACAAGACCTGAGCACACAGATCCCCTTCTATCTCCATCAATGCCGGCTGCATTTCAAAGCTCTCTTCATTTGCGTATCTTCCTAACCGGTTGGCCATGGGTCAGGTCAGTCTGTGAGGTAATTAACTCTTTCTGGCCCTGTCATCTTTCAGTGAAATCGTAGAATCATAGAAGATCAGGGTTGGAAGGGACCTCAGCAGGTATCTAGTACGACCCCCTGCTCAACTAAATCCCCAACTGGACCAATCCCCAACTAAATCATCCCAGCCAGGGCTTTGTCAAGCTGGGCCTTAAAAACCTCTAAGGAAGGAGATTCCACCACCTCCCTAGGGAACCCATTCCAGTGCTTCACCACCCTCCTAGTGAAATAGCGTTTCCTAATATCCAACCTCATACATTCATAATGTCTCAGGGGTCCCGGGGATGGAGCGGGTGGTAGGAACCGCAGGACAGGTCATCCCGGGACTGCGGCTGAGGGATTGGCAGGGCAGCGGCAGGCCAGGGCTAACGTCGCCTGCTGTCTCTCCATGCCCAGATGGAAGGAATACGCCCCTGGACTGCCCCGGTGCCTGGCGGTGGAAAACGTCATTGAGCTGGACTGTAACACCATGTACTCCTTCACCAAGACCACCAACTTCCTGCTGCGTGGGGGAAATGCGTGAGTGCTGCTGCCCCACGGCCAGACCCGTTCCCAGCGCCTGCCCCTAGAAACTAACCCTAACCCTGTACACAACCCTGTACACTAACCCTAACCCTGTACACAACCCTGTACACTAACCCTAACCCTGTACACTAACCCTAACCCTGTACACAACCCTGTACACTAATCCTAACCCTGTACAGTAACCCTAACCCTGTACACAACACTGTACACTAATCCTGCCCCTGCCCTGTGCCCCCTCCATCTCCGCCCCATTCGAAGGGACAGGCCCGAACCCCCCCTGCCTGCTCCCACACGCTCGCTCTGGCACCCCCCCAGGCAGGTGGAGCTGCGGCTGAAGGGTTTCCTGAGTTGCACCAACTCCTGGGCGAAGCTGGACGACATCAACAAGGTTTTCTGCTTCAACAAGACCCCGATCACAGGTAGGTGACCCTCCCCCACCCCCACCCCGAGCCTTGCTCGCCTGGGCCCACCAGAGCCCCCCCCCCCCCACAGAGCAGGGTGATTGGGATGGGTGTGATGCAAGCTGCTGGAGACCCCAGCGCTGCTTGTGCCAGGCCCTGCCCAGAGCCTCCCAACCACGATCAGGGACCCCCCAGGCTTCTGCCAGGTGCTGCCCAGACTCCCTCCGAGATCAGGCCCCCTCATGCTGGACCATTAGCCCCATTCTCCAGTGTGGGGAGGCCGTGGCCCCGAGAGACTCCGAAAGCTGCCCCAGGCACCCAGGGTAGGACTCGAACTCGGCTCCCCTGAGTCCCGGCCCGACACGTTAACCCCGTGGCTGCCCTGCCCGTGTCCCCCCAGAGTACGTGCGGGCACACTGGCGAGAGGACACGTTCTTCGGGTACCAGTTCGTGAACGGGGTCCACCCAATGATGATCCGGCGCTGCAAAGAACTCCCCTGCAACTTCCCTGTCACGCCGGCCATGGTGGCCTCCTCCCTGGGGGAGAGCAGCAGCCTGCAGGCCGAGCTGGAGGTAAGTGGGGTGCCAGGGACAGGGGTGTCTGACCTCCCAGCTCACTCCCCAGTGTTGCTCCAGGCACGAGCAGCCACGGATCAGAGGTGTCCAGCAGGCCCAATTCCAGAGTTAGTGGCTGCGCTCGCACTGGCCACTCAGCTCCAGAGGCTAGACCCAGGGCACTGCTGTGGGGAAGCTCACAGCGTTGGGAAAGGGCACTGCTGTGGGGAAGCTCACAGCACTGACATCCCAGCTTTTCCCCATGCCCTGGGGTCCCCACTCTGCACCCCCCGATGCACTGGCCCCCGCACTCTTCTCTGCTCCCCCTGTGCCTTGCAGAAAGGGAACATCTTCCTCGCTGACTATAAAATCTTGGAGGGCATCCCGGCCAACACGATCAACGGCTACCAGCAGTACATCGCCGCGCCCCTCTGCCTGCTGCACCTGCAGCCCTCCGGGGAGCTCGTCCCCATAGCAATTCAGGTAACAGCCCCCACACGCTGCCTGGCGGGCCCCCGCATGCAGCCCCCATCCCTACACAGTCCCAGGGCTGAGCATTGCCATCTAAGGGACTGGTCTAGGAAGAGAACCCAGGAGTCCTGGCTCCCAGCCCCCCCGTTCTAACCCACCAGCCCCCACTCCCCTCCCAGAGCCGAGGAGAAAACCCAGGAGTCCTGGCTCCCCCTGCTCTAACCCACCAGTCCCCACTCCCCTTCCAGAGCCGGAGGAAGAACCCAGGAGTCCTGGCTCCCAGCCCCCCCCTGCTCTAATCACCAGCCCCCACTCCCCTCCCAGAGCAGGGAGAGAACCCAAGAGTCCTGGCTCCCTAATTGCCCCACACCCTTCTGTGTGTACCTCCGTGTGTGTGTACACACCCCAGCTGTGTGTCTCCTCTTCCTAACACTGGATTTGCTGCTCCGTCATGTCCCCTCACCCTGGGCGGCTGGGTCCTAGCCCCTGGGGGAGCAGCAGGATTCACAACCCCGGTCTGGGTCAACCTGCACCCCCATCCCTCCTGTGTCTCTCCACGCGCAGCTCAGCCAGTGCCCAGGCCCCGACAGCCCCATCTTCCTGCCCAGCGACTCCGAGTGGGACTGGATCCTGGCCAAGACCTGGGTGCGCTACGCCGAGTTCCTGGTGCATGAGTCCAACAGCCACCTGCTGCTCACCCACCTGATCGATGAGGCCTTCACCCTGGCCACCCTGCGCCAGCTGCCCATGTGCCACCCGCTCTTCAAGGTAGGAAAGGGGCTGGGGGCCAGCTGTGCCCAAATGTGTGGGAGAGAAGAGCCCAGCAGGGGAAGCGTGCCAGAAACGCCCCACTGCCGGCATCCAACAGTGCCCAGCCACACATGTGGGTGCCCAGTGGAGTGCGTGTGCCCGGCGTGCCAGGCTGGGCGTGCCCCACACTGGCTGCACTCTACCCATCATGGTCCAGCACCTCCTGAATGACAAGGGAGAAAGAGCTTCCGCTGGCTTTTTGGAGGGGCCAGGGGTCCTGGCCCCTCCCCAGATACGTGCAGGGGTGGGGATGGGGGGTGGCTGCCTGCTTGTCCTCACCCACCCCTGTGTCTCTTCCCCTCCCTAGCTGCTGCTACCCCACACCCGCTACACGCTGCACGTCAACGTCCTGGCCAGGACCCTGCTACTCAGACGCGGAGGGCACATCGAAAGGGTGAGAGGACCCCACGGTCAGCAGCACTGGACCCAGCTTCCCTCCTAGAGCTGGGGAAAGAACCCAGGAGTCCTGTGCTATAACCCACCAGCCCTCACTCCCCTCCCAGGGCTGGGGAGAGAACCCAGGAGTCCTGGCCCCCAGCTCCTCCTGCTCTAACCAGTAAGCCCCACTCCAGTCCCAGAGCCGGGGAGAGAACCCAGGAGTCCTGGCTCCCAAGCCCCCCTGTTCTAACCCACTAGACCCCATGCCCCTCCCAGAGCCCCGTACTTGGGTGTAAAATGCACCTGTCGCCCAAGGTACCGGCTGCCCCTGGAACGGGCAGAATTAGAACTCAAAGCGACTGCGACAGCTCAGAAAATTGGGCTGAAATCGACAAGCTGAAATTCAGTGAAGAGAATTGCAACGTGCACCACTGTGGCAGGAAAACATCAATGCCCATCTGCACAATGGGACATAACTAGCTGCCGGAGAGGAGAGTGGGGGGTCGTACTGCTCCAAAGGATCTGGGAGTTATATTGGGGTCTGTGATACAGCATGACCAAAGGGCAGCAGGACAGGGTTAGAAGGGAGCCTTATTCCCTGTAGAGGGAAGAAAGTTTGCTATAGATTAACTAGAGCACCTGAAGTCAATTAGAGCACCTGCAGTTAGTCACCTGATAAAAACCCCTGCTTCAATCAGACAGTGTGGGAGTCGGAGTAGAGAGCATTGGTGCTGGAGCACAGAACAGTTTGGAGGAGTCGGAGCAGAGAGGATTGGTGTTGGAGCACAGAACAGTTTGGAGGAGTCGGAGCGAGGATTGGTGTCGAAGCAGAGAGGATTGGTGTCGGAGCAGAGAGGATTGGTGTTGGAGGAGAGAACAGTTTGGAGGAGTCGGAGCAGAGAGGATTGGTGTCGGAGCAGAGAGGATTGGTGTCGGAGCGGAGAACAGTTTGGAGGAGTTGGAGCAGAGAGAATTGGTGTCGGAGCAGAGAGGATTGGTGTCGGACCAGAGAACAGTTTGGAGGAGTTGGAGCAGAGAGGATTGGTGTCGGAGCAGAGAGGATTGGTGTCTGAGCAGAGAACAGTTTGGAGGAGTCGGAGCAGAGAGGATTGGTGTCAGAGCAGAGAGGATTGGTGTCGGAGCAGAGAGGATTGGTGTCAGAGCAGAGAACAGTTTGGAGGAGTCGGAGCAGAGAGGACTGGTGTCTGAGCAGAGAACAGTTTGGAGGAGTCGGAGCGGAGAGGATTGGTGTCTGAGCAGAGAACAGTTTGGAGGTGTCGGAGCAGAGAAGATTGGTGTCGGAGCAGAGAGGATTGGTGTCTGAGCAGAGAACAGTTTGGAGGAGTTGGAGCAGAGAGGATTGGTGTCGGAGCAGAGAGGATTGGTGTCTGAGCAGAGAACAGTTTGGAGGAGTCGGAGCAGAGAGGATTGGTGTCGGAGCAGAGAGGATTGGTGTCGGAGCAGAGAACAGTTTGGAGGTGTCGGAGCAGAGAAGATTGGTGTCTGAGCAGAGAACAGTTTGGAGGTGTCGGAGCAGAGAAGATTGGTGTCTGAGCAGAGAACAGTTTGGAGGAGTTGGAGCAGAGAGGATTGGTGTCTGAGCAGAGAGGATTGGTGTCTGAGCAGAGAACAGTTTGGAGGAGTCGGAGCAGAGAGGATTGGTGTTGGAGCAGAGAGGATTGGCGTTGGAGCAGAAAACAGTTTGGAGGAGTTGGAGCAGAGAGGATTGGTGTCTGAGCAGAGAACAGTTTGGAGGAGTTGGAGCAGAGAGGATTGGTGTCGGAGCGGAGAACAGTTTGGAGGAGTTGGAGCAGAGAGGATTGGTGTCGGAGCAGAGAGGATTGGTGTTGGAGCAGAGAACAGTTTGGAGGAGTTGGAGCAGAGAGGATTGGTGTTGGAGCAGAGAACAGTTTGGAGGAGTTGGAGCAGAGAGGATTGGTGTCGGAGTGGAGAGGATTGGTGTTGGAGCAGAGAACAGTTTGGAGGAGTCAGAGCAGAGAGGATTGGCGTTGGAGCAGAGAACAGTTTGAAGGAGTCGGAGTAGAGAGGATTGGTGTCGGAGCAGAGAACAGTTTGGAGGAGTCGGAGCAGAGAGGATTGGTGTCGGAGCAGAGAACAGTTTGGAGGAGTCGGAGCAGAGAGGATTGGTGTCGGAGTGGAGAGGATTGGTGTTGGAGCAGAGAACAGTTTGAAGGAGTTGGAGTAGAGAGGATTGGTGTTGGAGCGGAGAACAGTTTGGAGGAGTCGGAGCAGAGAGGATTGGTGTTGGAGCAGAGAGGATTGGTGTCAGAGCAGAGAACAGTTTGGAGGAGTCGGAGCAGAGAGGATTGGTGTTGGAGCGGAGAACAGTTTGGAGGCGTCAGACCAGAGAGGATTGGTGTTGAAGCGGAGAACAGTTTGAAGGAGTCAGAGCAGAGAGGATTGGTGTCGGAGCGGAGAACAGTTTGGAGGAGTTGGAGCAGAGAGGATTGGTGTCGGAGCGCAGAACAGTTTGGAGGAGTCGGAGCAGAGAGGATTGGTGCTGGAGCGGAGAACAGTTCGGAGGAGTTGGAGCAGAGAGGATTGGTGTCGGAGCGGAGAACAGTTTGGAGGAGTCGGAGCAGAGAGGATTGGTTCTGGAGCGGAGAACAGTTCGGAGGAGTTGGAGCAGAGAGGATTGGTGTTGGAGCAGAGAGGACTGGTGTCAGAGCAGAGAACAGTTTGGAGGAGTCGGAGCAGAGAGGATTGGTGTTGGAGCAGAGAACAGTTTGGAGGTGTCGGAGCAGAGAGGATTGGTGTCGGAGCGGAGAACAGTTTGGAGGAGTTGGAGCAGAGAGGATTGGTGTTGGAGCAGAGAACAGTTTGGAGGAGTCGGAGCAGAGAGGATTGGTGTTGGAGCAGAGAACAGTTTGGAGGTGTCGGAGCAGAGAGGATTGGTGTCGGAGCGGAGAACAGTTTGGAGGAGTTGGAGCAGAGAGGATTGGTGTTGGAGCAGAGAACAGTTTGGAGGAGTCGGAGCAGAGAGGATTGGTGTCGGAGCAGAGAGGATTGATGTCGGAGCAGAGAACAGTTTGGAGGAGTCGGAGCAGAGAGGATTGGTGTTGGAGCAGAGAACAGTTCGGAGGAGTCGGAGCAGAGAGAGGATTGGTGTTGGAGCAGAGAACAGTTTGGAGGAGTCGGAGCGGAGAGGATTGGTGTTGGAGCAGAGAACAGTTTGGAGGTGTCGGAGCAGAGAGGACTGGTGTCGGAGCGGAGAACAGTTTGGAGGAGTCGGAGCAGAGAGGATTGGTGTTGGAGCAGAGAGGATTGGTGTCAGAGCAGAGAACAGTTTGGAGGAGTCGGAGCAGAGAGGATTGGTGTTGGAGCAGAGAACAGTTTGGAGGTGTCGGAGCAGAGAGGATTGGTGTCGGAGCAGAGAGGATTGGTGTTGGAGCAGAGAACAGTTTGGAGGAGTCGGAGCAGAGAGGATTGGTGTCGGAGCAGAGAGGATTGGTGTCGGAGCAGAGAACAGTTTGGAGGAGTCGGAGCAGAGAGGATTGGTGTTGGAGCAGAGAACAGTTCGGAGGAGTCGGAGCAGAGAGGATTGGTGTTGGAGCAGAGAACAGTTTGGAGGAGTCGGAGCGGAGAGGATTGGTGTTGGAGCAGAGAACAGTTTGGAGGTGTCGGAGCAGAGAGGACTGGTGTCGGAGCGGAGAACAGTTTGGAGGAGTCGGAGCAGAGAGGATTGGTGTTGGAGCAGAGAACAGTTTGGAGGTGTTGGAGCAGAGAGGATTGGTGTCGGAGCAGAGAACAGTTTGGAGGAGTCGGAGCAGAGAGGATTGGTGTCGGAGCAGAGAGGATTGGTGTTGGAGCAGAGAACAGTTTGGAGGAGTTGGAGCAGAGAGGATTGGTGTCGGAGCAGAGAACAGTTTGAAGGAGTCGGAGCAGAGAGGATTGGTGTCGGAGCGGAGAACAGTTTGGAGGAGTCGGAGCGGAGAGGATTGGTGTCAGAGCAGAGAACAGTTTGGAGGAGTTGGAGCAGAGAGGATTGGTGTTGGAGCAGAGAACAGTTTGAAGGAGTTGGAGCAGAGAGGATTGGTGTCGGAGCAGAGAGGATTGGAGTTGGAGCAGAGAACAGTTTGGAGGAGTTGGAGCAGAGAGGATTGGTGTCGGAGCAGAGAGGATTGGTGTCTGAGCAGAGAACAGTTTGGAGGAGTCGGAGCAGAGAGGATTGGTGTTGGAGCAGAGAGGATTGGTGTCGGAGCAGAGAACAGTTTGGAGGTGTCAGAGCAGAGAAGATTGGTGTCTGAGCAGAGAACAGTTTGGAGGTGTCGGAGCAGAGAAGATTGGTGTCTGAGCAGAGAACAGTTTGGAGGAGTTGGAGCAGAGAGGATTGGTGTCGGAGCAGAGAGGATTGGTGTCTGAGCAGAGAACAGTTTGGAGGAGTCGGAGCAGAGAGGATTGGTGTTGGAGCAGAGAACAGTTTGGAGGAGTTGGAGCAGAGAGGATTGGTGTTGGAGCAGAGAACAGTTTGGAGGAGTCGGAGCAGAGAGGATTGGTATCGGAGCAGAGAGGATTGGTGTTGGAGCAGAGAGGATTGGTGTCTGAGCAGGGAACAGTTCGGAGGAGTTGGAGCAGAGAGGATTGGTGTTGGAGCAGAGAACAGTTTGGAGGAGTCGGAGCAGAGAGGATTGGTGTCGGAGCAGAGAACAGTTTGGAGGAGTCGGAGCAGAGAGGATTGGTGTCGGAGCAGAGAACAGTTTGGAGGAGTTGGAGCAGAGACGATTGGTGTCGGAGTGGAGAGGATTGGTGTTGGAGCAGAGAACAGTTTGAAGGAGTTGGAGTAGAGAGGATTGGTGTTGGAGCGGAGAACAGTTTGGAGGAGTCGGAGCAGAGAGGATTGGTGTCGGAGCAGAGAGGATTGGTGTTGGAGCAGAGAACAGTTTGGAGGAGTCAGAGCAGAGAGGATTGGTGTTGGAGCAGAGAACAGTTTGGAGGAGTTGGAGCAGAGAGGATTGGTGTCGGAGTGGAGAGGATTGGTGTTGGAGCAGAGAACAGTTTGAAGGAGTTGGAGTAGAGAGGATTGGTGTTGGAGTGGAGAACAGTTTGGAGGAGTCGGAGCAGAGAGGATTGGTGTCGGAGCAGAGAACAGTTTGGAGGAGTCGGAGCAGAGAGGATTGGTGTTGGAGCAGAGAGGATTGGTGTCGGAGCAGAGAACAGTTTGGAGGAGTCGGAGCAGAGAGGATTGGTGTTGGAGCGGAGAACAGTTTGGAGGCGTCAGACCAGAGAGGATTGGTGTTGAAGCGGAGAACAGTTTGAAGGAGTCAGAGCAGAGAGGATTGGTGTCGGAGTTGAGAACAGTTTGGAGGAGTTGGAGCAGAGAGGATTGGTTTCGGAGCAGAGAACAGTTCGGAGGAGTTGGAGCAGAGAGGATTGGTGTTGGAGCAGAGAGGATTGGTGTCAGAGCAGAGAACAGTTTGGAGGAGTTGGAGCAGAGAGGATTGGTGTTGGAGCAGAGAACAGTTTGGAGGAGTCGGAGCAGAGAGGATTGGTGTCGGAGCAGAGAACAGTTTGGAGGAGTCGGAGCAGAGAGGATTGGTGTTGGAGCAGAGAGGATTGGTGTTGGAGCAGAGAGGATTGGTGTCAGAGCAGAGAACAGTTTGGAGGAGTCGGAGCAGAGAGGATTGGTGTTGGAGCAGAGAGGATTGGTGTTGGAGCAGAGAGGATTGGTGTCAGAGCAGAGAACAGTTTGGAGGAGTCGGAGCAGAGAGGATTGGTGTTGGAGCGGAGAACAGTTTGGAGGCCTCAGACCAGAGAGGATTGGTGTTGAAGCGGAGAACAGTTTGAAGGAGTCAGAGCAGAGAGCATTGGTGTCGGAGCGGATAACAGTTTGGAGGAGTTGGAGCAGAGAGGATTGGTGTCGGAGCAGAGAACAGTTCGGAGGAGTTGGAGCAGAGAGGATTGGTGTTGGAGCAGAGAGGATTGGTGTCAGAGCAGAGAACAGTTTGGAGGAGTTGGAGCAGAGAGGATTGGTGTTGGAGCGGAGAACAGTTTGGAGGAGTCGGAGCAGAGAGGATTGGTGTCGGAGCAGAGAACAGTTTGGAGGAGTCGGAGCAGAGAGGATTGGTGTTGGAGCAGAGAACAGTTTGGAGGTGTCGGAGCAGAGAGGACTGGTGTCGGAGCGGAGAACAGTTTGGAGGTGTTGGAGCAGAGAGGATTGGTGTCGGAGCGGAGAACAGTTTGGAGGAGTCGGAGCAGAGAGGATTGGTGCTGGAGCAGAGAACAGTTCGGAGGAGTTGGAGCAGAGAGGATTGGTGTTGGAGCGGAGAACAGTTTGAAGGAGTCAGAGCAGAGAGGATTGGTGTCGGAGCGGAGAGGATTGGTGTTGGAGCAGAGAACAGTTTGGAGGAGTCGGAGCGGAGAGGATTGGTGTTGGAGCAGAGAGGATTGGTGTCGGAGCAGAGAACAGTTTGGAGGAGTCGGAGCAGAGAGGATTGGTGTTGGAGCAGAGAACAGTTCGGAGGAGTCGGAGCAGAGAGGATGGGTGTTGGAGCAGAGAACAGTTTGAAGGAGTCGGAGCAGAGTGGATTGGTGTTGGAGCAGAGAACAGTTCGGAGGAGTTGGAGCAGAGAGGATTGGCGTTGGAGCAGAGAACAGTTCGGAGGAGTTGGAGCAGAGAGGATTGGTGTCAGAGCAGAGAACAGTTTGGAGGAGTCGGAGCAGAGAGGATTGGTGTCGGAGCGGAGAACAGTTTGGAGGAGTTGGAGCAGAGAGGATTGGTGTTGGAGCAGAGAGGATTGGTGTCGGAGCAGAGAGGATTGGTGCTGGAGCAGAGAACAGTTTGAAGGAGTTGGAGCAGAGAGGATTGGTGTTGGAGCAGAGAACAGTTTGGAGGAGTTGGAGCAGAGAGGATTGGTGTCGGAGCAGAGAACAGTTTGAAGGAGTTGGAGTAGAGAGGATTGGTGTTGGAGCGGAGAACAGTTTGGAGGAGTTGGAGCAGAGAGGATTGGTGTTGGAGCAGAGAACAGTTTGAAGGAGTTGGAGCAGAGAGGATTGGTGTTGGAGCAGAGAACAGTTTGGAGGAGTTGGAGCAGAGAGGATTGGTGTCGGAGCAGAGAACAGTTTGAAGGAGTCGGAGCAGAGAGGATTGGTGTCGGAGCAGAGAACAGTTTGGAAGAGTCGGAGCAGAGAGGATTGGTGTTGGAGCACAGAACAGTTTGAAGGGAAGCAGAGGAAAGTTTGGAGAAGTGCTGCAGTGGGCTACGAAGTCCAAGACCCTAGGTAAAGGGCACCTGGCTTGTGCAGAGGGAGGGCAGGAAGCCCCCACAAGTTGGAGGGCAGGAGAGGGGAATAGCCCAGGGGAAGGAACCATCAGTTCAAATGGTTTACCACCATCCTCAGGGCCCCAGGTCCCTCCCTCTCCACTCCCTTCCTCTAGGACACTAGTGGGGCAGTTAATATTCCAATTCAGGGGCAAGAAATGGCTCCCTGAACCCCCGCTCCCAAAAAGAGAAAGCGCGAGACCCATCATAATAGTGCCAGCCATTTGCCACAGGTCCCAAGTGGAATATGAGTCAACAATGCTCCGCAGCTGGGAAAATGACTAATATCATTCTAGGCTGAATTAACAGGAGTGTCGTGTGTAAAACGTGGGAGGTCATTGTCTGGCCCTGGTGAGACCTCAGCTGGAGAACTGGGGGGGCGTCACATTTTAGGCAAGATGTGGCCAAATTGGAGAGAGTCTGAGAAAGAACAATAAACATGATCAAAGGTTTCGAAACCCTGATCTATGAGGCCAGGTTAAAAAAACACTGGGCACATTTAGTCCTGAGAGAAGTTTGAGAGAGGGGACCTGATAGTCTTCAAATACGTTGAGGACAGTGATCAATTGTTCTCTGGTCCTGCCGAAGGCAGGACAAGAAGTAATGAGGAACTGGGGTTATTTAGTCTGCAGAAGAGAAGAGTGAGGGGGGATTTGATAGCTGCTCTCAGCTACCTGAAGGGGGATGCAAAGAGGATAGATCTAGACTGTTCTCAGTGCTACCAGATGACAGAACAAGAAGCAATGGTCTCAAGTCACAGTGGGGCAGGTCTAGGTTGGATATTAGGAAACACTATTTCACTAGGAGGGTGGTGAAGCACTGGAATGGGTTCCCGAGGGAGGTGGTGGAATCTCCATCCTTGGAGGTTTTTAAGGCCCAGCTTGACAAAGCCCTGGCTGGGGTGATTTAGTTGCGGTTGGTCCTGCTTTGAGCAGGGGGTTGGACTAGATGCCTCCTGAGGTCTCTTCCAACCCTGATCTTCTATGATTCTAATGGGCTAAATGAAGTAATGGGCTTAATCTGCAACAAGGGAGATTTATGTTAAATATTAGGAAAAGCTTTCTCTCTCTAAAGATAGTGAACTCTGGAGCAGGCATGCAAGGGAGGATGTGCAATCTCCGTCCCTGGAGGTTCTTAGAACTGGTTGGACAAACACCATTCCCACATGGTCTAGGTTGACTTGGTCCTGCCTTGGCGCGGTGGGAGTGGACTCGGTGATCTTTCAGGGTCCCTTCGCCCTACAATTCTACGTTTCTGTGAAAACACGGGTGTTAGGAGTGATTGATCATTTTGGGGTACAACGCAAAGCGAAACATGGGGGAGGCATATTTGTCATGGGGTGTATTGTCTGTCGTCATGTTGTGCTGAAATAGATCATGGCGGTATTTCATTCTAACCTGTCCCCTGGCCCGGTAGCTCAGAGGTTGAAGGCTCTGTCTCTGGTCCCTTCCCAGGGCATGGGCTCGGGGATCGAGGGGACCAAGGTGCTGATGGCCAAGGGCATGTCCTGCCTGACATACGCCTCCCTCTGCTTACCTGATGACATCCAAGAGCGTGGGGTTGACTGCATCCCCAACTACTACTACAGGGATGATGGGCTGAAGATCTGGTCGGCCATTGAGAGGTAAGGAGCAGGAGCCGGGGTAGAGGGTGGCAAGGAAGCAAGTGGCATGTGGAAAATTCCCACTGGCCCGAGTTGCTTGGAAACACGACATTCCTGCCACGTAAAGAATTCTGAGTTTAAAAAACCTGGAATTTCCTAAAGGGCAATTTTTGAAAGACACCTGCCCCCACACACCCAGCTACATTGCACGAATTCTCCTTGAGCCGCTCAGGAATCACACAGAGAAGAGCACCAGCCAATTC
The DNA here is from genome assembly GCF_007399415.2 of Gopherus evgoodei. NCBI lineage: Eukaryota > Metazoa > Chordata > Testudines > Testudinidae > Gopherus > Gopherus evgoodei. Next base: position 468,284 of record NW_022060064.1, on the reverse strand, counting down.
TCCCCAGCCTTGCACACCAGGACGACACCATCTCGCCCTGGTCAGAAGCCTGGCCAGTTTCAGTTTTTTACCCAGTCCTCCCCTCCCTCACTGTGGAGAGGACATGCACCAGTCTTTGTACCTGAGCTGAGATTTCCTGAGCACTTCAACCAAACCAAAATGTTTTAGGTAAAATATCAAACAGGTTTATTGACCGCAGAAAGATAGATTTTTTTTTTAGTGAATATACATGGTAGGCATAAGAGGTTAGAGACAGTTACCAAAGAAAACAAAAGGTCAGCGCACAGTCTAAATCTAATTGCACTAGACAGCATTTATATCAAGCAATTTTCTCATCCCCCTGGATGTTACAGTTCTTCATACACAGGCTTCTCCCTGGAGCCTGGGACCAGTCTCCTCAGTTAAAGTTTTCGTCTTCCCAGCGTAGGTGAGGGAGGAGAGAGGCCAAGGGATGATACCACTGTCCCTTATTTTATACCCTCAGTCCATGTGTCTAGAAGACACTTGCCCAGACACGTCCTGGTGGGCTTTGCTGAGTCACTGGGTTGAGCAATCCCCTTGGTGGGTCTTGTGCAACTGGGTCAGAGAGTGGAACAGTCCCCATTGTGTGGTGTTTGGGCAGCCCTCATTGCATTGTAAATCCCTGGATTACAACTCTCCTGCTTATTATTGGTCGTTGAACACCCTCCTGGGTGGGGGGAAGTTCTTTATATGTCACTCGCACATTTACAGCATATTTCAGTAACAGCCACCCAGCAAAATCTCATAACTTCATACACACTAATGATATACATATTTGGAAAGAATAATGGGTTGCAGCAGGTCATGACCTTTCATATGATATCTTACATGCCAGGCTTTGTATGAAATATCACAATTATATATGAATGACGCGTATGGGTTTTCCAGGGAGCTATTTTGAGGTACAGTGTGTCACAGATTCTATTCCTGATACCTGGAGGTTCCCTGGTAACAAGGCAGCGTGGTGCCAAGGGACAGCTTTGGGCACTAAAAAATTAACCCTAACGCAATGGAAAAGTCAACCCCCATCAAATACTGATGCCTGGCTTGGCGATCTGGCTGATCACACAGCTAACGAATGACTGGCATTGCGGAGAAAGGGAATGCATGAAAAATTCAAAGCAATTTGGGCTGATTTATTAGAGGTCTATGCTATGATATGTCACATCTGCTCCCCTGCCTTTATCCTAACCCCCGTTACTTACTTTGTGTGGTAGATTGGTTGGCTTAGGAAAAATGAATGAAAACTTGTAAATACACAACAATGGAGAGGAAAAGTCAAACTTTTGGGAATTTTGTCCAAAACCAAATTCCGGGGAAAGGTCTCATCGGGGGTGAATGGAAACACTTGGTTTCAGTCAAGCCAAGCTGTTTTGTATCAATTGCGATGCTTATTTAATGTATTCACTTCCACAAGAGCAAGTCCAGTTTGAAACGAGAAATTCAGCTCTGCCGTAAACGAGATCCAGGATCACCTGGAGGTCAAGCCGGCGGCTTAGCCACCAGGCCATGCTCCCACAGCTAGGAAAGGGTGAAGTGAAGGGGAACACTAGGTACCGGCCAGGGTGCAAGGTACCACTGGGCTGTTTGGTGATGCTAGCTGAGTGACCCTGGTGCACTGGGGAATGATGTGGCCTGCAGTGACCCATCCAGGCCAACACATCTCTGTTCTTTCCAGCTTTGTCTCTGGCATTGTCAGACACTATTACCACAGTGACGCCCACGTCCTGGCCGACTGCGAGCTGCAGGCCTGGGCAGATGAGATCTTCCGTGAAGGCTTCCTGGGGAATGAGGCATCCGGTAGGGGCCATGTGAACCCAAAGCTCTGCAGCTGTTGGTCACGGGGCTCCATGCATGTCTCAGGAGGACAAACGACTGTCAGTCAGATCCCAGCTGGTGTCAATGGGCATCTCTCTATTGGAGTCAATGGGGACAGATCCTGGCTGGTGTCAATGGGCATCTGTCCATTGGAGTCAATGGGGCCAGACCCCAGCTTGTATCAAGTGGCCCTGCAGGCAGGGGTTTTGACCCCCGGATGGGGAGCAAGGTGTCCGACCCTGCCAGGACAGGGTGGCCTGGATTACAGTGGTGGGACGGGGCTGTGGGGTGACTGGGAACCGTCCAGCCATGGGAACGGGAGGGCAGGGAGATGGCGCCTGGCCGAGCTGAGGCCCCGAGCAGGACAGTGACTCACCGGGGGAGGCTCCGGCAGAGGGAGGCATCGAACCCGGCTCTAGGGGTCCCAGCCCAAGGCCACAGAACAGGGCCAGGCCGGGTCAGTGATGCCCGTTCTCCCTCCCGCAGGCTTTCCCTCGTCCCAGCAGAGCATCCCTGAGCTCATTAAGTACCTGACCATGTGGATCTACTGCTGCTCGGCCCGGCATGCTGCCCTCAACAATGGGCAGGTAGGGAGAGGCCAGCCTGGGTGCTTGGGGCCCCATTCCCTGCCCCCCACGGGACCCTGGGGTCCTGCCACCAACATCCCCACCCTGCACCCCCCCATGCGGTCATGGAGTCCAGCCACCGACATCCTCACCCTGCCCCCCCAACAGGGCCATAGGGTCCAGCCGACTCCCTCACCCTGCCCCCCACGGCACCCCTGCCCTGCCCCCTAGCACAGTGGGGTCCAGCAACCGACATACCCACCCTGAACCCCACCCCACTGACACCTCAATCCCCAGGACCTAGCTCTAGTAGCCAATCCCCCACCCAGCACCCAACCCTACGGAGACCCAGGACACCTCAGGACCTTGCCCCAGCCCCCCAGGACTCCCCACGGCTGCACTCAGCACCCCCGACTCCCACCTTGACTTTCCTAACCATTGCCTGTGGGTGAGGCACTGACCAAGCCCCAGATGCCTAGATCCCTTGGCTGAGCCAGACCTTCCCTGGGCAGGGTGATGAGGGGATCCCCGGCTGGGCTGGGGGTGGTCCCCAGCTGGGTTGGGGGGGGGGTCCCCGGCTGCTCTGACTGTGAAGGTCTCTCTGGGCTGCAGTACGAGCTGGGCGCTTGGATGCCCAACTTCCCGGCCTCCATGAGGAACCCCCCACCCCAGGCCAAGGGCACCTCCTCCCTGGAGAGCTACCTGGACACCATCCCGGAGGTCAACAGCACCAGCATCGCCATTTTCGTCCTCTGGATCATCTGCTGCGAGCCAGGGGACTCGGTGAGAACATGGGCACTAGGGGGCTGTGGGGCAGGGACCAGGGCAGGGACTCAGCAGGGGGCGCTCTCCCCTGGCAGGGGGCTGGCCCCAGGGTGGCGCTGTGGGGCAAGGAGCGGGGCAGGGGGCTCAGCAGGGGACACTCTCCCCTGGCAGGCAGGGCTGGCCCCAGGACTGTGCTGGGGGGTGCTGTGGGGCAGGGAGCGGGGCAGGGGGCTCAGCAGGGGGCGCTCTCCCCTGGCAGGCAGGGCTGGCCCCAGGACTGTGCTGGGGGGTGCTGTGGGGCAGGGAGCGGGCGCTTTCCCCTGGCAGGCAGACTGGCCCCAGGACGGCCCTAGCGGGCACTGGGCTGCGGGTGTCTGTTGAATGAGCCATTGCACTGATTTCTCCATCCCCTCCGTTATGATAGCAGTAAAGGACCCGTTGACATTTCACAGGAGCCGGGGGATGAACCAGGGTGTCCTGGCCCAGCTGCACTTTGGGGGATTCCCTGGGCATCCCCCAAACTGGCTGCAGGATTCTCCTTCCCTCCCTGGCCTGAACGTTTCCCAGTGTTGCTACACAGCTGTTTAACACCTGCCCCATTCTCTAGGGCACGTGAGGGGTCCCTGTGTAAACAGCCGCCCCACCCCAGAGGTGGCTGCATCTCAGCCCCAGGTGAGGGGTCCCTGAGTAACCGGCCGCCCCGCCCCAGAGTTGGCTGCATCTTGGCGCCGGCAAGGGGTCCTCATACCACCAGCCGCCCCACCGCAGAGGTGGGTGAATCTCAGCACTGGGCGAGGGGTCCCTGGATAACCAGCCACCCCGCTCCAGAGGTGGCTGCATCTCAGGCTCGGGTGATGGAGCCCTTCCGTGCTGTCCCTCACCGCTCTCCCGTTCCCTTGCAGAGATCCCTGGGCACGTACCCCGACGAGCACTTCACGGAGGAGGAGCCCAAGCGGCTGATCAAGGCCTTCCAGGGGCGCCTGGCCCAGATCTCCCAGGAGATCCAAGAGAGGAACAAATCCCTGCCCATCCCCTACCGCTACCTGGATCCCCTCCAAATCGAGAACAGCACGTCCATCTGAGCCCGACCGGCGAGCCCCAGGGACGGGCCTGCGATCCTGTCCGGGGGCAATAAACTACAGTCTGGTTCCACTCTGAATGGCTGATTCTGCCTAGTAGGGTACAGCACGGGGGGCTGGGAGCCAGGACTCCTGGGTTCTCTCCCTGGCTCTGGGAGGGCAGTGGGGGCTGGTGGGTTAGAGCAGGGGGGGCTGGGAGCCAGGACTCCTGGGTTCTCTCCCCGGCTCTGGGAGGGGAGTGGGGGCTGGTGGTCAGAGCAGGGGGGGCTGGGAGCCAGGACTCCTGGGTTCTCTCCCTGGCTCTGGGAAGGGAGTAGGGGCTGGTGGTTAGAGCAGGGGGGGCTGGGAGCCAGGACTCCTGGATTCTCTCCCCGGCTCTGGGAAGGGAGTGGGGGCTGGTGGTCAGAGCACGGGGGGCTGGGAGCCAGGACTCCTGGGTTCTCTCCCCGGCTCTGGGAAGGGAGTGGGGCTGGTGGATTAGAGCAGGGGGGGCTGGGAGCCAGGACTCCTGGGTTCTCTCCCCGGCTCTGGGAAGGGAGTAGGGGCTGGTGGTTAGAGCAGGGGGGGCTGGGAGCCAGGACTCCTGAATTCTATTGTCCATAAACAATAGAGATGTCTTTTGTACTCACTGTGCCTCAGTTTACTCCTCATCAAAAGACGACGATATTGCCAAGCTCCTCCGTGGGAGCTAAGATTAGCCTGGGGCAGGGCCAGGTTCTAACCTGGGTCAGACTCGGGGTCAGCCCCAAGTGGCGAGAACAGATTCCCCCCCCAGGAAAGGACACACCTTGAAGTCTCTAGCCTGACCCTTTATTTACATGGTCACATACAGGTTTTAACGACTCCAGTCGCGAGGTGTCTTGTTCATTTCCTCCCCACGACACATTTTATATATGTAGTCCCCTGCCCTTCCCCCGCCACCCCGCCCGCTTCCCTCCCCGCCCAAGAAACACCCAAAAGTTATTGCAAAAAAAAGTACAGTTTGTACACAAGTCTATGAAAAATGATAGACAGTCAGATTCACAGACCAGGCGGCTGGCTCCTCCCGCACAGCTATGAGCATCCCAGGCCTTTAAGACATGGCCAATCACGGGCCATCCCTTTAAGAACATTTTTTTTTGGTCTACAGACAAATATTTACCAAGTACGTCAAGTGTCATCAGAAATATAGGTTAGAGGACGATGGCCTCTCACTGGTCACCCCTTTAAGAGATGGAGGATCACATGCCATCCCTTTAAGAAACTTATTTTTTGGTCTACAGACAAATATTTACCAAATACAGGTGTTATCAGAAATGCAAGTTAGAGAAAGATGGCCATTCACAGGCCATCCCTTTAAGAGATGGCTGCTCACAGCCCCCCCGCCAAGGAAAAAAATATTTTGTCTGCAAATATCTTCCAAGTAAATCAAACCGTCACGAAAAACGTAGCATAGAAAAAAGTGGCCACCCCTTTAAGGAAAAACAACTCTACAGATTCAAAAATAACCATCCCTTTAAGAAATATTTGTTCCCCCCCCCCCCGACATATCCTGACCACCACTAGTTCTGCTACTGTGGCCCATCACAGGCCATCCCTTTAAGATTTCATTTTGTCTGCAGATTCTCCAAGTCTACCAAGGACCACCTGAAACACAGGTCGGGCAGCTGATCCAAAGGCCACCCCTTTAAGAGGTTTTGCTGTCTGCAGACAAATATTGGCCATTACCTATGGCTGATTGGTGGCCACCCTTTTAAGAAATAGTTCCCACTGCAAGCAAATCTTGATCGAGTACAATGGCTGCTTGGCCTCCACCTCTGTATGAGTTTTACGGGAGGGGAGTTTGTTGTTGGGTTGGGGCAGGGCGTGTGTGTGTTTGTCTGCAGATCAATATTGACCAAGTCTGTCGAGCAATGACAAAAAGCCACGTGGAAGAACCGAGCCAATCAGCCTCTAGCCCTTTATAACTATTTTTTGTCCACAGACAAATATTAACCAAGCGCACCTGGGCTGGCATTGTTATCACTGGATCCTTGGACCTCAAGGTCGGGCATATTACGATTATTTTGGGGCCAGTTTTTCACACATTGTGACTCACTAACGATCTGGGCGGGGTATGACCCTGCCAAGGGGAAACCTGATCACAGGGTGTTGGCATTTCCAACCATTTCACAACAACCGCGGGGGCATTACTGTGGTGGCCGGCTATTTCACTCAAGCAACCAACAAATAGTGGGGAGAAAAGTCATCCTGGCTAAAGGTTCGGCATGGCTGAGAACGCCAAGACTTGCTATTCCCAGCAAAACACGACTGGGGGCGGGGGAGCCACATGCGTGTAGCCCCCATGGCCGGGGGCAGGAACCAAATGCAGGACCTCCAAAGCGGCTGTGTTAGCAGGGAGTGAGCAGAACATTGTTCCTATCACTACCCCTAGAGAGAGCTAATTTCCCGGCACACAGATTAATATATATCTGTACTGGAAAACAAACCTTGAAGGCCCACTTTACCCATCCCAAAGAAACAAAAAAAAGAGCAAAAAAATATTTGTTCATAGATTCCAAGGCCCACCGGGTCATTTTTGACCTCCAGGAGAACACAGGCCAAAGACCTCCCCCAAAATAATCCCTTTTTGTGCTAGGTAAGCTCTTAAAAAACCCACATCCAATCTTGACTGAAAACTTGCCCAGAATGGAGTATTTCCCCCACACACACACAACACTTAAGAACTTGTCCCAACAGTCTGTCCCCGTTAAATTCACACCACCACCTCTAAGAGTAATGATATGGTCCTTTTCTGCACCTGGGGATTACCATGGAGGAGAAGCTGGATGTGAGTCAGCAGTGTGCCCTTTGCCAAGAAGGCCAACGGCATATTGGGCTGCATTCGTAGGAGCATTGCCAGCAGATCGAGGGATGTGATCATTCCCCTCTATTTGGCACTGGGGAGGCCACCTCTGGAGTGCTGATTCCAGTTTTGGGCCCCCCACTACAAGAAGGATGTGGAAATATTGGAGAGAGTCCAGCAGAGGGCAACGAAAATGATCAGGGGGTTGGAGCACATGACTTACGAGGAGAGGCTGAGGGAACTGGGATTGTTTAGTCTGAAGAAGAGAAGAGTGAGGGGGGATTTGATAGCAGCCTTCAGCTACCTGAAAGGGAAGTCCAAAGAGGATGGAGCTTGGCTGTTCTCAGTGGTGGCAGATGACAGAACAAGGAGCGAAGGTCTCAAGTTGCAGTGGAGGAGGTCTAGGTTGGATATTAGGAAACACTATTTCACTAGGAGGGTGGTGAAGCACTGGAATGGGTTCCCTAGGGAGGTGGTGGAATCTCCTTCCTTAGAGGTTTTTAAGGTCAGGCTTGACAAAGCCCTGGCTGGGATGATTGAGTTGGGGATTGGTCCTGTTTTGAGCAGGGGGTTGGACTAGATACCTCCTGAGGTCCCTTCCAACCCTGATCTTCTGTGATTCAATTCTATGATGATGCAGGTGGGTTCTGACTGCCATCAGGTGATCAGTTGTGTGTACTGCATGTGCGTGAGATTTTTGTGTGTTTTTTTTAACCCGTGAAACACCAGGTGGGCAAAGAAAGGTCCAGTTGGGGCTGGGACCACATCCCCCAGGAGAGCCGCTCTGCCATGATCCCCCCACTTTCCTCTTGGGCACCGTTCGCATGTTGCATGAGGAGACAATCCTGGGTGGGTCCGATGGGCACGTCCTGGAGCAAGGTCTGTGGTTTTAACCCCCTGCCGGGGAAGGAGCGCTGCCCAGGTCCACGCTGGTGACCGAAACTCAATCCACAAGGAGACGGTAGAGTTCAGTGTTAACGGGTGGATCCAGCCCTGGCTCCAGACAGATTCACTCCCAGCCCACTTGTCTCAATCGTCTTCTCCCATCCTGAGCCAGCCAGTCCCCGCCCTGGGGCCGGAGGGGAGCTGGCACCCCCTAGAGGGGACAGGCCCCTGCCCCCCTGAGCCAGCCAGGACCTCCAGCCCCACCAAAATATCTGTTAGCGGGGAGGGAGCTCCCCTCACTGCTCCTAGAGGGAGCTAATCCCCCAGCACTCCGTCAGCAAACTGCGGTAACCCCACGGGGGCATCGCTCCATTCCCCCCTCTTGTCTGGCCGGGGTTCTCTGCAGAAAGCAATTAGGGTATGAACAAATCACCACCCATCCCCATCTCCTCACAGTGGTACAGTCTGAATCCCTGAAGAAAGGGGGGAGAACGGCAGGTCCCAGGGGATGCTGCCCATTACCGCATGAACATGAATTCCCAGGTTGACTGAAGTCCCATGATTATAGACTCATAGACTCTAGGACTGGAAGGGACCTCGAGAGGTCATCGAGTCCAGTCCCCTGCCCTCATGGCAGGACCATGATGCACCTGGGGTCCCTGGTTGGAGATGAACGGCAGATCCCAGGTTGGCCAAAGTCCCATAATGCACCTGGATTTGTAGTAGGAGGTGCATGGAAATTCCAGGTGGGCCGAAGTCCCATAATGCGCCTGGATCTTCAGCTACAAAGCCAACAGTCCCACGATGCACCTGGGGAGGTGGGACCAGCGCACGAAAAGATGAGTCCATTGCTGGTGACCGGCACGAGTTGCCCACCCGGCCCGGCCCATCGTCCTTCCACAGGGCGTGGCAGGGGAGCAATTTGAGTCTGCCCCACAGGGACTGGCCGGGAAGTGTCAGGTGGTGTTGCCCACAGATCTGGATGCAGGGGGAGAGGAGGAAGAATCAGTCACATCAGAGCCACTTGGTTTCCCCCAGCTCCCCACAACCTGATCCCGCTTTTATTGGGGAGGCACTCTAGGCCACCTCTCTATGACGAGGGACAGCTGGAGGACTCTCAGTGCAATAGAACCCTAGAGTAACCATTGGGCCCGCCCGCAGCCATAGAGGTTGGGCCAGAGCAATGGGCAGTAGGGTGGGCAGAGCAGCTCGAGGCAGGTGGCTGCTCTGGGCCCCCTCTTTATGGTTAGGGAGAGGTGGAGGACTCTAAGTGGAATAGAGCATTGGGGTGACCTCGGTGGGGGCAACCTGTAGGCCACCCACAACCATAGAGCTTGGGCCAGGGCAATGGGCAGTAGGGTGGGCAGAGCAGCTCGAGGCAAGTGGCTGCTCTGGGCCCCATCTCTATGATTAAGGAGAGGTGGAGGACTCTAATTGGAATAGAGCATTGGGGTGACCTCGGTGGGGGCAACCCGTAGGCCACCCACAACCATAGAGCTTGGGCCAGGGCAATGGGCAGTAGGGTGGGCAGAGCAGCTCGAGGCAAGTGGCTGCTCTGGGCCCCATCTCTATGATTAAGGAGAGGTGGAGGACTCTAACTGGAATAGAGCGTTGGGGTGACCTCAGTGGGGGAACCCATAGGCCACCCACAACCATAGAGCAGAGCAGCTCATGGACAGAGTTGTGCTACCGTCTTGGGCATTCTAGCCCCGTCTCTATGGTCCTTAGGAGAGGGGACAGAACCGGGCTGCTGGAGGGGGCTCTGTGATCAGGGCAGGATGGGGGGTTGCTGGAGGGGAACTTCGGAGGGAGGGTGAAGGGGAACAATATGGTGGAGTTATATAAACAATCCGGTGCATATTGATCAAATATGTAAATGAGAGCAGTGTTCATTTGCATAGACCTGTGGTTTCCAGACCTGGCTGAGGTGTGGGTCAGGGGTTAGGGATTTGCTCCTGGGGAAAGAGGAGACGGGGAAAGGTAGAGGAGCCCAGGGTAGCCCCACCTTTCCGGAGGTAGGGTCAGGAGGGGCATGACAGATGCCTCTGGCTCCCAGCATGGCTTGGCCTTGCCGAGGTGCTTCTGGGGATGACTTTATCCATGGGCAGGGGCAGTTCAGAGTCTTATCGCAGCTCCCCTGTCCCCCAGCACTGGCCTTACTTCCGCCTAGCCCGGCCTCCCGCTCGCTGGCCTCCCTCGCTACTTGTTCTGCCGGGCTTTCTCCACCTTCTTCCGTCGGTCTGCGGGGATCTCATCCATGCTGATGCCATGGTTACTCGCCCTGAAGGAGAGGGGCAGAGTGAGTCCTGGCTCCCAGCCCCCCCTGCTCTAACCACTAGCCCCTACTCCTCTCCCAGAGCTGAGGAGAGAACCCAGGAGTCCTGGCTCCCAGCTCTCTCCGCTCTAACCCACCAGCCCCCACAACCCTCCCAGAGCTGGGGAGAGAACCCAGGAGTCCTGGCTCCCAGTCCCCCTGCTCTAACCACCAGCCCCCACTCCCCTCCCAGAGCCGGAGAGAGAACCCAGGAGTCCTGGCTCCCAGCCCTCTCTGCTCTAACCCATCAGCCCCTACTCCTCTCCCAGAGCCGAGGAGAGAACCCAGGAGTCCTGGCTCCCAGCCCCCTCTCCATTTCTTTCCAGGAGTCCCCTCCCATCTCCCTCAAGGCCCTGGCTGCCCCACCCCTCTACCCTCAGGTCCCCTCTCAGGGTGGCCTCAGGGCCCAGGCATGGATGGTGGTCACCCACCCTATCCCGTCCTTCCCCTCCCATCCCCCCGTGGAGATCAGAGGGGGCTCCAGACCCATGAAGTTCTTACCCCGGCTGCAGGTCGGGGGGCGTAGGGATGGGTTTGTTAAATCCGTCTCGTCCCACCAGCCAGTATGTGTCTTCCACGCCTTTGCCCTACGGCAAAGCCGAGAGAGAGAGAGACTGTGAGCCCAGAGCTGGAGTGGAGGGGTCTGTGGGTCAGGAGTGAGGGGCACTGGCAGGCAGCAGAGCTGGGGAGGTCAGGGCTGGGCTAGCAGGGGCTGCGGGTCGGGAGTGAGGGGCACCGGCAGAGCTGGGGGGCAGGGCTGGGCTAGCAAGGGCTGTGGGTCGGGAGTGAGGGGCACCAATACCTTGAGCTCCGTCTTGCCCCGAATGTCCAGTTTGAATCCCTCCTTCAGCGAATGCAGGATGGTGACCGTGCGGATGTTCACGTGGATCCGGTAAGCTGCGGGGAGCACCGGGGACATGAGGGGTGAGCATCCCTAATCCCCAAACAAAATCCCCACCCTCTGCTCTGTCCACACATCCGCTGCCCCCCTCATCCAAACACCCCTGGGTGCCACCCCAGCAGATTCTCTCCCGCTCTCTCTAGCACTGCCCCGGGCCCTGCCGGGGGACAACGGGGGGGACTCACGCAAGCCGGTCGACTCCATGCGGGAGGCGGTGTTGACAGTGTCCCCGAAGAGGCAGTACCGGGGCATAGTGAGCCCTACCACACCAGCCACGCAGGGCCCTGTGGGGAGACAGGCCGGGAGATGGGTTACAGTGGGATGGACGGCTGAACAGGGCTACAGGGTGCTGGCCTGGGCGTGACTGAGCCAGCAATGCTGCCTGAGATTGCAGAGAGCCTGAACCCGTTGCTCTGACAAGGGGAGGTGCCCCCTGCATCTCAATGGGCAGTTATCTCCAAGCCCCATTGCTCTAGGGGGGCCCAGCCAGTCCCAATCCAACCGGGAGGTTGTATGGGGCACCGCAGCTTCTCAGCCCTGACTCCCCACCACCACTCAGTCAAGTAAACCCTGGGGGAAGTCCTGGGATCCCACTACTGACACCAAAACCTCTCCACAGGTGGGAGTACGGAGGGGTTCCTTGCGGGGGGGAATGAAGGACCCCATTATGCTACGACTCCAGACGGGGGCAAGCCGGGGCACAGGGGGGGCAGAGGAATAAGTGGCACAGCCATCATGAAGGGGCAGAGGCACACAGAGGTGGCGTGGCCATGGCTGGGGGAGGAGGCATGCCGAGAGGGCGGGGCCATGGAGGAGGGGCGAGGCCATGGCTCAGGAGGTACGCAGAGGGGGTGTGGCCATGGAGGGGGGGCGTGGCCAAGGCTCAGGGGGCATGGGAGGGGGTGTGGCCAGGGCACTGTGCCCCCCACCCACCCACGCCGTACCGGAGTGCAGCCCAATGCGGATGCGGACGGGCACTTCAGGCATGTGACGCATGCGGAAGGACCCGACGGCGCTCAGGATGTCCAGCGACATGTTTGCGATTTCGCCCGCGTGCCGGTTCCCGTTCCGATGGGGCAGCCCTGAGGCCACCATGTAGGCATCTCCGATGGTCTCCACCTGCCGGGGGGGCGGGGTCAGAGAGGGAGCCCTGTCCTCACTCTGTGGGGCACCCCACCCTGGAGCACCCGAACTCCCCAGTCCCTGCCCCCCAAATCACCCAGTGTTGGGCTCCCCAAAACCCGCCCCTGATCTCCACCTGCCCCTGGCTGGGCCCCCCATCCTGGTCCCTCTGATCCTGCCCCCCCATCTCAGGGGCCCCCAATCCTTGGTACCCCCAATAACAAACTCCATTCTGGGGCCCCCTGATCCCCCCTTCTATGACTAGACTCTAGATCCCTGCTTCCCCACAACCTCCACCTCCCTCAGGCTGCCTCCCCCTATCTTGGCCACCCCCAAGTCAGGGCCCCTGCCCCCCCCCAACCACTGCCCCCCATCTCGGGAACCAGCAATTCCCCTGTGTCAAGATCTTCCCCCTTGACAATTCTCCACCTCCCCCCAGGCCGGGCCCCGCCCCGCAGGCCAGGGGAAAGGGGGGGCACCTTGTAGACGTCGTGGGAGCCGATGATGGCATCGAAGAGGGTGTAGAGGTCATTGAGCAGGTCCACCACCTCGATGGGCTCGCTCATGGCCGAGATGGTGGTGAAGCCCACGATGTCGCTGAAGTAGAGTGTCACCTCCTCGAAGTACTCAGGTTCCACTGGCGTCCCCATCTTCAACGCCTGTGCCACCGACCTGCATCACCAGGGGGCATCAGCGGGGCTGGGACGGACCCCGACCCCCCCCACCGGTCCCCCATCACCTCCCCAGAGCCTGTGCCACCGACCTGCGTCACCAGGGGGCATCAGCGGGGCTGGGACGGACCCCGACCCCCCCCACCGGTCCCCCATCACCTCCCCAGAGCCTGTGCCACCGACCTGCGTCACCAGGGGGCATCAGCGGGGCTGGGACGGATCCCGACACCCCCCACCGGTCCCCCATCACCACCCCCAGAGCCTGCACCACCAACCTGCATCACCAGGGGGCGTCAGCGGGGCTGGGACGGACCTCGACCTCCCCACCGGTCCCCCATCACCACCCCAGAGCCTGCGCCACCGACCTGCGTCACCAGGGGGCGTCAGCAGGGCTGGGACGGACCTCGACCTCCCCACCGGTCCCCCATCACCTCCCCAGAGCCTGCGCCACCGACCTGCATCACCCGGGGGCGTCAGCGGGGCTGGGACGGATCCCGACACCCCCCCACCGGTCCCCCATCACCTCCCCCAGAGCCTGCACCACCGACCTGCATCACCAGGGGGCGTCAGCGGGGCTGGGACTGACCCCAACCCCTCCATCGGTCCCCCACCACCTCCCCAGAGCCTGCGCCACCGACCTGCATCACCAGGGGGCATCAGCGGGGCTGGGATGGACCCCTGACCCCCAGCTGAGACTCACGGTGGCAGCATCTGGGTGAGCAGCTTGTCCGTCTTCTGCTTCTCGATCTCCAGCTCCTCCGTCCGCTCCCGGATCAGGTCCTCCAGGTTGCTGGAGTACTGCTCCAGCATGCGCAGCATGGAGTCGATGATGTTGGTCTTCCGGCCTTTGTTGATGTTCTTGAACTGCGGGCGGGGGAGGCATGAGAGGGACGGCTCCCACCTGGCTCTGGCACCCCTGCTCCCCATCACTGCTGGCTCCGGCACCCTCCCATTGGCTCCGGCATCTCTGCTCCCTGTCCAGGCACCTGCTCCGGCATCCCCACTCCCTATTGACTCTGGCTCCAACATCCCTGCTCCCCATGGGCACTGCCTCCAACATCCCCACCAGCTCTGGCACCCAAATGTCACCTGTTTCCAGCATCCCAGCTCCCTGTTCGCTCATGTATCTATGCTCCCACCCCGCCCCAATCAGCTCTGCCCCTGGTGGGCAGGGCCAGCTCCCTTACCCTCCTTTCTGCCCCTAACCTACTGATCTGGCTCATGCCCTGTGCCCCATCCTCCCCGGGGCCAGGCCGCCCACCCCGCTACCTGGTCAAAGATCTGGTTGATGGTCGGCCGCCGCTCGGGCTGCTCGCACCAGCACTGCTTCATCAGCTGGATGCATTCCAGCGGGGCCTGGTCCACCGAGACCGAGGGACGGCACAGCGGGGGCGGCTTCGCCACCTTCCGGATGATCTCTGCCCATGAGAGGAAACCCACAGTCACCGGCGCCCTGCTCTGCCTCCACCAATTGCCCTGCCAGAGCTTGGGGGCAGCCCGAAGCTTGGCTAGCAGGGGCTGCAGGTCAGGAGTGGGGGGCACCAGCAGGGCTGGGGGGAGCACAGGGCTGGGCTAGCAGGGGCTGCGGGTCGGGAGTGAGGGGCACCGGCAGAGCTGGGGGGAGCACAGGGCTGGGCTAGCAGGGGCTGCAGGTCGGGAGTGGGGGGCACCAGCAGAACTGGAGAGCAGGGTTGGGCTGGCAGGGGCTGTGGGTCGGGAGTGAGGGGCACCGTCAGGGCTGGGCTAGCAGGGGCTCTGGGTCAGGAGTGGGGGGGCACTGGCAGAGCTGGGGGGAGCACAGGGCTGGGCTAGCAGGGGCTGCGGGTTGGGAGTGGGGGGCACCAGCAGAACTGGAGAGCAGGGCTGGGCTAGCAGGGGCTGCAGGGCTGGGCTAGCAGGGGCTGCAGGTCGGGAATGAGGGGCACCAGCAGAGCTGGGGGGACAGGGCTGGGCTAGCAGGGGCTGTGGGTCGGGAGTGAGGGGCACCGGCAGAGCTAGGGGGAGCTCAGGGCTGTGCTAGCAGGGGCTGCAGGTTGGGAGTGAGGGGCCCCAGCAGAGTGGGGAGGCAGGAGCTGGAGGAGATGGGGGCACAGTCCCTCCCCCCCCATACCATCGGCCGGCATGTCCAGCATGCAGTAGGGGGCACTGCGGCAGATCACCTCCTGCATGATGATGGAGATGCTGTAGATGTCCCCGCGGAAGGTGCCCTTGCGCTCCAGTGTCGGGTCCCGCAGCAGCTCTGGTGCCGTCCAGAACCGCTCTGGGGACAACAACAAGAAGGGCTGGCTCAGTCGCCTATAGCCCCTTCCGTGACACGACAACCCCTCCAGCCTGCCCCCTCTCTGCCCACATGGGCCCCAGCTCTGCTCCCTTCCCCTGCCCAGACACTCCCCCGGGGCATCACCTTCAGGCCTGGGTGGGTCATGTGGGATCTTCTGGGCCTCCAGGAGCTCGTTGAAGCCGTGGTCTGTCACCTTCAGCACAAAGCGCCCATCGACCACGCAGTTCCGTGATTTCAGTCGCCCGTGGACCACATCCCGGTGATGGAGGTACTTCATCCCCTGCAGGGGGGTAGAGGGAGAGAGACTGGGGTGAGTACAACTTTCCCCACCCCTGGCTGGTCCCCGGGGCCGCCGACAGCACCAGGATCTGCTCTGATTGTGCGACAGCCCCAATTGGCCATGTGGGAAATCCAGTGGATCCCTCCAACGAAGCCAGGGAGTTTGCTTCTTGGTTTATTTGGATTGGTAGATCCCAGGGGATCTCTGGTCCTGATGCCAGGTTGAGCGAGTGGATCCCTCTGGCTGACCCAGGATTGAATGGCTCTTACGTTCTTTGTGGGTGATTGGCTCTGGTGCCTAAGTGATCCAGTGGATCCACCAGCTCGATCAATTAATTACTCCAGTGGGTTTCCTCTCTGATCAATTAATTGAATCAGTAGGTCCAACTGGATGCCAAATCTGCCTCCAGATTGGTCCGATAAATCCATCTGCCCCAGCCAGCTGATCTATCCAGTGGATCCCCTGACCAGTTTTTTTTTGGCCAGTGTATCCTAGTGGGTCCTTGACCAGCACCTGGCTGAACCAGTAGATTCTTGTCATCACTAGATCTACTGACTGGGTTCCCTGAGTGTGTCTAACCAATCGATCCCAATGGATTCCCTAATCAGCTGTGTGAATGATTCAGTGAGTCACTCTGGCCATGCCAACTGATCTATCAAGTTGACATCTTTCCCAGTGTGTTGTGCCAGTGGATCACAGATTAACTCTGTTTTGATCCAGTGGATTCCTCCACTCCAATCAGTTCAACTATCCATTGGAATCCCTAATCAGTGTGTTGTACCAGTGGATCCCGAGTCAGGAGATCAATCAACTGGATCCCTTTGATCCTCTCACTGAGTAGACCTCTCTGGCCAGTGATTGGTTTGCCCAGTGGATCCCCCAGCCATACCAATGAACATGGTCTGGGAGTGGATCCTATCCAGCCTCCCAGCCCCTGGAGTAGATCCCCTTTCCCTGCTGTGAATGGATTCCCATGGACCTCCTAGAAGATCTCCTCCACCTGGTGCTTTGGGCATCAGGATCCCTTCCTGAAGACAGGGCTGCATGTGAAAGGATCCCCTCTTCCAGGATCCTGCAAGATCCCAGAAGATCCCCTCTGCTTAGCACTCTGTGTGAGAGGGATCCCTTCCTGAAGCAGCAGCAGGCTCACTCTTCAAATGGATCTCCCTGCAACCTTCCCACCAGCATCACCTGAAAATAGATCCCCTCCAAACACAGCTGGACCCCACCCTACCAGCAGACCTTCCCTGTGTGACGGGATCCACTTTGACAGCTGATCTCCAGCAGTGGAACCCTGATATCGCAGCAGATACTTGGCATCACAGGATCCCCATTGGCTGGCCATCTTGCAAGTGGATCCCCTCCCATGCCCAATGAACAGCAGATCCTGGCCAGCAATTCAAGCAGCTGGATTCCCCTGCCCCTCCACCAGGCTTGATTCCCGCCCCCTGCCCCAGACCCCAAAGCAGGATACCAGCCCTGTCCCGCCCCCTTCCTCCTGGCTGTACCTTGATGAGGTCGATGAGCAGGGAGGATTTGAACATCCAGTCGAGCTTCATGTCCTCGTTGCGGATGAGGTCCTCCAGGCTGCCGCGGGAGCAGTGCTCCGAGACAATGGCGAACACCCCGCAGTCGTAGAAGAATCCCAGGAACAGGTTCACGTTCTCGTGCCGCAGGTCCCGGAGCTGGAGGCGGGGGAGACAGGGGAAAGCCAATGGCCAGGGAGGGGAATGCACAGGGTGTATCCCAGCCCCCCCGGAGCAGCAGTGGCATCCAGTGGCCAGGCAGGGAATGGTCCCTGTGTCTCAGAGCAGCCATTGCAGTGACAAGCCCACTGCGGTTCCCACTCACCTTGCAGAAGCTGGTTTTGGTGGCCGGCTTGATCTCCGTGTGCTTGTCCCCTGGGAACTTCTTCAGCCACACCCAGTCACCCTAGGGGATGAGACAGAAGGGCAGTCCGGTAACCCAGAGCCGGGCAAGCGGCGGATTCCCGCAGCCGGGCAGGGATCAGACCCAGCCAGATTTGCAACAAACCAACAGCAGGTTTAGAAGCCAGCGACATCCCGCCCCATCGCATGCCACCCGGATGGCACCAGCATGCCCTCCAGGGGCATCCAGCAGGGAGGGCAGGGAAAGCTGATCTTCCCAATGGTGGAGAGAGGGCAGCAGAGATGTTGCAAGCATGGGGGCGGGAAGGGGAGCTGCCCCCTGCATTTTCAGCACCAGGTCCTTTGGTTCTTTATCCCTCACTGCATCAGGCTCTGGGGTCATTCCCTGATGTCCAGCCCTCCCTGCTCTAACCACCAGCCCCCAATCCCCTCCCACAGCTGGAGAGAACCCAGGAGTCCTGGTCCCAGCCCCCTCTGCTCTGACCCACCAGACCCCACTCCCCTCCCAGAGCTGGGAAGAGAATCCAGGAGTCCTGGCTCCCAGCCCCCCCTGCTCTAACCACCAGGCACAAGGCTACTCAGTGTTTAGTGCCAAAGCTTTAAAAAAATGCATCCTCCTTTTTCACCCCCACCCCCTCCATCCCAGAGCAGAGATGGCACCTGGCCCGGGAGCCCTTGGGACGGAGATGGGGATGGCAGAAGGGGGTTGAGTTGCTAGTTGCCCCTCCCAGCTGGCTAAGACCCACCATCAAAATCTCTGTAGCCTGCATCTGTGGCCTCGTGCCTTTGTCCTTGGCTGGGGAAAGCCAGGCCCACGATCGCCCACCCCAGCCAGAAAGAGAACAAACCTGGTGTGAGCAGGCAGCCACTCAGCCAGCTATGGCACCATCTCACCGGTCACTACAGGGGCTATGATTCATAGGGTGGCCAAGGTTTGCACCAGGCTAAGGTTTCCCTCTCACGTCCCCTCATTTCACAGGCCTTTGCTGATCTCCCCCCGGTAGAGGTGGTAGGAAAATTCTCAGCAAAAAAGTTTCTAACTGGAAGACACCGTTTGGGCCATGCCACAATTTTTGGCATCAATTCTGACAAAATTTTTGTTTAAAAATTTGGGGAAGTGGTGAGGGGGAAAGGGGAGTTTCAAAAGGGTGAAAAATGTCCTATATGGGAGTGCAATGTTTGGGTGGGTTCTTTTCCATTGTGAAATGACTTTTCATTACTCGATAGTCAAATAGAATTCAAACCAACCATGGAAAAATTCAGATTGAGCTGAACAAAATGTTGGCATTCCTCGAGATAAGAGACGTCTAGCCAAAGCAAAATCTATTTCAGAATTGGGTTTCGCACAAAAAAGACCCTGAAATTCTGAAAATGTGAAGGTTTAAAATGTCCCCTCTCCCCCCAAAAAAAATTTTGTTGGATTTTTCCCCCAAAAAAAAGTCTCAAAAAAAAAATAAAATTGCAAGACAGAAAATCAATTTCTGACCAGCTTGATTCAAAACTCCCCAATTCACCAGAGCACTTTGGCACGGACTCAGCTCTGAAAGTCCCATTTGGATGGATGCATGGCCAGAATCGGAGCAGAAAACACCAATCCTACGTGGGACAGATCCATTGATAGGATTGGGGCCTCGGGACCTGAAAGACCAGTGCTGCTTTCGGGGTGGGGGGGAGGGTGGTCAGTAGTATATAGCTCAATAGCATTCATCACCATGTATTTTTGACAGGTTTCCATGTCCCATTTAGGGCTTATAGCCCGCCCTCCGTCCCCATTTCAGTTAGCATCAAAGTTAGGCACCATCAGCCATTTTGGGGGGAAAATTGGTTCTTTTTTTAATCTTTAAGCTCTCTCATTCTATTCTTTCAACCTTTTTCTCCAAACAAACAATCAAATATATCAAAGCACAAGCACGTAACATACCCCCTATTCAAACAAAAAATAATAATAAAAAAAAGTGTTCAAAATGGCCAATGATGCCAAACTTTGACACCAATGGTAAGAAAGCCCAAAATGTTAGCGCCAGGGTTCAAGAATCATGGGCCCTGATGGGGGCGGGTTACTAAACCCTCTCTTTCTTTATAGCTAAGTAACGGGTGATCGGGCTCAGCACAGGAAGAAATTGTGTTACATGCAGGAGGTCAAACACATCTAGCCTCCAACCCTCTGAAAGTGGGATGAGGTGTCCTCTTCCCGCAGAGTTTTTCTGCCAAGGATACCACATGGGGTTGATTTTAGGCCTTCAGTCGATATAAAACTCCAGCACTGTGCTGCTTGGTGTGGAAAGAGCAGGGCAATTTGGACAGTGGCAGTCAGAAATTCACCCATTGCCATACCCGGACTGCCCACTAATGAGAAGCAAGGAGTCACCCCCGGTGTTTGGAGAGTTTCCCGTGGGGAATTGCAGCTGGGAATCCTGCTATTCCCATCTCGGTGCCGGGAAATCTCTGAGACATTTGCCAGAGGCTAAAAGTTCAGCTCCTGGAGGTGCGGGGAGAGGAGAGAAAATCCACATTGTCACTCCCCCGCCCGAACGCCGCCACTTGGTGAAAGGAAATTGAGTCAGCATTAAAAAGACCCCATTGGCCGATGGGTCAGTAGCTGCTGAACGTGGGCTCACAAGGGTTGCGATGTTGGTGGCGTGCAGCTCTTGGAGCTGGAAATCATTACGGGAGGATCACAACCCAGATCTCGGATGGGATATGGGCAGCGCCTGGCCCAACAGGGCCCTGATCTGGGTCTGGGTCCAGGCAGCGCCTGGCATGATGGGCCCAGATCTCGGTCGGGATCCAGGCAGCACCTGGAATGACAGGGCTTGGATCTGGGTCTGGGTCCAGGCAGCGCCTGGCATGACAGGGCCAGGTCCTCAATTGGGGTCTGGGCAGCGCCCAGCACAACAGGACCCCGGGGAGCAGTAGCTGGCTCCATAACGCCAATAGTAAGAACCACCCCTCCTTCCCCATGGTGTCATCTACTGCGTGCCATGTGCATTGCAGGGAGAAATTCTCGCTTTTCGTGCCATTAAAAAAAATCAAAATACACTGTCCTGGCAAGGGGGACTCCCCCACGCTGTGACGGGTGGATCCAACAGGCAGGCAATGTGGCCAATGAGGGAATTGGACCCAGGCCCGGTGGTGGCATTACCGACTCGACACCAGGCGGCGGGGAATGGGGGGCGGCTAACGGGTGCCATAGCTGCTGCTTTCCCTCCTGTCCTTGGGAAAGGAGTGAAACCCGGGCAGGAGGAAGGGAATAAGCCGAGGGGGAGGACACGGGAGCCCAAAGGCAGCTCCTGGAGCCTTTGGCCGCTTACCTGCACAGCTGCCACTAGCCCTTGGTTGTTAAACAAAAGAAGGAGGAAGGGGATGTGGCTGTTGCATTTTTGCTTCTCATCTCCCTAGGGATGGCAGGAAGCAGCTGTCAATCACATGGCCTGGCAGGGCAGGGGGAGGGAGAGAGAAGCGGGAGCAGGGGGGCACCCCGAATGCCGGTGGGGCAGGGGAAGGGGTTGGAGCTAGAGGAGCCAGGGGGGATCCCACTGGGCACGACAAAGGAGGGGGTGACTGGCACTGGGGGTGTGTGACGTTATTGATATAAACTGGGACCATATAGAACATGGGTTGCAACCAAGGTCTTGTAGTGGCACCAGATCTTATGTAAAGGGGGTCATGTGAGGTGTCTAAGACCAGGGTATGGGTCACTGATTATGATCATGCTGTCTGTATGTCTGTATCATTTTTGTAGTTGAAGTTATGAATATTGGCTGTATACTGTCTATATTTCAAACTTGTGCTGTGTTACTGGGAGAGATCCCAGACAAGTGGGTGTTAGCTCTGCTTAGCCTGCTTGATGGCCCATTAAGGACCATCAGCTACACAACTGACCCATTGAGAGGAGGCAGATACGCCTTGTGACTCAGCAGGGTGTGCAGAAACTGGCCCGTGTGACTGCAAACTCCATTTTGTTGTAATTTTCCACAGTAAGAACAAAGAAGTGTTCTTACACCTGGAAGTGCCTATATAAGGCTGACGCCTCATCTCCATCTGGTCTTCAATCCTGCTTCCTACCTCTGGAGGGACTTTGCTACAAACTGAAGCTCTGCACAAAGGACTGACTGACCCATCCCAGCGGGGGATGTTCTCCAAAGACTTGATTTGAACCTGCAGTTTACGCCATCACTGCTATAAGCCTGAACTAAGAACTTTGCCATTACTGTATGTAATTGATTCCATTTAACCAGTTCTAGCTCTCATCTAGATCTTTTTCCTTTTATGAATAAACCTTTAGATTTTAGATTCTAAAGGATTGACAACAGCGTGATTTGTGGGTAAGATCTGATGTGTATATTGACCTGGGTCTGAGGCTTGGTCCTTTGGGATCGAGAGAACCTTTTTCTTTTATTGGGGTGTTGGTTTTCATAACCATTCATCCCCAGGACGGGTGGCACAGGTAGTGATACTGGGAGACTGGAGTGTCTAAGGAAATTGCTTGTGTGACTTGTGGTTAGCTAGTGGGGTGAAACCGAAGTCATTTTTGTCGGGCTGGTTTGGTTTGCCTCAGAGGTGGAAAAAACCCAGCCTAGGGCTGTAACTGCCCTGTTTAAGCAATTGATCCTGAATTGGCACTCTCAGTTGGGTCCCGCCAGAACCGCATCGTCACGGGGGGGGAAGGGTTTGCATGCCAGCAGGGCACCGGGAGGCAGTGGAGATGTGCTGGGAGGATGGCAGCTGGGGGGTGGGAAGCACAGGTGTCCCAAAGGGGCTTGCATGGCCAGGGTCAGTGAGCAGAGCCATTCCCAGGAGGCCTGGAGGGAGTGAAGCCCAGTCGGATACTTACCCAGGGGACATTTACCCAGCAATGGGTATTTACCCAGGAAGGGGTATTTACCTGGGTACTGGAGTATTTACCCAGTGGGGTGTGCCCCCACCAGGGGATATTTACCCGGTGGGGGTTCTGTGCCCTGGGGGTATTTACCCAGTGGAGGGGTCTGTGCCCTGGGGGCAGTGCCCAGGGGGTATTTACCTGGGGGGGTCTATGCCCTAGAGCCAGCGCAGAGGGAGGGGGCACTGGGGGTAGGTTACCTCAGCGACAGCCACGTTGGTGTTGTCGGGGGCGGCTGCCAGGCTTCTGAAGCTCCTCATGTCGGAGACGCTCTTCCCCGCCAGGCTCGTGCGGCTATCGTCCATCTTCTGCCGGGACAAGGGCTAGTCTGGCTCCAGAGCTGGAGGGGGGCTCCGACCCCAGATCCCATCCGCCCACTGAACTCCCATTGGCATCTCTGACCTCTAGGGTGTGCCCCAGTGACCCCCTCCCGGGAGGGTCTCTGACCCCAGTCCTGAGGATGTCTCTCCCTCTGACACTGGGGGCGCCACTATCCAATGTCCCTGATCCCCGAGGCATGTGTGTGACCCCAGGAAGCAAGTCTGATCCCCCCGGCCCCTCTACCCCACCAAGGCCATCCAACCTGACATCCAACCCTCCTCGTCAGCCTCCTTCCGCTTCACCCCACCATCCTGAACCCCTTCCTAAGACCCACTTCCCCCACACATCACCCTGGATGGCCCCTGCCCCCTTGGCCCCAGTGGGGTTCCCCCCTGACTGTCCTTCGCCCCCCTGATCTGCCTCTTACTTTGTTGCTGCTCTGGGTGTGGATGAACGTCAAGTCGTCCATGGTCAGAATGATCTTGTTGGGCCCCTTCATCAGCTGGGCATGCAGAATCCGGCGCCTGCGAAGCGTAGAAGCACAGAGACATGGGGCACGATGCCCCAAAGTGTAGGGGGGGCATTGCACCTTCCCCCCGACTGCTGGGAAAGGATGGGGGGAGCCCACCTTGGGAAATAGGGGGGTCGCTTGGGCTACCTCCTGTGCTGGGCACTGGGGTACGGCTACACCATGGGGGAGGGATAGTTCAGTGGTTTGAGCATTGGCCTGCTAAACCCAGGGTTGTGAGTTCAATCCTTGAGGGGGCCACTTAGGGATCGGAGGCCTCCCCCCAGCCACTCTGCCTGTCAGTCCCAAGAAAAGCCAGGAGACTGCATGGTTGTCAATATGGTTGTTAGCCCACAGTTAGTGATAAGCAACAAGAAGCCAATGCAGCTACCAATTAAGTCATCAGACCATGGCAGGATGGGCCAGGGGCCAGCATGGCCGTCAATGATGCTATTAGTCCATAGCAAGAAGTTGCCCGCTCCGGGTGAGCCTTTCCCAGGGTAGGGGGTCCCCGGCACTCACCTGATGTAGTAAGCAAGAACCGTTCCTGCAAGGATCAAACTGGAAACCAGGATGAACAGGAGCAGGATGAAGCTGGGGTCCACCCCTACAGGGGAGCGAGAACAGGGTGGGGTTAGTGATGGAGGGTGGGGGGGACTCCAGCTCCCCCAGCCCCACTCAGGATCAGCCCTCCTTCTCCCCCTGAAACCCACACAGGTTTCCCCTGCCCCCATACAAGGGGTTTCCTGTGTCCCAGCCCTCTTTCTCTCCCAGTTCCAATACCCCCAAAAGGATTCCTCTTGTCTCCCTCAATCTCATCCATACGGATCCCTCCCCTTTCCCCTCAGCAGAACTCCTCCTCTGTCCCAAAAGGACACCTCCCCATCACCCCACAAATGGAAGGAGGGAAGGGGATTCTCTGACTATCGGCCACAGGCTCACGTGGTCATGGGATAATTAACTGAGCAAGGACGTCCCAGGGCAACCGTCAAGCATCAAACTGGGCAAATCCGTGGCCAGCTGAGGAATTCCCTGCTGGTGCAGAGCCATGAGTCACCTGCTCCAAAAACACAGGCTCCAGCCAAAAGAAACTCTCCAGGAATAGGAGCGGTATAGGGTCTATGACACACAGAGGAGGGGGAATCTGTGCCCAGCCCATAAAGGTCAGCTCAAAGGAAAAGAGCCAGCCCATTGCATTCTTAGTGGGAAGTGCCAGGATCCAAGATGGCGCCAATAAACTCCTTCACCATGAACAGGAATTGGACAGACAGTTCGATGCGTGTATGGAAATGGATGGATGTGTGTAGAGATGCGTGATTGGACGCAGAGGTGGGTGGATGGACGAACAGATGGGTGGATGTGGGGAGGGCAGGACAGACCAATGGATTGATGAACAGATGGATGGGTGGGTGTGTGAATGGATGGACAGATAGGTGGGTGCATGTGAGGATGGGTGGATGGATGAACAGATGGGTTGATGTGCATGGGACAGATGGATGGATGGATGGGTAGGTGGACAGACAGATGGGAGTGTGTGCATGTGGATGGATGGATGGACAGATAGATGGATGGGTGTGTATGCAGAGGGATGGATGGATGGACAGACAGATGGGAGGGTGCATGTGGGGAGGGAGGTGGATGGACAAGTGGGTGCATGGGAGATGTATGGAAGGCTGTCGGGAGGATGCACATGGGGATAGATGGATAGACGGGTGGCTGGAGAGACGGGTGGGTGGCTATATGTGAGGATGGATGGGTGGCTGTGTGTGGGGATGGGTGGATGGACAGTTGGATGTGTGTGAAGAGAGCCGGGTGGATGAGTGTGCATGCGGAGGGATGGATGGACAGACAGATGGGTGGATGCACTTTAGGATGGATGGATAAAAGGACAGGTGGGTGCAAAGGTGATTGGGAAGGCGCACATGGGGACAGATGGCTGGACAGATGGGGGATGGGTGCACGTGGGGACAGATGGCTGGATGGATGGACAGATGGGTGCATGTGGGTACAGACAGGTGGCTGGACAGATGAATGAGTGGGTGGGTGGCGCATGGGGACAGATGGCTGGACGGACAGGCTCAGGGGGGAAAGGGGAAATAGATGGACGGGCATATGAGGACAGACGGTTGGATGAATAGGCAGAAGGGGCAGTGAGACATTATTGACATAACCTGTGACCATGTAGATCATTGTTGCAACCACTTATGTATTTTCAGCAAATATTGTACAAAGTTTGTCGTGTAAGGTGTCTATGGAAAGGTTATAATTTGCTGATTATGATTATGCTGTCTGCATGTGTGTATCATTTTTTTAGTTAAAGTTATGAATATTGGCTCTGTACTTGTATCTCAATGTATTTGATTCTAAGTAGCCTCAGAGAAGCATTTGGTCAGCTTCTTGAGATGGGACTGTTCTCAGTAAGTGCCCAGTGAAGAAACACTTAATGGACAATGGACTTTGGAAGACGTCAGTCCATATCTGTGCCTTCCTAGGAACATTCAAACTAACATGTAAACAATGTCAGCCTGCAAACGGAGTCATGCATGGACAGTTGACTTGCCCATGTGACTCCAGGTGCCATCTTGCAGCTGTGATTGTCCACAGGGCAGAGGATATAAAAGGTAGCTGCATCTCCTCCATCTTGTCTTCAACTCTGCTGATAGCTGGATGGATGGGTGCGTGTGTGGACAGATGGCTGGACAGATGGGCATACGGGTGTGCGTGGGGACAGACAGCTGGACAGATGGGCATATGGGTTTGAGTGGGGATGGATGGCAGGGCAGATGGGCAAACAGGTGTGTGGGGGGGGACAGATGGAAAGATGAATAGGTGGATGGGTGGGTAGGGATGGATGGTTGGATTGGTGACCAGAGGGGTGCTTGTGGTGATGGATGGCTGGATGGATGGGCTGATGAGTGTGAGTGGGAATGGATGGCTGGACAGATGGGTGGATGGGTGCTCATGCGGACAGATGGATAAATGGATGGGTGCACATGGGGATGGATGGATGGACGGGCAGATGGGTGCGCATGGGGATGGATGGGTGCACATAGGGACGGATGACTGGACAGATGAGTGGATAGGTGCACATGGGGATGGATGGCTGGACGAATGGGTGCAAGCAGAGACGGATGGCTAGATGGACAGGCAGATGGGTGTTCATCGGGATGGATGGATAGACGGACAGGCGGATGGGTGAGTATGGGGACAGATGGCTGGGTGGAGGGGTGGATAGGTGCATATGGGGATGGACAGACGGGTGGATGAGTGCGAATTGGGACGGATGGCTGGACAGACAGATGGATGGGTGCACGTGTGGACAGATGGCTAGACAGACAGACAGATGGGTGGGGGTGCACGGGGGCAGATGTCTCGCTAAACAGAAAGACAGACCAGATGCATACAGGAAGAGACACATGGGGAGGCTGGAGGACAGATGGCCAGACAGCAAGCACTCACCCCCGGAACAGACGGACATTGGGTCGAACCAGCATCTCGAGTCGGTGCTGGGGCTGGCGCTGTGGGGCCAGTGGATGGCGTGCCCCACGTAGCGCAGCCCCTCGGGCCCCATGGCCACGCTGTAGGTGGGCCAGAGACGGTTCCCTTTGCCATCTGTGTCGAGGATAATGTAGGTTACCAGGGGGTCGCCGTCCTCGGCAGCCGCCAGCGGCTGGCAGAAGCCATCCAGTTGGAAGTCCCGGGCGTGCTCAGCGATGCTGGAGCCCATCACCCAGCGGCCAGCATGCCGAGTGCGCTCCACCGCCTTGGCCAGGTAGTAGATGGAGTTGTAGATGGTGCCAAAGAGTGGGTGCACCTGGGGGTAGAGGGGGAGCGGGGTCAAGAGGAGCGAGGGAGGGTTGCGGGTCTTGGCACACACCCTCCAGCATCCCAACAGTGCGGTATCCTCATTGGCCAGAGCTGGGCGCCAGTTGAGTCCACTCCTTTCTACCTCCCTATTGGCCATGGCTGCACATCAGCCAACTTTCCTGCTTTCATTTTCCTGCTGTCTCTCCATTGGCCACATGTGCGCACCTCCATCCCACCTCCCCACTGGCCACCCCTGTGCACCTCCATCCCACCTCCCCATTGCCCACCCCTGTGCACCTCCATCCCACCTCCCCATTGCCCACCCTTGGGCTCCTCCATCCCACCTCCCCAATGGCCACCCCTGCGCACCTCCATCCCACCTCCCCAATGGCCACCCCTGCGCACCTCCATCCCACCTCCCCATTGCTCACCCCGTGCACCTCCATCCCACCTCCCCAATGGCCACCCCGTGCACCTCCATCCCACCTCCCCCATTGCCCACCCCGTGCACCTCCATCCCACATCCCCATTCCCCACCCCTGGGCTCCTCCATCCCACCTCCCCAATGGCCACCCCTGCACACCTCCATCCCACGTCCCAATTGCCCACCCCGGGCTCCTCCATCCCACCTCCCCATTGGCCACCCCCACGCACCTCCATCCCAGCTCCCCATTGGCCACCCGCGCACACCTCCATCCCACCTCCCCAATGGCCACTCCTGCGCACCCCTCCATCCCACCTCCCCAATGGCCACCCCTGCGCACCTCCATCCCACCTCCCCATTGCTCACCCCGTGCACCTCCATCCCACCTCCCCAATGGCCACCCCATGCACCTCCATCCCACCTCCCCCATTGCCCACCCCGTGCACCTCCATCCCACCTCCCCATTGCCCACCCCTGCGCACCTCCATCCCACCTCCCCATTGGCCACCCCTGTGCACCTCCATCCCACCTCCCCATTGCCCACCCTTGGGCTCCTCCATCCCACCTCCCCAATGGCCACCCCTGCGCACCTCCATCCCACCTCCCCATTGCTCACCCCGTGCACCTCCATCCCACCTCCCCAATGGCCACCCCATGCACCTCCATCCCACCTCCCCCATTGCCCACCCTGTGCACCTCCATCCCACATCCCCATTCCCCACCCCTGGGCACCTCCATCCCACCTCCCCATTGCCCCCCCGTGCACCTCCATCACACCTCCCCATTACCCACCCCTGCGCACCTCCATCCCACCTCCCCCATTGCCCACCTCCCCAATGGCCACCCCTGCGCACCTCCATCCCACCTCCCCATTGCCCACCCCTGCACACCTCCATCCCACCTCCCCATTGCCCACCCCTGCGCACCTCCATCCCACCTCCCCAATGGCCACCCGTGTGCACCTTCGAACTCTGCACTAGCCACAGCCATCTCTTTCTGTCTTGCCATTGGCCACAGCTGTATCCCAATCCTCCCCTTTTCTCATTGGCTCAAGGCCATATCCATCTCATGTCTCCGTTGGCTCAACCCTCCCGCCGACCCATTGGCCATGGTCCCAACACCTCTCCGCCTGTCCCAGGGTCATGCCCAGCATCCTACGGCCTGTGCCCTCTGTGTCCGGTGCCCACCTGCATGGGGTCCAGGTGAGCCGGCAGCTCGTGCGCCTGCTGGGCGTCCTGGAAAGCCTCGCGGAAGCCACGCTCAGGGGCGTCGATGGTAACGGTGAGCACGGCGTCATAGGCCAGCCGCAGCTTGGTGTTGTTACCCAGCACGGGGTAGGGAGTCCGACGGTAGGGCAGGCTGTACGTTAGCGCGTCATAAGGGATGAAGACGAAGGTGCCGTCCGTCATGCGCAGGTCCTCGGCCTTCTCCAGCAGGAGGCGCTGCTCCTCCCCGCCCAGCAGCACCGAATGCATACACATCACCACCACTGGGGGGGCAGAGGGCATGGGGGGCAAGAGGACATCGGGGGAGGGGAGGAAGACACAATGGAAGGCTGAAAAGCACCCAACGAGTGAGAGTGATGTGCGAGGCTGGTCCCCCTCTGCCCCCCAGCCCTCCTCGGCTTGGGATTAGGGTTCCCCTTTGCACCAGGACATTGGGGTTCCATCCATCACCCCACAGGGTCCTCTGACCACCTATCTCCGCACACCCCTCAATTTCCCTCACGCCTCTGTCTCTCCATCCCCACACACGTCTTCATGTGTGCACCCATGCCCCACCGGTCCCATGCATCCATCCACCCCACACACCTCTCCATCTCCCTAACCCTAACCCTATCCATCTACCCCTCACACACACCTCTCCATGTATCCATCCATCCCCCACAGGCCCCATCCATCCATGCATCCCACACACCTCTCCATCTATCCATCCACCCTAAATACCTCTCTGTCTATCCATCCATCCATCTACCCCACACACACACACCTCTCCGTGTGTCCATCCATCCACCCCACACATCTCTCTGTCTAGCCATCCATCCCCCCCACACCTCTCCATGTATCCATCCATCCCCCACAGGCCCCATCCATCCATCCACCCACACATCTCTTCGTCTGTCCATCCATCCATCCACCCCACACACCTCACCTCTCCATGTATTCATCCATCCCCCACGGGCCCCGTCCATCCATGCACCCCACACACCTCTCCATCTGTCCATCCATCCATCCACCCCACACACCTCACCTCTCCATGTATCCATCCATCCCCCACAGGCCCCATCCATCCATCCACTCACACACCTGTCCGTCTGTCCATCCATCAGTCTACTCCCACACACACCTCTCCATCTGTCCATCCATCCATCCCCCCACGCCTGTCTGTCCATCTATCCATCCATCCCCACCACATCTCTCCATGTGTCCATCCATCCACCCCCACATGCCTCTCCGTCTGTCTATCCATCCATCCACCGCACACCTTTCCGTCTGTCCATCCCTCCATACATTCCCCACTCACCTCTCCATGTGTCCATCTATCCCCCACAGGTCCCATCCATCCATCCACCCCACACGCCTCTCCGTCTAGCCATCTATCCATCCATCCACCTCACACACCTCTCCATCTGTCCGTCCATCCATTCCCACACGTGCTTCTCCATCTGTCCGTTCATCCATCCCCCACACATACCTCTGTCTGTACATGCATTCCCACACACACCTCTCCGTCTGTCCATCCATCCACCCCACACGCCTCTCTATCTGTTCATCCATCCATCCCCCACACATCTTTTTGTCTGTCCATGCATCCATCCCCACACACTCCACTCTCCATCCATCCCTGCCCATGCCTCTCTATCCACCCACCCCCATACAAATGTTCTTATGAATGTATCTATCCATCGCCCCTGCATCTCTCTGTCCGTCCATCCGCCTACACCCACATCCATCTTCTCTCTCTATCTAGGCACCCAGCCCCTGGTAAATTCACACATCTCCAGGCCAGCAAGGCCAGCAGGACTGGCCAGAGCCCAGGGGACTTCACCAAGCCCTCCTGTTGAACTCGCAGCTTTCAGCTCAGCCAGTGTGTCCCCTCGGCCTTGAAAGTCTCCCAGCAATGGGGCATCCTCCCTCCTTGCGGGCCCATTCCCAACAGCTGATCCCCCTTCCAGGGCAACGCGATCCCCTTAGTTCTTGTCTGAATTCCTCCAGTTTCAGCTCCCAGCCATCCTGGCTCCTCTGCTCTAACCACTAGACCCCCCGGGCCCCTCCCAGAGCCAGGTAGAGAACCCAGGAGTCCTGCCCCTCCCTTGCCAATGTACCTCTGATGTTGTCGGCCCTCTGCACCTTCTGCAAGGCATTCTGGGCCCCATCGGCCCCGGGCTCCATGGTGGTCACCACGCCCACGGGCAAGCCGAACTCACGCAGGGAGCTGGCCAGGCCCTGCCCCACCTCCACCCACAGGTCCTGTCGGGAGGTGACCACAGCCACGTGGGCCCAGCGGAAGAATTTGAAGACAGCGTAGAGGACGGACGAGGCCCGGGGCAGGGGCCGGGCAAAGGTGCCCCACCGCTCCACCTCGGCGTCCCCGTTCAGGCAGGCCCAGGAGAAGATAGGCTTGTTCCAGGCCCGGCCCAGGGGCCCGGCGGCCCCGCAGACCCCCGGGTTGAGAGGCCCCACGAAGCCGGAGGCGTAATGCTCGGCGTTGACCAAGGCCACCAGCGCCTGGCTGGTCTGGCACTCCTCGTTCAGCAGCACATAGTCGAACCAGTAGCCCTGGTTCATGGTGGGGTCTCTGTTGAGCCGCCCAATGGCCAGCTGGGCAGCCACCTTGGGCAAGGCCTGGGCGAACATGGGGTCGCAGGTCCAGGGCCCCATCACCCCCACCTTGAAGGTGGCCGGCTGGACCCAGGCAGGCCAGCCCAGGAGCAGGAGCCAGAGCAGGGGAGCCTGGGGCCACCGCCGTCCCCACCTGGGGTGGTTGGAGAGGTGCAGCAGGAACCTGTGGAAGCCAATCCAGGTGGGAGCCATGGCTCCAGGGAGCCGGGGGACGGCCAGTGTGAGGAGAGGGCACTGGGCTATTTAGCCCCTCGGGGGCCAGGCCCTGGAGGCCTGGCTGGAAAAGGGTCCGGCCGCTGCACCCGACATCATGGGAGGAGAAGTCGCTGTCACCGGAGCTACGGGGAACAGTGCACCTGGAAGAGAGAGGAGACAGGTGTTAGAATGAGAAATAGAAAATGGGGGAGCTGGGACTCCTGGGTTCTGTCCCCGGCTGTATTGTCAACAATGGAAGCCATGTTATTAATGATGGTGGTCACCAGCCATATTGCTAACAATGGTGGTCATATTCTTAACTTCAGCAGCCAATTGCCAATGGGCCGTGCATAAACGACACAACATTTAGTGGTGGGGGTCCTGACTTTTGCAGGTTTGTTTCAGCATCGCAAAGTGTTACAAGGGGTGGGCGGCTCTTGAAAAATCACCAGAAAAGCATGTTGCAGCATTTATGGCCAGCCCTAGCCCCCCCCCCGACCCCCAATGATGGCCAAGATTGTGACCATGCCAGCAATATGGTCATTAATGACTACCCTGTTGCCAACAATGGCCCTCATATTGCAAACGATGGCGGCCATATTGCAAACGATGGCGGCCATATTGCAAACGACGGCGGCCATATTGCAAACGACAATGGCCATATTGCAAACGACAATGGCCATATTGTTAAGAACTGCGGCCAGATTGTGAACAGTAGACATATTGTTAACAATGGCCATACTGCCAATATGCTAGCCATATTGTCACTAACGGCGGCTAACAATGCCGGCCATATTGTAACTGTAGAGATACTGTTAACAACGGCGGCCATATTTGGGACTAGCAGCAACTATATTCCAGACCTGCCAGCAATATGGCACCATAATGCCAACAACGGCAGCCGTCTTTCCAGCGCGCAGGTCCCACAGCCCATACCAACCCGCCATGACCTTCAAAGAGGTGCCCCTTGCCCTGACAGCAGGCAGCCCCGTCCCCCCTATCCCTCCCGCCCCATATGCATGGGGCCTTGCATGGCACATTTCCACGACAGGCCAAGGCGAAAGGTCACAGCGGGCGAGGACAGCTGTTCTGGCCTAAATCCACCTGATCTCATCAGCCTCGGCTGGTATTAGCCAAATGACGGCAACACGTGCCCACCCAGCGCTTCCATAAATCTGTCCGCTCCCCTCCCCCGCCCCCAATCCTAATCCCCCAGATGAACTAAACTGGGATTAACCCTTTGGCCCCAGCTGCCCGATCGCATTAGGTGTGAAGCAGCCCAGTGGCCCAAGCAGCCACGTGTGAGCTCATCTCCAGCGGTCCCAGCCTGCATGTCACCTGCCCCACGTGGATGGGATGGGGCGGGAGAAGCCACGGGCAAGGTGAGGAAGGATGGAGGGAATGGATGGGTCACCTGGGGAGGTCAATGGTGACCTTGGTCCTCAGCCAGCTCTTGGGCAAAGCAGGGAAAAGAGCCAGGGAATGGGGTGGGGGGCTCAGAAGGGGGCGGTCTCCCCTGGCAGGCAGGGCTGGCCCCAAGGCAGCCCTTCTAGGGGGTGCTGTGGGGCAGGGAGCGGGGCAGGGGGCTCAGTAGGGGGTGCTGGGTTGCAGGGCGGGGGCATCAGGGGGCGCTGGGTTGCAGGGAGCGGGGCAGGGGGCTCAGCAGGGGGTACTGGGTTGCAGGGCGGGGGCATTAGGGGGCGTTGGGTTGCAGGGAGCGGGGCAGGGGGCGCTGGGTTGCAGGGCGGGGGCATCAGGGGGTGCTGGATTGCAGGGAGCGGGGCAGGGGGCTCAGTAGGGGGTGCTGGGTTGCAGGGAGCAAGGTGCGGGCAGAAGGGGGTGCTGGGCTGCAGGAATCAGGGCGGTGGGCTCAGCAGGGGGGGCGCGCTCCCCTGGCATTGAGAGTTTGAGGCTGGAGGAAACCATATGATTGTCTAGGGTGACCTCCTGCATAGCACTAACGAACTAACACACCCCACCTCCGACATTAAACCGCGGTATCCCGGCCCTCCGGTGACTCAACTGGCTGAGAACAGGAGAGCCCAAGGTGCCCTCTGTGCCTGAGACCCTGCCACAGCAGGGAACTGACTATATGAGACGGGCCCAGATGAGCCCCGCGAGGGATCAGTGTCCTATGCTACAGAGGAAGGTGTAACCACACACCCACATGGTCCCTGCCACTCTGACCCGGGAGGGGAAATTCCTTCCCGGCCCAAATCAGGTGATTGGCTGGATCTTGAACCCGTGAGCAGCCAGGCTGCTGGCGTGAGGGTTTTCCGAAACCTTTCCCGTGTCCCATCTGCCTCAGAGGAAGCAAGCACACAGATGCATGAACAGCGCCAGGCAGGGCCGGCTTTATGAACTGCGGGGCCCGGTTTGAATACCTGGCAGCGGTCCAGGGCTTCGGCTGTGGTGGGGGAGATCCACTATGGGTCTTCGGTGGCACTTCGGGGGCAGGGGGCCACTCCAGGTCTTCCGCAGCACCAAAGGACCCGCTGCCACCAAAATGCCTCCAAAGACCCGGAGTGGACCACCCCGCCCCGCTGCCGAAATGCTGCCGAAGACCCAGACATCCACACACACATGGGTGCCGGGTGAGTAAAATAATTTTAAAAAATTAAAAAGGTGCCTAAGGAGTGGGGCCCTCTTAGGAGTGGGGCCTGATTCCCGGGAATTGGGGAAATCAGCCCAAAGCCAGCCCTGGCGTCAGGAGACACCAGGGTAAGTACCCCTCTTGACCCTTGCAGGTGCCCGGCTGAGGCCCTGAAGCATGAGCATTAGGATCACGAGACCTAAACCAGGAGGAGAACGGGGGTCCCAGAGGCTGGCGAGCACTGCTTCCGATCCTCATCAACAACCCCCTCACTCAACCCCCCTCAGATATTTCTTCAGCTCTTTCACAAAATGAATTAAGCCACTTGGCCCCCACAGCACCTCGTGGGAGGCTGGTCCAGGCTCTCCTGTTTCCGGTGGATAGAAACCCTCTGCTCTCTGGCCTCCACTAATCCCTGGCCCATTTAGCTCCATTCATTCTGGTGCCAACATTACCCTAGGAAAGGCCCCCCAATGCTGCCCACGTGTCACCTCTGTCTTTGGGGACAGGGGTTCAAATCTCCCTCAAGGCTCCGTGTTTCCCAGCATCCACCATTCAAGACAGATGTTGACAAATCGCCAAGGATCCAGCGTGCTTCTGTTCCTGGTGCCACCGCTGCTGGAATCCTGTGCCCAGTTCTGGTGCTCACGGTTCCAGGAGGAGGCGGATCAATTGGAGATGGTGTGACGGGTTGGGTCACAGAGACTCCCCCTTGGGGACTGCCACCTGATGTGATGAGACTACCTCTGAGCCTGTTTTCCCTGCCAGCTTGGGACTTCAGTACCCTGCCTTCATGAGCCAGACACGCCAGCCTGCTGCAACCCAGACCCAGGTCTGAACCACATCCCCCAAAAGCTGCAGACTTAACTGAAAACAGCTTAGAAAGTGCTCCTGTCTCCAGCACCCAGTTCCCAATGGGATCCAAACCCCAAATAAATCCGCTTTACTCTGTATAAAGCTTATGCAGGGGAAACTCATGAGTTGTCCACCCTCTATGAGAGAGATGCACAGCTGTTTGCTCCCCCAGGAATTAATTACTTACCCTGAGTTAGTTAATAACCAAAAGTGATTTTATTAAGTATAAAAAGGAGGATTTAAGTGGTTCCAAGTAATAACAGCCAGAACAAAGCAAGTTACCAAGCAAAATAAAACAAAACACGCAAGTCTAAGCCTAATACAGTAGGAAACTAAATGCAGGTAGAAGCTCACTGGAAGATCTCTGAGGGTGAGATTTGTCACTGACTAGACTCCTTCCTAGTCTGGGCCCAATCCTGTCCCCTGGCACAGTCCTTGTTCCAGCTCAGGTGGTAGCTGGGGGATTTCTCATGACTGGCAGCCCCCTTTGTTCTCTTCCACCCCCTTTTATAGCTTTGGCCCAAGGTGGGAATCCTTTGTCTCTCTGGGTCTCCACCCCTCCTCCTCAATGGAAAAGCACCAGGTTTAAGATGGATTCCAGTCGCAGGTGACATGGTCACATGTCCTGGGATACCGCCCCCTCCAAGCCTCCATTCTTCCCGGCCTGATTCACAGGAAGGCTTGCAGGTAGACAGAGCCAATTGCCCTGGGCAATGGGAGGCATCAAGATTCCAAGCCACCATTAATGGTCCACCACTTCGCATAATTACAAAAGGCCCTCAGAGTTATAGTTCATATTCCTGGTTTCAGATACAAGACTGATACATTCATACAAATAGGATGACCACACTCAGTAGATTATAAGCTTTGTAATGATACCCTACAAGAGACCTTTTGCGTGAAGCATATTCCAGTTACATTATATTCACGCTTCTTAGCATTTTTTCATAAAATCATACGGAGTGCAACGTCACAGATGGGTCCTGGGAAGAGCCACAAGAACAATTAAAAGATGGGAAAACTCCCCCCGAGGGCGAGAGACTCCAGGAGAGCCAACGAGTTAGTTCAGGAAACACTTGGTCGTGAGATGGGTCCCTGGGAAGGGATGGGGAAGGAGGGCGGTTGGGAGGGACGGGGGTGAAATGGATGGAATGACTGAGAGATTATGACCTGCAAAACCTACTTGGTGGATGAGGCTGGAATTGGAAGAGGTAACATCCAAAGGCTTTGAGAATACAGCAGCAGGTTCAGACTCCCAATCATGCCATCAGCACTGGCACGGAGGGGATGCGAACAGCTGGGACGAAGCAGCCGTGGCACTAAGCCAGCTGCTGCTTGGCATCCCTTGGTCGGAGGCTCAGGTGGGTCCATGGAAAGTAGCCGAGTGAGGTGGGCGAGGTCTTTGCCTGTGAATCCTTTGGCTCATGACGGGAATCGTCCGTAGCGTCTGAAGATCATTTGTGATCTCTACCGGAGACTCCAGCGAAGCCAGAGATCCGGAGTGAAGATACTCATTCCATTACAATCACGGTGAAATTGGACCAGGCTGGAGTTACGGCCGCATCTAAAGAGCCCTGTGAAAACGTCTTTGCCAAGAATTGACCTTCACCCAGGATGGCCTTAAAATTGGGCCCAGTGCTTCGGTGGCAAATGGTCAGTAAAGATGTGAAATTCATTGAGTCGCATTTTGACACACGTGCCTGCCGATTCGCTCTCCTAGATGATAATGTCGCAGAGAAGTAGCTTTGGTGACCAACAGGATCAAGACACTTCTGATCCTTGGTATAGGGAGTAACCTTGGCATTGTGCCACCTCCCACGGTCATTAATGCCATCCACAACCAAGGAATTGGGATTTGGGTGTGAGAATAAAACATTCCGAATCCTTTTTTGGGGATCTAAGTATATTTTGTTGGCTCATCAATAAATGCAAAGTAATGCACATCGGAAACCAGAATCACAACTGTGCATGCCAAGCGATGGGGTCTATATTAGCAGTTGTGACGAAGCAGGGTTTTTTGTTGTTGTTTTCAATGGTTTGCATGCAGAGGGAGTGGGACTCATTTTCCCTGGTTTAACGAGATAGTGGGAGAGGAAGCTTGTGGTTACAGAGGGCCAGCAAACGGCCTGGAGAATGGATACCCAGCTTGGAAGTCACAGCCGGTTCTGGCCAGTGGAAGGACAATAGACTGCAGAGAAAGGACCCCGGTGACCTGACCTGCCGGTTCCAGCCAGAGGGGGACAAAGGACAGCTGAGAGAGGAGGCCCAGGTGACCTGTTTACCTGGAGAGAAGACAAAGGACAGAGGCGGGGGCTTGAGGGAGGGGATATCGGATGCCCATCTGTAAGGATGAGATCTCTGGACTGGAGTGAGGGAGCAGCCAGAGCCCACCTGGATGCAGGAGAGACCGGGATGTGCCGTGCTGAAGGAGGCCAGGCCTGAGGGTCCTGAGGGTTTCCTATGCTGTGTTCAACACTCAATAAACCCTTCTGTTTTACTCTGGCTGAGAGTCGCTCCGGTCTAGGGAACAGGGAGACATTATTCCTTCTGGGCATGGGGGCCCCGGAGGTCCAAAGCGAGTGGACACCCTGAGGGGGCCCATGACAGAGACAGGCGTGCTAAGGCTCAGAGAGGTGCGAGGGGCTTAACCCTGGAGAGAGAGAGAGAGGACCCCTGAGAAGGGCTGTTGCACTGAAGGGGGTTCCCCCCTCCAGGGATCACACAGGGCCAAGAGTGGGCACAATCTGAGTCCATGACAACATAGTAGCAGAGGATGGTTGGTGGATGCACCCTGTAGACAGCTGGCTGCGAGCGCAGGTGCATTGCAGTGCTTGGCTGCCAGGAGAGCCGGGGAGTAGCCATGGGGGCAGTCCGCTCCCCAGTCAGCACAGGGGGACCCCAGTCAGGTTCCTCCCTGGAGGAGCTGTGGAGACTGGAGCTGGAGCTGAAAGCGAAGGAGCTGGAGCTGGAGCGAGGAGCGGAGGAAGTGGACCGTGCAGAACAGCAGAAGCTGAGTTGGAGATGGAAGAGCGGCGGGCCAAGAGGGCCTGCCGGGAGGTAAGTGGGGAAGGGCCCCAAGTCGCCAGTGGTGTGGGGTATCTAGACACCAAACTGCTGCCCCCATTTAAGGAGGGGGGGATATTGATGCCTACCTCACAGCCTTTGAGAAGGCTTGTGATCTGAACCAGATTGACCCTCCTTTGGCCTTGGGACCCAGCAGCATAGAGGCATTCAGCCAAATGGATGGTATTGAGATGGGGCACGACGACCCATTCACACAGGCTTTGCTGATGAAGTTTGAACTGACCCCCAGGGCATATAGGAAACAATTCCGGGGTGTACGCTAGACCTCAGGTGTCATTTACAAGGAGGTCGCCAACCTGCTGGGGGAATATCTCCGCAATTGGGGGAAGGGCGCAGGGGCCACCACCGCAGAGGACGTGTATAACCTGGTGGGGTTGGAGCATCTGCATGATATCTGCCCTCCAGAGCTTAAGATGTGGTTAGTGGACCAGAAGCCTAAAGATCTGGCCAGTGGCAGATGAGTTTGCCGACATCAGATCGGGGGGGAGACCCACATCGGGGACTCAGAAGGGGAGTCACCCAGAGACCTCTCCAAGGTGGGACTCCAGGAAGCCCAGCTCAGGGGTGCCCGTGAAGG
This sequence comes from Gopherus evgoodei, assembly GCF_007399415.2. Taxonomy (NCBI): domain Eukaryota; kingdom Metazoa; phylum Chordata; order Testudines; family Testudinidae; genus Gopherus; species Gopherus evgoodei. Next base: position 429,783 of record NW_022060064.1, on the reverse strand, counting down.
CCGTGGGACCTGAAGGACCTGAAATGTCAGCACATCAGCTTTGATGTACCCTTGGGAAGTGACTGTGTTTCTTTAAGACAGGATCCAGACCCGGTGCCAGTAACGGCCAAAGAGCTGAACCCAGAGATTGGGAGGCGGAGAAGGCAGAAGCCAGCGTGCATGTGAATGGCCCATAAATAGCCCGGCCTGCAGGACCGGGGTGTACTTTCCCCCTTGGCTAGTAGGGGCTGAGTGGGACAACAGCCCTGCCCAGGAGAGAGGTGGCTCCCACTGGCTCTGATGCAGCCACCAAAGCAGTGGGTTCGCTCCCTACCCTCACTGGGACACGGGCGCTGGGGGTGGTCGGACCCCCAGTTAAGGTCCTGTAGTGAGGGGCCCCAAAGAGGCTGGGGTGCAGGATCAGCTCCCTGCAAAGGTGCTGATGGGGGCTGGACTGAAGAACTGGCCAGACGGTGCCCAGGTCGTTGCCTGTGGCTGAGATCAGGGAGGGCCCTTGGCCTGGCACTGGCAATCCACCCAGCATGGGGGCATGGACCTGCAATGGGGGGAAGTGAGTTGCCTGAGACAGGGCTTAATAGGACTGAGACTGAGATCTTGTCCTGAGATGGAGAAACTGAGACTCACCCATGCAGGCTGGTCCCCGAACCCAGCAGCTGAATTCGAGACCCAACCATAGAAGAATCCCTCCTGGAAGAAGCAGTGGGCCCTGCGAGGTGTTGCAAGATCCTGGGGAAGGATCCAGGTGAAAGGAGTGACCCGGTACCAGGAAAGGGCTTCCTGAATGAAAACTGAACTTGGGGGATCAGAAGGTGTCTGGTGGTCCCCCAGAAGTACCACCAGGGCATGTCCCTTCTGCTAAACATGGGGGGGGTTCGGTGCAACCGAGAGCTACTGCAGAACGTTTACTGCCCCAGAAATTCACAGGGGTCCACCCTTTTGAGTTGGTGCGTGGAAGGAGAAGGAGGGGAACAGTAAAAGGGCTGGTACGACGACGGGCCGGATCGGGGGCCAGCAGAAGGGTCTCAGCTCAGCGTGACGAGCATCTGGGAAGAGCCCTGTGGCACCACCAACCAGCTGATGGAGGTGAATCAGGTGCTGGAGCTGCCTGGTTGTACTTCGACAGGGAGCGTGGTGGTGCGGTCGTGTGTGTTAGCGGGGAAAGGAAATCTCTCTCCTGAACCGGGAGCCGACCTCCTGCTGGAATAACTTCCCCTCTGTGACCAGCTAACCCATCCGCCGGCTGAGATCACAGGGGCTGCGTTCGTCCCCTCAGCCCCACGCCAGCTGACCCGGGTTCGCCAATCGAGCCGTGCATGGAGGGGAGGGGAGGTGGTCCCCATTCACAGTCACCAGGGACCGGGAAAGAGAGGGCAGTGATGTACTGGTGTTAGGGGTGATCCAGCCATCCCCCAGGCCCTGGGACTCGCCTGTGGGGGCCAGACCCCAAGTAAGATGAGTCAATCAGACCCGGTGGGCGCTATGGACAAGTGGTGGGGGGGGGGAGAATCTCACATGGGGCTACTGGCACATGACTTTGGACCCAGTTGCAGGGTTGAAATCTGCTCCCAAGGGCCTGAGTTCCTGGTTCTACCTTTTGGCCTCAAAGGGGCGCCTGCCACCACCACCCCCCCCAGTGCCGGAGGATCAGTGACTGAGGGTGGTGGAGGACTGTGCCTGGTTATCTTCATGATAGCTGTGTCTTCAGCCCGGCCTGGGAGAACTGTGTGTCCCAATGAAGAGGGGCTGGGAAGCCTCCAGGATGCAGGATGGGATGATAGAGGCCGGCATCCTGGTGAGACGAGGGTGGCAGAGATGTCGAACCTGGGCCACACGGTGGAAAGCGGCTGCCTAAAGACAGAGGGAGCCAAGGTGAAGGCAACCAGAGATCGGCCCATTCCTCAACATAAGACACGGGTCTCTAATGGGACGGCTGGGTACCACTGAAGGTTTGTTCCCCACTTTCGCTCCCATTACCAAGATTGGGAAGTTGGTGGGGCACGCCAGACGAGGTGGCCTGGCCCGAGCTGAGCCAGCGGGATGCTCTGTACCCTGAAGAAGACTCTCACCCGGCAACCCCAGACTTGGACAAACCCCTGGGTGAGGTGCTGACACAGGCCAATGCAAAGGGGGAAAGACACCCCAAGAAGCTGCTCCTCCAGGAGCAGAACGACGCGGCCACAGAAAAGGAATGCCTGGCCCTGGGATGGGCTCTTAAAAAGCTGCACCCGGATCTGTCTGGGCGGCGCTTTGTGGTGTACACTCACCCCTGACCCCTCGCCCTTCCGTGGCTGCACCAGATGAAAGAGGCCAATGCCAAACTCCTATGGTGGAGTCTGATCTGCCAGGATGATCGCGTGGGAGTGGTCTGTGTTAAGGAGTGGAGATGTTATAGCTGATGCGTTGTCCCGGATATGCGGGGGCCTGAATATCCCCGGGTCACTAGCTGGAGTGACCCTGCTCAGTTGGGGAGAGAGATGTGAGGAAGTGGGGGATTTGTGTAGCGTTTTACATGAATAGTGTGTGCGTGCCTCAGTTTCCCCGTGTGCTGCATGTTTAACAAGGTGGTGGGAGAGGGTTTGTTGGTGCAGAGGACCAGGTGTGACCTCGCCTAGCAGCCGGGATCCCCGGAGAATGGCCTGGAGATGGGGAACCCTGGCGACTGGTGACTAAGAGGCCCTCCCCAGTTTGGCAGTCAGACGGTTCTGGCCAGCGGGAGGACAAAGGGCTGAGGAGAGAGGACCCCGGTGACCTGATGATCTGGTTCCAGCCAAAGGGGAACAAAGGATGGAAAAGAGAGGGCCCAGTGACCTGTTTCCCTGGAGAGAAGACAATGGACAGAGGTGGCTTGGGGCTGGTGATATCAGATGCCCAGCTGGGAAGCAGGGGGCTCTGAGCTGGAGAGGGGGAGCAGGCAGAGCCTACCTGGGTGCAGGGGGGCTGGGATGGGTTGAGGGAGGCCAGGCCTGAGGCCCAGAGAGTTTCCTATGCTGTGTTCGAATGCTCAATAAACCCTCCAGTTTTACACTGGCTGAGAATCGCTCCAAGCTAGAGAACAGGGCAGGGGATGGGGGGGCATTATTCTCTCTGGGCGTGAAGGCCCCGGGGGTCCAGAGCGAGGGGACTCCCTTAGGGGGCCCACGGCAAGAGACAGACGTGCTAAGGCTCGGAGAGGTGCGGCTCCAGAAGGTGGAGGGGCCTGACCCCAAGAGAGAGCGGACCCCCGAGAAGGGCTGTCACACTGAAGGGGGTTCCCCCCACGGACCGCAGGGGGCCAAGAGTGGGCACGACCTGTGAGTCCATGACAGGGGGATGGATGGACAGAGAAATAGGAGTGAGGGGCATGGACGGACAGAGAAGAGAGAGGGACGGGGACGGATGGACAGACGGAGAAAGGAGAGTGATGGGGATAGATGGACAGACAGAGAAAGGTGAGTGAGGAGGATGGATGGACGGACAGAGAAAAGGGAGTGGGGGGGATGGACAGACAGATAGAGAAAAGGGAGGGGGAATGAACAGATGGATGGAGAAAGGTGAGTGGGGGGATGGATGGATGGATGGATGGAGAAAGGAGAGTGTGGGGGATGGATGGATGGATGGAGAAAGGAGAGTGTGGGGGATGGATGGATGGATGGAGAAAGGAGAGTGTGGGGGATGGACAGATGGAGAAAGGAGAGAGAAGGGGATGAACAGATGGAGAAAGGAGAGAGAGGGGGATGGACAGATGGAGAGAGGAGAGAGAGGGGGATGAACAGACAGAGAGGGGGATGGATGAATGGAGAGAGGGGAGTGACAGGGAGGAGGGTACAGGGAAGGCCTCCTGATTCATCCTGAGAAAGCAGGGCAATCAGCTAGTTATCTTAGGCGCATGTCCATGAACACAAGAAGCCTTCAAAACAAGCAGGAAGAATTGGACGTCCCGGCACAGTCAAGGAACTCTGATGTGACTGGAATAACAGACTTGGTGGGGTAACTCACACGACTGGCGCGCTGTCACGGATGGGTATGAACTGTTCAGGAAGGACGGGCGGGGGAGAAAAGGTGGAGGAGTTGCACTGTATGATTGCTCAGAGCTGCAGCGTGAAACTGGAGAAACACCTGGTGAGAGTCTTTGGGTTCAGTTTAGAGGCGAGAGCAACAAGGGTGATGTCGTGGCGGGCGTCTGCTATAGACCGCCTGACCAGGAGGAGGAGGAGGACCAGGCTTTCTTCAGACAACCAACTGAAGTTTCCAGGTCACAGGCCCTGGTTTTCACAGGGGACTTCAATCCCCCTGACATCTGCCAGGAGAGCAATGCAGCAGTGCACAGACAATCCAGGAAGTTTTTGGAGAGTCCTGCTGCAGCTACTCTACTTCTCTCACTCCCCCTGCCCCCCCACTTCCCTGCCAGGGAGGGTTTAAAAAGGACTCCAGCAACTGGGGCCAGCTGAAGCTAATTAGTTCCCTGGTAACCCCTGTTCCAGCTGAACCGTATTTCTCCATGGCTATCTCCCCTCTATGGATAGGGAGAGGCCTTTTAACCCTTCTGGGACTAATTACTACCCACCTCCTGGTAGCTAATTGTCCTGAGTTTGCCACAGGAGGTAATGGATCACCTCCTATTCGACCTGCTTCTCGGTAATGATTTTTTCCGTGTAACTCAGGTTAAAATATTTGCCTGCAGCAGAAGGGTGTATTATGCCGGGACCCCTGAGGGAAAGGGTCAGGTCTCAGGAACTGCTGAGAGAATGGGAGTCTCCTTGATTCTTCTGCAGCAGGGCGAAGCCACGTGCTTCCAGATGGGAGGGTGGTTGAGACCAGCTCCTGCACGGCAGCTGGAGACACCACCACATCAGGAAGGGATGGGGTGGGATGCCTGCCAGGGAGACAACTGTCCAGGTTATTAGCTGCCAACAGGTCACAGCTGAACCAGAGGCAAAATCGACTCTAGGGAGCAGAGAGAAACGTGTCCAAGTGGAGAGTCCAGAGAAGGGTGATGGGATCTCAGAAACCACTGAGGTGGGTGAGGATTCCTGTGACTCTAACACAGGGAAGCAGGGTGCTTCCACTTATCGGAGGGGCTGAGACTGCCTCCTTTGCAGCAGAAGGCAACATGCCCTCAGGCACGGGGGCAGGAGTGATTAAGGAAACTTTCCCAGTTAGCTGGCAGAGCGTTGCAGATAAACAAGGGATAGAGCCCTTTCTAGGGAGCTCAGAGAAACCTGTCTTTGGAGAGGGCCCAGAGGAGGAGACTGGGGAAGGAATAGCGGGGATATAGGGATGTCTCCTCGCTGGGTATTTGGGAGAGGATGCCCAGGACAGAACGGCTGAGTCAGCATCTTTGCACTCAGCCTGTGACCCAGGTTTTGAGAGGGAACTGCGTGGCCGACCTCCTGGAGGGAAGCAGTCACACAGCTGACTTCTTGGGGACAGAAAAAGGGGTGGCGGAGGGTGCCCCGATCCAGGTCCCGGTTTTCCAGGATACTATTTCTGAAAAGTTTTTGGAAAGTAACTGTGTCTCTTTTTCACCAAGATGCAGCTCCAACGCCTGGGACAGCAGAGGAGTTGAGACCAAGAAATTGCCAAGTGGTAGCTTGTGAGAACAGAAATGGCCCAACTGACAGAGAAGGGGGTGAGACCCAGGGAGCAGTTATGGGAAAGCTGCTGGGAAAAGGTGCATCTGATCGAAGGCTAAAGACACCCGGCCCACAGAGCACAGATCATAGTCCGCTAGGAAAAGGGGGCAAGGAAGGACTCAGTGCTGGGAGGGGGAAACAACGGGTAACCCCAAAAAAGGAGCTGGATTTTCTGCACATGTACAGTCCTGGGGTTGGGAGACCGCTCCCCCAAGGACCAGCCAATGTGCAGGATCCCCCTGAACCCCTATCTTGCCAGACCCTGAGGCATCAAAATGCCAGAAACATGATTAAATTAAGAGCCCACACAGACGGGAACACTGGAGGGAAGGAAAAGCCAGTGATTGATTACACCCATCTGTGATACCAACGTTGGTATTAATGTTAAGTTGTGGGTATAAGAATTTTGACAGGGATGTTAAACCTTATGATAATGCTACTCTTCAATTAATACCTGTAAACAGACTTGAAGCTTACCACAGCGGAGAAACCACAACAAACCTGGTTTGCTGGGCGAGGGGGAAACTGAGGCACGCTGTCTCATGGCCTTAATGGCTGGATGCCAAGAGAACTATAACACAAACTGCCTTCGAGCTAGTCAGTGACTAACCCTCTTGCAGTGAACTAAGGGGGCAGGTGTGACACTCTGTTGCTCACTGGAACACTGCACCCCTGTGTACATTGATTGTGTGGTATCCAGTGCAAAGTCTGTCACGTCACGTGTCTCCGGAAGGCTCATGATGCACTCAGCACTGTTGTTATAGTGATGTTATAAGTTGCAATTTCATATATATAGTTACGAGGCTGAAAATGTGTCCTCGTGGCTTAAAACAGGCCCAGACAAAACTCTCCCAGAACAGAGGAGCAGTTCACACCTCACCAGGGCAGGTATGGGACAAACCCAGCCCAGCCTCACAGGAACAAAGGACGCTGGCCTAGTCAGTAACAACGGATCTGTTGGACTCCGAGTGAATCACTCCGCTTCCCTGGGTCAGTTTGGCACTACAATGAGGTGATGCTCACCTGATCCTGAAGCAGGGGACAAAGCCATGAGAGGGAAGAAAGAACATGATAAAAGGGAGAGACGTTTACCATGCTCTTCCTCTCTCTTCCACCTACATCTACAGACACCACCATGAAGCAACCGAAGCGCTGATCAAAGGGGACAGCCTGGCTGAAGGGCAACCAGCCAGCCTGCGGTGAGAAGCATCTAAGTTTTTAAGGACACTGAAAGCGTTAAGATCAGCTTAGAATGCATTTTGCTCGTATTTCATTTGACCAAATCTGACTTCTTGTGCTTTGACTTATAATCACTTAAAATCTGTCTTTGCAGTTAATAAATCTGTTTGTTAATTCTACCTGAAGCAGTGCGTTTCGTTTAAAGCATGTCAGAGACTCCCCTCGGGATAACAAGCCTGGTACCTATCAATTTCTTTGTTAAACTGATGAACTCGTATAAACTTGCGGCGTCCAGCGGGCATAACTGGCCACTGCAAGAGAGAGGTTCCCAGGGTTGTGTCTGTGACCGGAGATATTGGCTAGTGTCAGTCGGTTACACAATCCAAGGAGCAGCTTACATGCCAGATGCTGTGCATGAACAGCCCAGGAGTGGGGGTTCTCACAGCAGAGCAGGGTGAGCCTGGCTCCCAGAGTCAAGGATTGCAGAGGCCTAGCAGATCAGCAGTCCCGATAACACAGAAGGGAACATCACAGGGGGGAAGGACGGACTGAGAAAGGGGAGTGAGAGGGACGGACAGAGAAAGGGGAGTGAGGGGGATTGTTATCTAGCAGCTCTGTGTTCTTGAGGAACCAGGGTGCAGTACCCAGCCTGTCTGACTCATCAAAGACCTTCCCCAACCCCACCCCAGCCTCTGTTTGAACCAAAACCGATCAGAAGAAAGATTTACAAAACACAACGAAAAGGTGGCGGGAGACACACCCAACCCCCTCCGGAAAAGGGTGACAGGAGTAAGGCCACTCCCCTGGCCTCATTTCCATCGAAGATAGGACAAGGAGGCATCTCCATTAGCCAGAGATTCCAAGGCAAGAACTGCACTGAACTCTGGGACCAGAAAAGCAGGGAAGCACTGCATGATGGGAGATCTCTGCTCCAGATATTAATGAACCCACCGGCACACACCCAGCTCAGACCAATTCCAGTAATGAATCCTTGATTGGTATCCAAAATACTGAAGCTGCCTAACTGCATTGTGTGCTCCCTCGAAGGAACATCGTCCACAGCCAGGAATGATCGGCTCTTTGGTATACTCCCTTGAGCCAACAGTTTATCCATAAACAAATCTAGTGTTCTCCCTTGAACCGTTGTTGTTTCTCTACAAAAACCCCAATCCACGCTCAAGTAAGAGTTCTGATGCCTGAATCCAAAAACTGCATCAGTTCTGTTGGGACTTCCATCGTCTCCTGACTGATCGTGCTGGGGGCTCTGTCTGTCTCCAGCACCCCAGACCCTCAGCTACCACCACCACCTGTGGCCCCCGATCGATTCAAGCTTCATGGAGTGGTGAAAACCCAGCTCTCGCTCTCTCTCGGTAACGCCTCCTGACCCTGACTTGTGTGATTCTCATAGACTCGTAGATTCTAGGGTCAGAAGGGAACATTGTGATCATCTAGTCCCACCGCTTGCACAAAGCAGGCCACAGAACCCTACCCATCCACTTCTATAACAAACCCCTAACCTATGCCTGAGTTATTGAAGTCTTCAAATTGTGGTTTGAAGACCTCACGCTGCAGAGAATCCACCAGCAAGTGACCCATGCCCCATGCTGCAGAGGAAGGTGAAAAACCTCCAGGGCCTCTGCCAATCTGCCCCGGAGGAAAATTCCTTCCTGACCTCAAATATGGCGATCAGCTAAATCCTGAGCATGTGGGCAAGACTCACCAGCCAGCACTCAGGAAAGAATTCTCTGCAGTAACTCAGATCCCATCCCATCCAACATCCCATCACCGACCACGGCATACTTATCTGCTGATAATCAAAGATCAATTGCCAAAATTAGGTTATCCCATCATACCATCCCTTCCACAAACTTATCAAGCTTAATCTTAAATCCAGATATATCTTTTGCCCCCACTACTCCCCTTGGATCATTGGTAGTTTTCTAACCTTGACTTTTATAATCAAGTTTAAGTTAGATTTAATATTATAACCCTCTGGTTGTTACCCAGCAATAAATAAATTTCATGATTAAGCTGGTTGCTTCTCTCTCGCTTTTTCCCCTGCGGAGGTGTTTTTTGGTTTCCTCATTCGCTCTGCAGCAACGCTCCTCCTACCTAAGCAGCACTCAAAAGTCGGGTGGAGTTTGCTCATTGAGTGGGTCTCTACCATAGCGTGAAAGAGGAGATAGGGATGTGCTGAACTGGGGACACATGAGGGTGGCAGCTTCGAAGTGCTCCTTGACCCGGCCTGCTCAAGCATGCGCTATTCCGGTGCGGTGCCCATAGCACAGGAAGGTGAGAGCTTGGAGGTGCTATTCGACCCAACCTACAGAGTCCAGGAACATATAAGGGATCAGCTTGGAAGCGCTGATTAACCCGGTCCTTTCTGTTAATGCGTGTGGGTGTCCATCTGGTTCTGGGGCTCGAAGAACCCACCCCTGGGGAACCTCGGTTCTGCAGGATAGCTCCATTGGGAGTGGGCATGCAGAAGGGAAAAGTAGAAATCCTTATAAAAACACGTGAACAAGCTGCGCATTGATAGACTTACAGAACCACCCCCCCCCACCAGCATCAAAGGCTCGTTCACCTGCACATCTACCAATGTGATATATGCCATCATGTGCCAGCAATGCCCCTCTGCCATGGACGTTAGCCAAACCAGACAGTCTCTACGCAAAAGAATAAATGGACACAAATCAGAAGTCAAGAATTATAACATTCAAAGACCAGTCGGAGAACACTTCAGCCTTGCTGGTCACTCGATTACAGACCTAAAAGTCACAATACTCCAACAAAAAAAAAATGTCAAAACCAGACTCCAACGAGCAACTGCAAAATTGGAATTAATTTGCAAACTGGATACCATTAAATTAGGCTTGAATAAAAACTGGGAGTGGCTGGGTCATTACACAAAGTAAAAACTATTTCCCCATGCTAATTTTTTCCTCTTACTGTAACTCACACCTTCTTGCCATCTGTTGGAAATGGGCCATCCTGATTATCACTACAAAAGTTTTTTTTTTCTCCTGCTGATAATAGCTCACCTTAGTTGATGAATCTCATTATACTTGGCATGGCAACATCCATTTTTTCATGCTCTCTGTGTGTATATATCTTCCTACTGTATTTTCCACTGCAGGCATCTGATGAAGCGGATTTTAGTCCACGAAAGCTTATGCCCAAATAAATTTGTTAGTCTCTAAGGTGCCATAACTACTCCTCATTCTTTTTCCTAATAAATTAGCATACCTCAAAGTAAGGGGCGAAGCTGGTAATAAATTGGTGGAGAACGCGGGCAGCATGTGACCCTAATCATGTGGTACTTGTTGAGTAGTTGCTGCGGAGTGGGGAAACAGGGGCACAGACCTGAGCAAACTGTCTCTTCCTTTTTCAGACTAAGGTCCTTTAGAGAGGTCTCGGAATATTTGGTAACATTCTGTAACTTTTAAATTAGGAACCATGCTGAGAACAACAGTAGGACCCTGCCATAAGGAGCTAAAGAGTCGTTCTTTAAAAGTAAAGATTTTAGAGCAATACTGTGGCTGCGTGAAAGGGCTTTTGGTGCGGATCATCAGTGAGATAAGGGAAGTAGAGATGGCTGGGGAAAAAACCTTGACAGCTCACTTGAGACAGGAGAAAACCAATAGGTTAGCGAGATGGGTAATGAAGTAGGGGAAATGCCCCTGGAAAAGCGGGTGCTTTAAGAGTGACAATCCCCTGATTGAAGCGAGTCTGAACTTTGAACAATATTGTACAACTTTTAAGGCATGGGGTAGGATGCAGCTGCTGCATGGCCATTATTTTATGCATGTCCGGACATGGCTGAAATGGTAAAGGGAAGGCAGGAACTGGAGCTGGAGAAAAAGCAGTTACAATGGCGTTTGAACAAATGTGAGGCCGATGGGCGTGAATTATTAGCAGAAAAGCTTCAAATGGTGACTGAACTTAGAAATATGCAAGAGGAGAGAGACAAGGCCAGCAGGGATGCAGAACGGTATAGGAAAGAGTGAACAAAAAAATTGTTAGAAGAAGCAAGAGCAGCAACTCGCTTCCTTGTGGATGAGAATAAGGCAGCAGCAGGCCATCAGAAGTGCCAGGCAGAGATTAGTAAATTGCGTGCCCAATTTAGCGCCCATAAGGGGGTGGCAGCGGCTGTACGGTTGAGAGAGGATTGCGATCTGGAGGCCCCTGGGAAACAGAGATACCCCCTGATGCTGACCCCAAAAACCCATTCAACCCTGATTTGCCACACAGGCATAACCTTGCCCGTTTCCACAAGGGAGGTTAAACACAGTTTCAGGAGCCAATCTTCCCACAACGGAGCTGGTTATGGATGTAGTAAGGTGGTCTTCTAGTCAGCCCAAGGCTATTGCCGAGAGACTGGGGCCACTAAGCCATTACCCAGCCTTTGCATGGCCGGCCCGTGTTTGGCATGCTAACGGCATGGGCTTAACCCAACTGGCTCAGTCATGCACTTCTCCTTGTGCTGCAGATGCTCTGGAGCTCTTGGGAGGGAGCGGACAGCCGCTGCACCCCGGGAATGGATGAGAAGTGCCCTCAAAATATTCCTGCCCACTTCTTCCCTCAGGAATCTACAGATAATGGAAGAGCAGAAACCAGGCGAGGGCCCCGAACCTTACCTACCTCGAAAAAAGACGCTGGTAGCTCTCTCTGGTTCATTGCTCCAGCCAGAAGAGAATGGGATTATCACTTCCCATTAATCGAGGACCCGAATGGACTGAATTCTCAGACAAAAATGACCCTGGGGGCTGTGGTTATAGAACATCTAACCTGGAATGAACTAGCTACAAAACCCCAATAAGCAGGGGATTTGCCGCAAGAGGCAGGCATCTTAAAAAGATAAATCGGCAAAAAAACTACCTCAGAGCCCGTACAGGCTATCACATCTGTGAATGATGGTCCTCACCCTGCCAGTCACTCTCCCAATTATAACCCCCCTCCTTCCCACAACCTTGGGCAGCGTCGACCCAAGGAGAGTCTGAGGAAGGAGCTGGTGAATTTAGGGGAGGATATGGGAAAAGATGATCGCCAGCCCCTCAGCATCCTGGTTAATGCTTTGTCTCAGGTCACGCAGAGGACAGAGTTAATGCAAAGAAGTCCCCCCCTCGGCCGACTGCCCCGGTACGGAGTGCGTCCCCCATGCCCACTCCCTGTCGAAACCAGATCCCTGCCCCCTCTGCCGAGTGGAGGCTCTCGAGGGAGTCGACCGAGCAGTAAGAGTGCCCGGTCCCCATGGGCCCCCCCAGCTGATTGCAAGACTTCGGTGCGACGTATGGGGGAGACCCATTGTGAGGGCTATAGGGATATTTGCCCAATTGCGCGTGGACAGCGGAGCATCAGTAAACATTCAAAGCCCCTGACGGCTCTCCGGTTTATCAAGGAAAGAACTGCGGACACCTGGGTGACCCAAGGACATCAGAAAAAATCACTCAGAAGACGCAAACTGGGACAACAGAGCTGATGCCTTATCCAAAGCTGCTGCTCCTGGTTACCACACTAGAGATGCAGGCCAAGTAGAACAAACAGAGGCGGTAACTATCTGGGGAAAAACTTTGGGCAAAGGAACAGATCCCTTGGGCTTAAAATACAGAAATCTGGTCCTTAGGCAGGACAGAGAATGATCCCACAGGAAACGACAGGATTGAGCAGGTTGGAGATGTCTGGTAGGCAGTGGATGCAGGTGGGCAAAGGCCCTGGATAGTCTCCAGCCAGGTATAGGGGGGACCTGATTCAGTTTGTGCATGAACAAGGGCATAGAGGAAACCAGGATACTTTAAATAGGGTTAAATATACAGGGTGGGGGCCACGCATGAAAGCGGATATAGATCCGTGGTGTGATAATTGTCTGCAGTGCGCCATGGTTAATGCTGAGCGCTAGGTTTGAAAAAATGGATTGAGGCACCAAAGAATAGAGGGTCTCTGGTCCCAGATTCAGATAGATTACAAAGGCCCTTTACCCACTACCAGTAGAGGGAATAAATATGGCCTGGTAAGATAGATTCCTTCTCCAAATAGGTGGAAACCACCCCTACTAAAACCAACATGGCCTAGGTCACTGCTACGCAGCTCTTTAACGTGGTTTTCTCAAGGATGGGAATTCCCAGAGCCATTGATTCAGATTTGGGATCCTATTTTGGGGGAGATGTTATGCAAAGAGCTAGGTACGGCTTTTGGCTTTAAGCCCCGTCCCCAGGAAGCTGGACACCTGGAGTCCTCTGGCCAAGTTGAATGAACCAATTGCTCGCTAAAGGAGGCTTTGAAACAACAAGTAAGAACTCAAGGAAGGATGGGAAGCTACCAATTATCTTAATGGCTTGAAGGTTGATCCAGGCTACACTCCCTTTGAAGCTCCAAATGGCCCACTCAAGGATTGAACTCACAACCCTAGATTTAGCAGGCCAATGTGCAAACCAGTGAGCTATCCCTCCTCAAGAAAGCCAAATGCCCATGCCTGGAAGTTGGTGGTCGGGACTGGAACTGCCCACCACCTGGGAAGGGAAGGTGCGAATGGGTACAAACCTTAGTGGAGACGACAGTTGCGTTACACAAGCAAGTGAGTACACAATTAGGCAAGGTACAGCAAAACACGGAGGAAAAAAACAGGCTGGGAAAAACCTCCTTTCATATGAGAATTAGGCCAAGCAGTGATTCCCGGAAGGTTTTCAGCGGAGAAGCACTCGGACGCACACCTGGGATGGCCCCTGCTTCATTGTGAATCAGGCCAGCCCCCGGGTTTATCAGGTAGAAATCCTGAATGGAAACAATGGGAAACCCTGGTGGAAATGGTTTCATTCCTCACAGCTCAACGAGTGGAAGGGTAAAACATCTGACCCTCAAGGAGGAATATAACTGTTTCTCCCATCCTGCCAGCCACCTTTCTTGGCTAGCAAGAAGGAATGGCTTGAGGTCATTGGAAACTATGCGTTGAGTGGGTTTGTCGGTGCCAAACCCACTGTGAAGTCAGGAACGGCCAGAGAGTGTGGGAGTTTGTTCTTTCTTCTCTGCCCCCTCACAGGAACACATGCCATGACATCCCATGGTTGTCCCAGCCCCTCGCTGTTCAGAAATGTCTGGAGTCTGATGGTGTCCCGGCTCTCTGCTGAACCTGTGATCCTTCTGAATCCCTGGAGGCGCATGCCAGCTGGAGCCCAGGAAGTAAAACTGCTGGGCCACACGCATGGATTCTACGGGCATGGGAGCAACCCCCTGGCCCTGCAGCGTCGCTACCAGTTCTACGCTGTCGGCAACTCCTCGGGTCGCCCCTGGGAAAGCATTGCCAATTGCACGTACAGTGCCACCGGGGAGTCACTCACGTTTTGTTATGAAACTAAGACCACCCCAAACTCCGCCCCATTCTTCTGCAAGCCGGTGTGGTCTCGAAAGGGACGTACACCGTCAAACACAACCCGTGACAGCCTCCCAGGTGGTGGAAGGTGCAGGATAGTCCTGGTTTCCTCCGCTGTTTGGGGAGCTGTGATGGGTTCAGTCACAGAGCCAGCCTTCGGACTGTCATCTGATGTGCTGGAATAACCTTTTAGCCCATTTTCCCTGCCAGCTTGGGACTCCAGAACCCTGCCTTGTTGAGCCAGACACACGAGCCTGCTGCAACACAGAAGCAGGTCTGGTCTACACCCCCAAGACTGAAGACTTTAACCAAAAACTGCTCAGCAGTTCACCTATCTCCAGCACCCAGACCCCAATGGGATCCAAACCCCAAATAAATCTGTTTTACTCTGTATAAAGCTTGTGCAGGGTAAACTCGTAAATTGTGTGCCCTCTATAATACTGATAGATGCACAGCTGCTTGCTTCCCCAGGTATTAATCCCTTACTGTGGGTTCATTAATAAACAAAAGTGATTTTATTAAGCATAAAATGTAGGATTTAAGTGGTTTCAAGTACTAACAGAACAAAAGTAAGTTACCCAGCAAAATAAAGCAAAAACACGGAAGTCTATGCCTAATACATTAAGAAACTGAATACAGGTAAAATCTCACGCTCAGAGATGGCCCAATATGCTTCTTTCATAGACTAGACTCTTTCCTAGTCTGGGCCCAATTTTTTCCCTTGGTACAGTCCTTGTTAGTTCCAGCAGGCAACAGTCAGCAGTGAACGAGCTGAGCGGCGAACAGCGGAGGCTAACAGAGGGAGTTTGCCTGCGAGTTTGCCTGGGGGGAGCCCACTGAGGCTTTTATCTTGCGGGCTTCTCTGAGTAGTTGCTGCAACAGCTGAGGAAGTTCTTAGAAGGAAGGAAATATGGAAGGTGAGCGTTCAGCTGTTGTGATCTGCACAGGATGTGCCAGGTTTGCCTTTCTTCCACAGGACAGAAGCGACTTTGGCCGTACAAAGTGCAAACTGCTCTCCATATTGGAAGAGAAGGTTCGAGGTCTGGAGAAACAAGTATCGACCCTGTGTAGCATAAGAGAAAATGAAGATTTCCTGGACAGCCGTCAGGATATGCTTCTATGGGCACAACATTCTGAAGAATCAGAGCAAGCTGCACAGCGGGAACAGGACGGTGAAGATATTTGGCAGCATGTGACCTCCAGAAGAAGAAAGAGGAGCGTCCATGTACCAGCAATGGAGATATAGGTGAGCAACGTTTTCATGTTCTCTCCACAGATACTAATGCGGAGAGCGGAGTAGATGGTACATCTGAGAGAAGGGAGCAGAAGGAGACTCCACCGATTGGAAGGCACGAGATGCACTGTCCTGGGATGGGGGTTCCACGACCACCGCTCCCAAGAGAAGGAAGTAGGTGGTGGTGGTTGGGGACTCCCTTCTCAGGGGGACTGAATCATCTATCTGCCGCCCCAACCGAGAAAACCGAGAGGTCTGCTGCTTACCAGGAGCTAGGATTCACGATATGACGGAGAGACTGCTGAAATTCATCAAGCTCTCAGATTGCTACCCCTTCCTGCTTCTCCACGTGGGCACCAATGATACTGCCAAGGATGACCTTGAGCAGATCACTGCAGACTACGTGGCTCTGGGAAGAAGGATAAAGGAATTTGAGGTGCAAGTGGTGTTCTCGTCCATCCTCCCTGTGCAGGGAAAAGGCCTGGGTAGGGAGCATCGAATTGTGGAAGTCAATGAATGGCTACGCAGGTGGTGTCAGAGAGAAGGCTTTGGATTCTTCGACCATGGGATGGCGTTCCATGAAGGAGGAATGCTAGGCGGAAACGGTCTCCACCTAACGAAGGGGTGGAGCCGTCTTCACAAGCAGGCTGGCTAACCTAGTGAGGAGGGCTTTGAACTAGGTTCACCGGGGGAAGGAGACCAAAGCCCTGAGGTAAGTGGGGAAATGGGATACCGGGAGGAAGCACGAGCAGGAGAGTGCAAGAGGGGAGGACTTCTGTCTCAGACTGAGAAAGCAGGACAATCAGCGCGTTATCTTAAGTGCCTAGACACAAACGCAAGAAGCCTGGGAAACAAGCAGGGAGAACTGGAAGTCCTAGCACAGTCAAAGAACTATGATGTGATTGGAATAACACAGACTTGGTGAGATAACTCACATGACTGGAGTCCGGTCATGGATGGATATAAACTGTTCAGGAAGGACAGGTGGGAGAGAAAAGGTGGAGGAGTTGCACTGTATGATTGCTCAGAGCTCCAGAATGAAACTGGAGAAAAACCTGTTGAGTGTCTTCGGGTTCAGTTTAGAGGCGACAGCAACACATTACAAACACAGGCCATCACACCTGGTGGGAGACTTTGCTTGGGTGGAGCCCCAAGTGCACCAGGGTCTTTTAAATATCCTGCTTCACCCCACTGTGGACGGACGGAGAAAGGGGAGTCGGGGGACGGGCGGACAGAGAAAGGGGGATGGATGGATGGATGGGCGGGCAGAGAAAGGGGCATGGGAGGGAGGAATGGATGGAGAAAGGACAGCTGGACGGCTACACGGTGATGGATGGGGATAGACGGGACCTACTGGGGCACGGCTCACGCTGTTCTGACACCCACAGCCTCCCGCGTCACCCCCACCCCAGCTCCTTCTATCTGACCCCTGCTCACAGCTGGGCCTGTGCAGAACCAGCCCCTGGGGTGCTCCCTGCCACAGGCGGAGAGGAGAGCCCCCTTCCAAGCCCCACCGCCCCGTTCAGCTGCCGTGCCCATCCCCAGCTGGGGGCAGCACCGAGCACAGGCCCCCTCACTCCCCCAGGGTGCCCCATGGCAGGGTCCTGTAGGTTGAGGGGGCTGCCCAGAATTACCCTGGAGCACATAGGGGCTGGGCTCCCCCTACTCTGCAGTGGGGCAATGGGGGGCACCCCCAGAGGTAAAGGGAGAGAGATTGCAACTGTGGAGTCCACATGCACCTGCCCAGTGTGCACACCCCCTATAGAGCCATTGGGGGCCCCCACACACACCCCCTATGGAGCCAGCAGGGGGTCCCCCACACATACCCTATAGAGCCCAGGGGCCCAAATGTACCTCCTATAGAGCTGGGGGGGCCACACATGTACTCCATTAAAGCCAAGGGGCCCCCATACTCCCTATAGATCCAGGGTCCCCCATGCACCCCTAAATAGGTAGGGCCCCCCACCTCTACAGAGCCAGAGGCCCAACACACACACCCCTATAGAGCCAGAAGGGGCCCCCCCCACACCCTTATAGAGCCAAGGCCCCTCACGCACACAGAGCCGGGGGTGTGCACACCTCCACTATGGATCCAGGGAACACACAAACTCCCCTCTAGCACCAGCAAACAGACAGATGCCTGCACACGCCCTTATAGAGCCAGGAGACACACACTGTACATCAAGCTATTCATAAGCCGAGCGGGAGGAGACGGTCTCAACCCACCAAGAAAAAGTGTCCTACACGAAAGCAGCTCAGCGTAACTCAGTGGTTCCCAGGCTGGGGGTTCGTGAACCCCTGGGGATTCATGAAATGTTACAGGGGGTTCTCGGGAAAAAAATCCCTAATGGTGGACAGAGCTGTCCCTAGGGACCCCAGGCAGCATGGGGCCGGCAGCCTGCAGCCTCTGGACTTCCAAGAGCGAAGCAGATCAAAGCAAGCATCTCTATCCCACTCAGGAGATTTAAACTTCAGGGACTTATATGAAACGGAAAGAGAGGTGGGTATTTTTCGCTGTTTTTAAAATGAAATAAGCAGCTAGTCTTGTCTTTAAAATGATTATGAAGAACAAGTTTAAGCTTTGTTGTAACGTGCCTTGTTTGCCTGGACTGCTCAAGACCCGAATGCCTGTGTGGGAGGAACTCTTTGAGTTGGCTTCTTAAATACCTTCCTGCTGTTTCACATCTGTTACTCCTTGATGAAACCTAGGAGCCTTGTCTTATAAACAGGCTTATTCGAAGTGATACAAGCTACGACAGTGAGATCTTGGAAGAGTTTTCATAATATAATAAAAATACCGTAATGATAAATAATCCTCATAAATAATGTGTAATAAGCATGTCATAAAAACAAATTTGATAGTTCTAAGATCACTGCTTTTATAATTTATACTCAAGTAAAGGAGAAAACCCCTGGAAATGTTCATTTTTAGGAGGGGGTTCGTGAGACTTGCCATTTTAGTGAAAGGGGTTCCTGGGTTGTTAAAAGTTTGGAAACCATGGGTGTAACTACATCTAAGAACACAGAATGCAGGCCAGACCTCCAGGCTGGGGAGCAGGGACTCGGGAAAAGATTCAGGGGCTGGTGGCAGAGAATTGGCTGAACACAAGCTCCCGGCGCAACGCTGCAGCCCAAAGAGCTAACGCGACCCCGGGGCGTATAAAATGGGGGAATCTGGAGTAGGAGCAGCGAGGTGATTTTACATCTGGATTTGGCCCTGGTGCGGCAGCCGCTGGGATCCTGTGTCCGGTTCTGGTGGCCCCAATTCAAGCTGGCCCCAATTCAATGCAGAGAGGATCAACGAAGAGCCACGAGAATGATTCACGGGTTAGAAAACCGGCCTTATTCATGATAAACTCCAGGAGTTCCAGCTAGTTAGCTGAGAGACTTTTGCAGGGTGACTAGACCCCACTTTGTGGGGGACAAATATTTAATCTAGCCAAGAAAGGTGGGTAGATCACGACCCAACAGCTAGAAGATGAAGCTAGACATATTCAGACAGGAAATAAGGTGGAAATTTTTAACCGTGATAGAGTAATTAACTACGGGGGAGAATTTGCCAAGGGTCACCGCGGATTCTCCGTGATTGGCAATTGTTTTGAATCCAGATTGGCTGTTGTTTCTAGACGATCCGATAATTCCCAGAGCAGAAGGCCGTTCTCCGGCCTGGCCTTGAAGTCAATGAGCGACGGGTCTCTCCTCTGCCAACGAAGCCAAGTATCCGATTGACCAGAGTGTTGCTAAGCTGCCGAGATGTCTGACTCAAGTGTCTTGGGTTAACCACGGGCCTTGCGCTCAACGGGACGGCGTTTCTCCATTGGGGGTGGGATGCGACCACTTCTGAATGCCACCCCCAACCTGTTCAAAAATTTCAGGGACTACTCCAGGCATCCCTGGGCAGAATTAATGTTGATCAATGGAAAGCAGCACACACTGGAAAACATAATCCCAACTATATGTATAAATTAGCTGTTACCACTCAAGAAAGAGATCTTGGAGTCATTGTGGATAGTTCATTGAAAATATCCGCTCAAGGCGCAGTGACAGTCAAAAAAGCCAACAGAGCATTGGGAATCAGTAAGAAAGGGATAGATAATAAGACAGAAAATATCCTATTGCCTCTATATAAATCCATGGTACACCCATATCTTGAATACTGCATGCAAATGTGGTTGCCCCATCTTAAAAAAAGAGATATTGGAATTGGAAAAGGTTCAGAAAAGGGCAACAAAAATGATTCGGGGTCTGGAACGGCTTCCGTATGAGGAGAGGTTAATAAGACTGGGACTTTTCAGCTTGGAAAAGAGGCGACTAAGGGGGGATATGAGAGAGATTTATAAAATCATGACGTGTTTAAGTAGATAAGGAAGTGTTACTTACTCCTTCTCATAACAGAAGAACTAGGGGTCACCCAATGAAATGAATAGGCAGCAGGTTTAAAACAAACCAAAGGACGTATTTCTTCACACAACGCTCAGTTAACCTGTGGAACTCCTCGCCAGAGGATGCTGTGAAGGCCAAGGCTATAACAAGGGGTCAAAAAAAACCTAGATAAGTTCATGGAGGATGGGTCCATCAATGGCTATTAGCCAGGATGGGCAGGGAGCATGTCCCCTGCCTCTGTTTGCCAAAGGCTGGGAGTGGGCAGCAGCGGATGGAGCACTTGGCGACTGCCTGTTCTGTTCATTACCGCTGGGACACCTGGCATTGGCCACTGTCAGCAGACAGGACACTGGGCGAGACGGACCTTTGGTCTGACCCAATGTGGCCGTTCTTATGTTCTTAATCCTACTCCTTTGGGGGGGAAATTGAAAGGGGGAAGGGTGGGAAAACAGGGGACACACCAAGCCGCTGGCATCCAGTTAGGGCCACCCCAGCTTCCAGCATCTCTACAGTTGTCTACGGCTCAAAGCACCGGTCAATGGCCGCCGTTAACACCTCCCACCACCAATTCACCCTCCAAGCTTGGCTCCACCCGGCCTTCCCGAATGACTCTTCTCCCAGAGAGGAGCCCAAGCCCCCATCAATCTGGCTCAAAGGGCGGGTGCCCCCAGCGACGCCGAGGCTGAGCTTTGGCGGACGGGTGATATTTATGCAGCGAAAAGAAATGCTCAGGCTACCCCGGGGGTCGAGACAAGACAGATACTCAGAACCCAACAGCGACTGCCTGATGCGTCGCTATCTATTGGGCATTCGGGGCACGGGACCCGGCAGCCACGGTAGGGCTGAACACATCACCGCATAGTTTTTGTGAAGCACAGGAAGTCCTGCCTCAGAAGGCCAGACTGACAGCTTCCCTCATAGCCCCCGGATTGATCCCAGCCCCCTCTCTGAACCCAGGCGGAGTGCCCCAGCCCAGAGCACCCAGGCCCCAGCCGTGACAGGAGGTTGCAAGGACTCCCTCGGCTTTACGCAAGGGGAGAAAGCAAAATCTCAACCCAAGCGAAACGGAAACCGAACGTTGCGACAGTGCAGATTGCATGGAAACATATCCCGGCTGAAACTGCGGACAGCACAGACACCGCTGCTCATAGCTCCTGGCACGACACCCGGGCCAAACGATTCACACAACAGACCCACCAGCAAGACCAAAAGACACCTCCAGAGCTGACGAGGCACCGTGGCCTCCTGCCGCAAAGCGGCCAAAAGATCACCCCCACTCAAAGGACTGTGAGGTGTATGATCCGCTGGGAAATAGATCAAAGGGATCAGGCCAGGGTGGCACCTCACACTTATGAGCCAGGGAGCCTAATTTCAGTCCCAGGGAAATTCGTATAACGCTAGTAAAGAGCAGAATGATCAGACGCAGAAATGAACACGATTTGTTGGGGGGAGTGTCAAAGGGAAAATCACGCCTCGCCAATCTACTAGAATTCTTTGAAAAAAATAATCTACCCAGTTCCAGTTCACAGGGTTAGAGACTGGTACCACACTGGCCCTGGGGACGGACACACACACACACACTGCAGCCTACACCCCGTGCAGGGGACCATCCCTCCTTCCCCTGGCACAAAACCCCCACAGTGCTCCGGTACCAACTGGCTGATGCTCCCCCCCACACAAACACACACACACCGTTGCTCTGAAAGCCAATGGGAGCGTGGGATACACATGGGGCATCTCTGATCTGGGACCCATGGCTAGCACATCCTCCCCCCCTCCCCAAAGGCCAGAGCAATGCAGGCTTGTGGGGTACAACTCATATTAAGGGGACCAGCGCCCCCAGAGACCCCACAATAACACACCCACACACACAGCCCCAGTGCCTCCAGAGACCCTACAATAACAGCCTCAGCACCCCCAGAGACCCCACAATAACACACCCACACACATAGCCCCAACGCCCCTAGACACCCACAATAACACACCCACACACACAGCCCCAACGCCCCTAGACACCCACAATAACACATCCACACACACAGCCCCAGTGCCTCCAGAGACCCTACAATAACAGCCTCAGAGACCCCACAATAACACACCCACACACATAGCCCCAACGCCCCTAGACACCCACAATAACACACCCGCACACACAGCCCCAGTGCCTCCAGAGACCCCACAATAACACAGCCACACACGAAGCCCCAGTGCCCCGAGACCCTACAATAACAGCCCGAGTTCCCCCAGAGACCCTACAATAACACACCCGCACACGAAGCCCCAGTGCCTCCAGAGATCCTACAATAACAGCCCCAGCGCCCCCAGGGACCCTACAATAACAGCCCCCATACATCCGCCACCCCACCCTTCCCTCCAGCCCAGACCGGGGCAGGCCCCCAGCTCTCTCCACCGGGGTGGGCTGGCTGTGTTAATTGGCTTTAGCGTTTAACCCTGCACTCCCCAGGCCGCACTTTCCCCCCCTCCCCAGGACACGGCAGAGCCGCTTATCGAGACGGACAGGTGTGAGTCGGCCTAATCCCCCTGCACACCACCAGCAGCCAGCTCCCTCCACCCACTGGCAGAGCAGGATCGGCCCCTGCCCTCTATTCCCCCCCGGCAGCTCTGCGCCCTCCCCCCACTGAGTCCCCTGTCTCCTGGCCCCAAGTCCCTTCTCCGCTCCCCCCCACGCCGGGGAGTTAGCCTGTTCCCTCCCCAGGGTGTGTTGGGGGGGCTCTCTGCCCAGGCAGGTACCAAGAGCACTCGACAGGTACAAGGAGCAGGGACACCCCCTCTCCCCAAAAAAACCCAAAACTTATTTTCTACTGGGGAAAACTGGCAAAACCAGTGAACAACCAGAATTCACATAGCATGTCAATGAAAAGGACCCAGGAGTCCTGGCTCACAGCTCCCTAACCACCAGACCCCACTCCCCTTTCAAAGTTGGGGAGAGAACCCAGGCGTCCTGGCTCCCAGCCCCCGCTGCTCTAACCCACCAGTCCCCACTCCCCTCCCAGAGCCAGGGAGAGAACCCAGGAGTCCTGGCTCCCAGCCCCTTGCTCTAACCCCACTAGCCCCCACTCCCCTTTCAGAGCCAGGGAGAGAACCCAGGAGTCCTGGCTCCCAGCCCCACCTCGCTCCAACCCAACACCCCCCCGAGTCCTTGCCCCAATCCCTTACCTGGCTCTGTGGTCCGGGCGACCCACGGACACTGTCTAAAATATTCCAGGCCCCAGATGGGGCTGTGGGGGGGGGGGAAAATCCCAAAAAAGGAGGTGTGTGAAGAAATAGCAGTTGGGGGGAACAGAAATCCCAGTCCAATCCTAGGGGGCAGTGCTGGTCCTTGGGAGGTGCCCAGGGTAAAGGGGGTGCCCATGCAGCAGAGCTCCAGGTCCTGCAGGGCTGGCCTCTGGCCGTGGGGCCCCCCTGCGCTGGCTGGGCCCCCCAAGAGCGGCAGGTCGGCGTGGTGTGCGTGGACAGGGCTGTCAGCACCTGGGGATGGGGCTGGAGGTGCGGGGGGGTTAACACCCATAATCCTCACCCTGTGTCTTTGCTGAGCTAATCAGCTTATGGGGCCTGGGGGTGTGGGGAGCTGGGACAGGCGGCGGGGGGGCAGGAGCATGGGGGTGGCCAGTTCCTAGCCAAGCCAGGCAGATGGTGCCAGGGGAGCGGCGCGAGTAGACAGGGGTGCCTGGGGGGGTGGATGGGGTGCTGGGGAGGAGATGGTGACTAATGGGTTGCAGGAGGGAGATGGGGCACTGAGGGTATGTGGGGGTGCCCACGTCTGTGGGGGTGAGATGGGGCAATGGGGGCTGTAGGCGGGAATGGGGGGTGCCAGGCGCAGTGGGGCTGAGATGAGGGTGCCCGGGAAGATGGGGGATCAGCGGAGGCACACACAGAGGGTGCTGGCGGGGAGCCGTGGAGCCAGCTGGGTTTGCAGGTTGTGGGGGACGTGGGGCTGCGCGCACTGGGCAGGTTGGGTGTGGAGCTGTGTCTGGGGAGACCAGGTTGTGTGTTGGTGTGTGTTAGAGCAAGCTGTGTATGGGGGGGTGAAGAGCAGGTGGGAGGGGTGTAGAGGTTGTGTGGTATGTGCGTAGAGGTTGTGTGTGGAGGGGTGTAGAGGGTGTGCGTTGGGATTTGTGTGTGGAGGGCGTGTGTGTTGGGATTTCTGCATGGAGGTGGTATGTTGGGATTTATATGGAAGGTGTGTCTTTACATTATGTGTAGAGATTGTGTGCTGGAATTTGTATGTAGTGTGTGCGCGCACACACATAGAGGCTGTGTGTTGGGATCTGTGTGTGGAGATTGTTTGTTGGAATGTGTGTGTGTTGGGATGTGTAGGGTGGTATCTGTGGAGGATGTGTGTGTAGATTATTTGTAGAGGTTTTGTGTTGGAATTTGTATGTGGAGACTGTGTGTGTGTTGGGATTTGTGCAGAGGTTGCGTGTGTGTGTCTGTGGAGAATGTACGGTGTAGGGTGTGTGCAGGGATTTGTGCATGGAGGTTGTGTGTGTTGGGGTGTATGTATAGGTTGAGGTTGTATGGGTGTGGGTGTGTAGAGGCTGTGTGTTGGGATGTGTGTGTGGAGGTTGTGTGTTGGGGGGTGTGTTGTGTGGTGTGGGTGGGTGTTGTGCGTGTATGGAGGTTGTGTGTTGGGATGTGTGTAGGTTATGTATTGGGGTGTGTGTGTTGTGGGGTGTGTATGCAAGTTTTGTGTTGGGGTATCTGTGTAGAAGTTGTGTGTTGGGGGGTTTAGACGTTGTGTGTTGGGATCTGTGTGGAGGCTGTGTGTTGGGGGTGTTGTGCGGTGTGGGTGTGGTGTGTGTAGAAGTTGTGTGGAAAGGCTGAGGGGTCAGTAGGAGCGCACGTGTTACAGTGTGTAGAGGACAAGTGTCCATGCCCACGTCAGGGGGAAGGGAGGGAGGGTGTGTGTCCAGGGTCCCGGTGTGGGAGCTCGGGGGCGTTGCAAGAGGGAGGGTGCACGTGCTTGTGGAGTTCTGCACGGAGGGAGCGCAATGGGTTGTGTACCGGTGCTGGGGGGTCTGTGTGTGGTTGTGGGGGGCTGGGCGGGTGCAGTGTGGGCACAGTGCGGGCACCTGTTCTACGGGAAGACAAGCAGGGATGGGGGGTTGGCATGTATGGGACAGGTTGGGGGGGGTTGCGGTCTGTGCATTGGGTTGCGAAGAAGTATATGACAGCTGGTGTGAGGTGGGGGGGTTGTGTGTTTGGGGGGGTGTGAGGGAGGGAGAGGGGTATCTCCATGGATTGGCTGTTCCCTTCCACCCCCATTGGCAGGGAAAGGGGGCACAGGGGAAAGTGGGGGGCACGTCGACCACAGCTGGCTGAGAGGGAGCTCGGAGGACCCCGGGTGCGGGCTGAGCAGTCCCAGGGAGGAGCCCCTGGCGCTAGCCCCACTCCCGGCAATGAGGCAAGGCAGGCGCACGCTCCCACGGGGCGAGGGTGCCTGGGTGAGTGAGGGGTAGGGGGTCCTGTGGGGCAGAGGGGATGCGGAGGGAGCAGAGCCTGTGGGGCAGGAGAGTGGGACTCAGAACCGAGGAGCAGAGACTGGTAGAGGAGGCTGGGGAGCGGAAGGGGAGTGACTGGCACTGGCCACCCCCCTCCACCAAGGGGATAACGCCCTACTACTGCCGGTTGACGGAGCAACGATTCATTTTAATCCGGCTCAGTGTAAACACGGCCATTCAGGGGCAAAGAAAGTGGATCAGATTTCGGGGGGGAGGGCGGGGAGTGTCTCCGTCCTGGGAAGCTGGGACCCTGAAATCGGCCTTGCTGGCGGCTAACCAGACGAACGTGCCGACGCGACCCAGAGGCTAGGCGCTGAAGACGACTCCCCGCCGGAAAGACACCGGCGTTTTCACCGGCGAGAGGCGTTAATTGGGACGCCATCGGGGACGGGGGTTCGACTACATGTGCTCCGGGAACGATTGGGGGGTCACATGGGACGGGTCGGACGGTTGCCAAGGTCCCATGTCCGGCCTTGGACATCCGCACCGGGATAAAAGAAACCGTTTTTTTAGCCCCGGGAGATGGAGCCATTGACCCAGGCTGGCCGCGGGTCTTTTCCCCCTGTGTGGACGTGCCCAAGGGGGCCGGATCCCGGCCTGGCCCCTCTCATGAGTTCCCAGAATTTGGGCATCACTCTCCCCCGGTGGGCACCAAACGTATCCTCTGCGCTTTCCGGGTGCCCGCCGGGACAGAGGAGGGAGAAATCCCGGAGCTGCGTCTCCGGCGCAGGATTCGCCTCGGGGGGCTGCGCGTTAGAGGAGATGGGCACGTCGCGCCGAGCGGCTCGTCGAGCGAGCACCGGACACCGATTGGGGAGGCGGGTCCCACGGGGGAAGGGACCACAGCACGGGATGGCGGGCAGAAAGCCGGTTCCAAGGCACCAGCGTGGGGGGGGTGGGGGGCACCGCAGGGTTGTGTAAGCCGCGTTCGCACAAAAGCAGATTAGAGCTAATCATAGCGGCCTGATCGCCCTGCGCTGCCAGGGGGAGGGGCAGGGGGGCAGCAGATGGCAGTGCCCAGCCTGGGGGAGGAAAGCCCTCCCCATGGCAAACCCAGCTCTGCCAATCACCGCACAGGCTACGCTACTCTGGGCAGGCAGGAGGCGGGACGCCGGGGTAGATGGGCCCGTTGGGCTGAGCCGGGCAGCAGGGAGGAGGCAGGACGCCGGGGTAGATGGGCCCGTGGGGCTGATGCAGAGCAGCAGGGAGGAGGCGGGATGCCAGGGTAGATGGGCCCGTGGGGCTGATGCAGAGCAGCAGGGAGGAGGTGGGACACCGGGATAGATGGCCCCTTGGGGCTGAGTCGGGCAGCAGGGAGGAGGCGGGACGCCGGGGTAGATGGGCCCGTGGGGCTGAGCCGGGCAGCAGGGAGGAGGCAGGACGCCGGGGTAGATGGGCCCGTGGGGCTGAGCCAGGCAGCAGGGAGGAGGCGGGACGCCGGGGTAGATGGGCCCGTGGGGCTGATGCAGAGCAGCAGGGAGGAGGTGGGACACCGGGATAGATGGCCCCTTGGGGCTGAGTCGGGCAGCAGGGAGGAGGCGGGACGCCGGGGTAGATGGGCCCGTGGGGCTGATGCAGAGCAGCAGGGAGGAGGCGGGACGCTGGGGTAGATGGGCCCCTTGGGGCTGAGTCGGGCAGAAGGGAGGAGGCAGGACGCCGGGGTAGATGGGCCCGTGGGGCTGATGCAGAGCAGAAGGGAGGAGGCGGGACGCCGGGGTAGATGGGCCCGTGGGGCTGATGCAGAGCAGCAGGGAGGAGGCGGGACATTGGGGTAGATGGGCCCGTGGGGCTGATGCAGAGCAGCAGGGAGGAGGCAGGACGCCGGGGTAGATGGGCCCGTGGAGCTGAGCCGGGCAGAAGGGAGGAGGCGGGACGCCGGGGTAGATGGGCCCGTGGGGCTGAGCCGGGCAGCAGGGAGGTGGCGGGACGCCGGGGCAATGGGCCCGTGGGGCTGATGCAGAGCAGCAGGGAGGAGGCAGGATGCCAGGGTAGATGGGCCCGTGGGGCTGATACAGAGCAGCAGGGAGGAGGCGGGACATTGGGGTACATGGGCCCGTGGGGCTGATGCAGAGCAGCAGGGAGGAGGCGGGACGCCGGGGTAGATGGGCCTGTGGGGCTGAGCCGGGCAGCAGGGAGGAGGCGGGACATTGGGGTAGATGGGCCCGTGGGGCTGATGCAGAGCAGCAGGGAGGAGGCGGGACGCCGGGGTAGATGGGCCCGTGGGGCTGAGCCGGGCAGCAGGGAGGAGGCGGGACGCCGGGGTAGATGGGCCCGTGGGGCTGAGCCGGGCAGCAGGGAGGAGGCGGGACGCCGGGGTAAATGGGCCCATGGGGCTGATGCAGAGCAGCAGGGAGGAGGCGGGACGCTGGGGTAGATGGGCCCGTGGGGCTGATGCAGAGCAGCAGGGAGGAGGCGGGACGCCGGGGTAGATGGGCCCGTGGGGCTGATGCAGAGCAGCAGGGAGGAGGTGGGACGCCGGGGTAGATGGCCCCTTAGGGCTGAGTCGGGCAGCAGGGAGGAGGCGGGACGCCGGGGTAGATGGGCCCGTGGGGCTGATGCAGAGCAGCAGGGCGGAGGCGGGACGCCGGGGTAGATGGGCCCGTGGGGCTGATGCAGAGCAGCAGGGAGGCAGGACACTGGGGTAGATGGGCCCAGGGGGCTACTCCCATTGGGTGACCCCCATTGCTGCCCTTCCCGGAGGAGGGCGCGGGAGCGAAGGACTGGCGGGCCGGGCCCCCCAATCCCGGCACCGGATTTGCTGCAAAACCCAACTCTTCTTTATTTAGAAAAATAACCAACAGCGCCCCAACAGCGGGGCAATAACTTAGAGCAACACAACATGGTGCTGAGGGGGGGCAACCTGGGCCTGCTGCCCCATGTGCCACCCTGGCACCAACGCAATATGCGAACTGGGGCTGAGAACGGGGCCCCTCGGGCAGCGGGGAGGCCCCTGGGACTGGCGAGGGGGGTCTGTGCCCAGGGGGTGCAGGGTGTGAAGGCATCAGGACGCCCCGTGGGGACCCAGCTTCATCTCCACACGCCGCCCCCCTTGCTGGCACGGGTACCGAGCTGGGCCGCCTTCCGCCCGCCCTTGGCAGGGCCATGGGTCTTCTCAGGGCCGGGCCGGGTGCTGGACGGGCGCCGGGGGGGACCCACCTGTGGGAGAGGGGGGGGAGGGTGAGCGGCCGGCAACAGAGCCCCAGACCGTGGGGGAAGAGTGCAACCCCTCAGGGTGCCAGGCGCCCGTTCACCTCAGCGGCCTGCCCCATAGCAATCCCCACAGCACCCAGAGCCCATCACCCACAGAGCCCAGCCTCACAGCTCCCCACGGCGCCCAGCACCCGCAGAGTCCACCCCCAGCACCCCCCAACGCTGACAGCACCCATCCCCTCCAGCCCATGGCAGACTCACCTCTCTCCTGCCGGCCTCGGGTAGCCTGGGGTCGAGGTTCCTGCGGGTGGGCGGGTTCACGTGGCCCCCGTCGCCCTTCACGTCGGGCCTGAGGAGCAGCAGATAGGAATGGACCTCTTGGCCAAGAGACCCCAGGAGTCCTGGCTCCCAGACCCCCTGCTCTAACCCACCAGCCCCCATTCCCCTCCCAGAGCCAGGGAGAGAACCCAGGAGTCCTGGCTCCCAGCCCCCCTGCTCTGACCCACCAGCCCCCATTCCCCTCCCAGAGCTGGGGAGAGAACCCAAAAGTCCTGGCTCCCAGCGCCCCCACTCTAACCACCAGCCCCCATTCCCCTCCCAGAGCCAGGGAGAGAACCCAGGAGTCCTGGCTCCCAGCTCTCCCCTGCTCTAATCGCTGGACCCCACTCCCCTCCCAGAGCTGGAGAGAGAACCCAGGAGTCCTGGCACCCAACCCTCCCCCTGCCTAGCCCTAAACTGAGCTGACAGGGGTGTAGATGGGGGGAGCCCCCTACGCCCGGACCCATATCCTAAGTTTTGTGTCTCTGTGTCAATGGAGAGGTGGGGAGATGAACTGCAGCAGCTAGGAAACTACGTCTCCCAGCATGCAAGGCAGAGTGGAGCAGTGCAGTCTGGGAGTTGTAGTCCCCTTGGGCCGCCCTTGGGGTGTAAGTCCTGCCCCCAGGGGTCCCTAGGGGCGGGGTAGAGCCCTGGGGCGGGCACAGTGCCAGCCTTACCCGCTGCTGTCGCCGGAGCGCAGGTAGGCGAACAGCTCCTCGGAGGAGGGCGCCACCCGGCCCTTGGCCTGGTACAGCCGCAGCAGGCGGGAGACCTCGGCCACCTGCCGGGGGGACAGGACGCCCCCCTCACCCCCTGCCGAGAGAGATGGGGTGAGCCAGGGCAGGGGGAGGGGCAGCTAGCCTCAGGGCAGCACTAGGGGGCGCTGTGTGGCAGGGAGCGGGGCGGGGAGCTCAGCAGGGGGCGCTCTCCCCTGGCAGGCAAGGCTGGCCCCAGGGCACTAGGGGGCGCTGTGGGGCAGGGAACGGGGCAGGTAGCTCAGCAGGGGGCGCTCTCCTCTGGCAAGTACGGCTGATGCTAGGGGATGCTGTGGGGTGGAGGCTCAGCGGGGGCGCTCTCCCATGGCAGGCAGGGCTGGCCCCAGGGCACTAGGGGGTGTTGTGGGGCAGGGAGCGGGGTGGGGGGCTCAGCAGGGGGCACTTTCCCATGGCAGGCAGGGCTGGCCCCAGGGCGGCGCTAGGGGCGCTGTGGGGCAGGGAGAGGGGAAGGAAAAGCAGAGGGCGCTCTCCCTTGGCAGGCAGGGCTGGCCCCAGGGCGGCGCTGGGGGGCGCGGTAGGGCAGGAGACAGGGCTGGGGGGCTCACCAGCTGGGCGCTGCGGGGGGCTCGGCGGCTCCAGGTTGCGCTGCCCGTAGCTGGCTCTGGCGAGTGGCACCTTGGTCTTCTGCACGGCGGCGGTGTGGGGGGCACGCTGGGGGCCGTGGGGCCGGAGCGTGTCCCACAGCGAGGGGTGGTCGTCCCGGGCTGAGCCTGCAGGCAGAGGAGACCGGGCGGGGGGAAAATCACACGGGGGCCACGCCATACCACGCTGCTGGGATGGGGGGGAAGGACCAGTGGGGGGTGGGGCTTGTGAGGGGCAGGAGGGGCAGGCCCCGGGCTGCTAGACCCACATGGGACTGGCCCCGGGGGAGCGGGGGGAGAAGAGCAAGAGCCACAGGGGGAGGGACCCGGGGTGCTGGAGGGGAGGCATCCGCCTGGGGCTGGACCTAGATGGGGCAGGCCTGGGGCTCCTATGGGGCGGGACCAAGGTGGGGCAGCCTTACCTGGCTGGGTGTGGGGCTGGGCCTGGCCCGTGGGTCGGGGGGGACTCTCGCCCCCCGGCCCCTCCTGCCTGGGGGCGTCACTCGGCATCTGCTCCAGCAGCTGAGAGAAAGATGGGGGGTGGGGGCAGACGTGAGCAGCCGGGTACCCCACCCCTGACCCCCGCCCCACCCCACACGCACAGCCGGTCCCCAGCCCCCCACTCTCCCTGGCCAGAACCCCCCACTGCCAGGCTCCTACCAGCGACATGTAGTACTGTAGCTCTGGGTGCAGCTGGCCGGGGAGCACCCGCCCCCCGCTCTCCAGGCTGCTGTTTGGGGGGGTCTCGCCATCGCTGGGCCCCCCCTCGTCCTCGGGGTAGGGGTGCTCCGCCAGGTGAGGGGGGTGCGAGCTCAGCCCTGGGCAGGAAAAAGGGGTCAGAGCAGCACAACCCAGTTCCCTCCCAACCTCAGGTGCCAGCCCCAATGCCCCAGAGCAGCACTAGGGGGCGCTGTGGGGCAGGGGGACTCAGCAGGGGGCGCTCTCCCCCAGCAGGCAGGGCTGGCCCCAGGGCAGTGCTAAGGGGCACTGTGGGGCAGGGAGCGACTCGGGAGCTCAGCAGGGGGCGCTCTTCCCCAGCAGGCAGGGTTGGCCCCAAGGCGGTGCTAGGGAGCGCTATGGGGCAGGGAACAGGGCATGGGGCTCAGCAGGGGGCGCTCTCCCCTGGCCAACATGGCTGGCCCCAAGGCGGTGCTGGGGGGCGCTGTGGGGCAGGGAACAGGGCAGAGGGCTCAGCAGGGGGCGCTCTCCCCTGGCAGGCAGGGCTGGCCCCAGGGCAGCGCTAGGGGGCACGGTGGGGCAGGGAGTGAGGCAGGAGCTCAGCAGGGGGCGCTCTCCCCTGGCCAACATGGCTGGCCCCAAGGCGGTGCTAGGGGGCGCTGTGGGGCAGGGAACAGGGCAGAGGGCTCAGCAGGGGGCGCTCTCCCCTGGCCAACATGGCTGGCCCCAAGGCGGTGCTAGGGGGCGCTGTGGGGCAGGGAGCGGGGCGGGGGACTCAGCAGGGGGCGCTCTCCCCCAGCAGGCAGGGCTGGCCCCAGGGCAGCGCTAGGGGGTGCTGTGGGGCAGGGAGCAAGGCGGGAGCTCAGCAGGGGGCGCTCTTCCCCGGCAAGCAGGGTTGGCCAATGGGTGGCACTAGGGGGCGCTGTGGGGCAGGGAACAGGGCAGGGGGCTCAGCAGGGGGCGCTCTCCCCTGGCCAACATGGCTGGCCCCAAGGCGGTGCTGGGGGGCGCTGTGGGGCAGGGAACAGGGCAGAGGGCTCAGCAGGGGGCGCTCTCCCCTGGCAGGCAGGGCTGGCCCCAGGGCAGCGCTAGGGGGCACGGTGGGGCAGGGAGTGAGGCAGGAGCTCAGCAGGGGGCGCTCTCCCCTGGCCAACATGGCTGGCCCCAAGGCGGTGCTAGGGGGCGCTGTGGGGCAGGGAACAGGGCAGAGGGCTCAGCAGGGGGCACTCTCCCCTGGCCAACATGGCTGGCCCCAAGGCGGTGCTAGGGGGCGCTGTGGGGCAGGGAGCGGGGCGGGGGACTCAGCAGGGGGCGCTCTCCCCCAGCAGGCAGGGCTGGCCCCAGGGCAGCGCTAGGGGGTGCTGTGGGGCAGGGAGCAAGGCGGGAGCTCAGGAGGGGGCGCTCTTCCCCGGCAAGCAGGGTTGGCCATAGGGTGGCACTAGGGGGCGCTGTGGGGCAGGGAACAGGGCAGGGGGCTCAGCAGGGGGCGCTCTCCCCTGGCCAACATGGCTGGCCCCACGGCGGTGCTAGGGGGCGCTGTGGGGCAGAGAGTGGGGTACACCTCTCATGCTGGCCAGGTGATCCCCACACAAACAGCCCCACGCTCCACCCCAGAGCCAGCTGCATCTCAGCCAGTGAGGACAGCCAGGGGGAGCTGCTCCCAGCCCCCTGCCCAGCTCGGGCACAGCTGGGGCTTCCCCGAAGCCGGTGGTGGGATGGGGGGCGCCCCCTTGCCCCATACCTGGGCCGGCGGAGTCGTCAAGCTGCGGCTCCAGCGGCTGGAAGCCCGGCTGGCTCAGGAGGCTCTGGTTCAGGAGCTGGGCCAGCTCGGCGGAGACGCACCCGCTGGGCGCCAGGGGCAGGAAGCGCTCGGGACCCCGCGCCGGGGGCAGAGAGCTGCGCTGGGTGACGGGCTGCAGGGGCACGGCTTGGGCAAAGGCCCAGCCGCCCCCCTCGCCGTCCCCGCCGCCACCACGGGGGTCCTCCTGCCAGCTCTCCGGCTTCCCGGGCGGGGTGGGGCTGGGGGGCTGGCCCAGGCGCTCCGGCTCGGAGAGGGAGGCGGTGGCAGAGACGGGAGGCTG
The DNA here is from genome assembly GCF_007399415.2 of Gopherus evgoodei. Taxonomy (NCBI): domain Eukaryota; kingdom Metazoa; phylum Chordata; order Testudines; family Testudinidae; genus Gopherus; species Gopherus evgoodei. Next base: position 396,906 of record NW_022060064.1, on the reverse strand, counting down.
TTGGGAGACAGAGATGGGGGGGTTAGAAACCGGAGGGAGGGCAGGGGATAACAACAGGACGCCTGGGTTCTCTCCCCAGCTCTGGGAGGGGAGTGGGGGCTGATGGTTAGAGCGGGAGGGCTAGGAGCCAGGACTCCTGGGTTCTCTCCCTGGCTCTGGGAGGGGAGTGGGGGCTGATGGTTAGAGCAGGGGGGCTAGGAGCCAGGACTCCTGGGTTCTCTCCCTGGCTCTGGGAGGGGAGTGGGGGGCTGGGAGCCAGGACTCCTGGGTTCTCTCCCTGGCTCTGGGAGGGGAGTGGGGGGCTGGGAGCCAGGACTCCTGGGTTCCCCTGGCACTCACCTGGCGGGGGTCCTTGGCGGGGGACTGAGAGGAGGAATCGCCAGTCAGCACCCGCAGGGCCTCGTTCCAGTGCGACTGCATCATGGCCTGGAGCCGGGCCACCATGTCCGCTCGCTGGGCCTCCAGCCGCCACTTCCCGGCCTGCAGCTCCCGCGCCGCCTCCTCCTGCCTGGCCAGCCTGCAGAGAAGGGGGCCTGATGGAGCTCTACTTTGGGGGCGCCCCATGGGCACAGCCTGGCCTGGATAACCAGCTGCCCCGCTCCAGAGGTGGCCGCATCTTGGCACCAGGCGAGGGGTCCCCGTGTAACCAACTTACCCTCCCCAGAGGTGGCTGCATCTCGGCGCCGGGTGAGGGGTCCCCGTGTAACCAGCCGCCCTGCCCCAGAGGTGGCTGCATCTCAGTGCGGGGCAAGGGGTCCCCATGTAACGAGCCGCCCCTCCCCAGAAGTGTGTGCATCTCAGCACCAGGCAAGGGGTCCCCATGTAACCAGCAGCCCTGCCCCAGAGGTGGCTGCATCTCAACGCTGGGCAAGGGGTCCCCACGTAACCAGCCGCCCCGCCCCAGAGGTGGCTGCATCTCAGCGTAGGGCGAGGGGTCCCCGGGTAACCAGGCCCCCGGGACCCTCCTGGTACCTCAGCTCATAGTCCTCCACCAGGCGCCGCTGACGGTCCTCACGCTCGGCCAGCTCGGCCCGGAATTGCGCCAGCTGACTGCCCAGCTCCCGCTCGTGGTGCCCGCTGAGCTCCAGCAGCTGCTTCCTGAGCGGGGAGGGGAGAAAGGCCGGGCTGAGCAGCGGGCACGGGGCCCCCTTCCGACCCCACCCGCAGGGGGGGCTGGGATCAAGGGGCTGGGAGGGGGGCTGCCGTGGGGCGAGGAATCGGGGGGGGTACCTGTGCTGCTCCCGCATGGCGCCCGTCTGCCGTAAACTGTCCTCGTGCACCCGCGCCAACCGCTCCGTCACCTGCTGCTCCAGCGCCACCTTCAGCTCCGCCTCCAGCTTCGCCTTCTGGGCCTCGCACCGCGCCTGGGGGCACAGGGGGTCTGCTGGCAGCCAGGGACCCCCCCGAGCTGGACCCCCCCGGGGCCAGAGGGGACAGGCCCCTGCCCCATTCCCCGCCCCCCTGAGCCAGCCAGTCCCTGCCCTGGGGCCGGGTGGGAGCCGGCGCCCCCTAGAGGGGACAGGCCCCTGCCCCATTCCCCGCCCCCCTGAGCCAGCCAGTCCCTGTCCTGAGGCCGGGTGGGAGCCGGCGCCCTCTAGAGGGGACAGGCCCCTGCCCCATTCCCTGCCCCCCCGAGCCAGCCAGTCCCTGCCCTGGGGCCAGGTGGGAGCTAGCGCCCCCTAGAGGGGACAGGCCCCTGCCCCATTCCCCGCCCCCCTGAGCCAGCCAGTCCCTGCCCTGGGGCCGAGTGGGAGCCAACGCACCCTAGAGGGGACAGGTCCCTACCCCATTCCCTGCCCCCCCTGAGCCAGCCAGTCCCTGCCCTGGGGCCGAGTGGGAGCCGACGCACCCTAGAGGGGACAGGTCCCTGCCCCATTCCCTGCCCCCCTGAGCCAGCCAGTCCTTGCCCTGGGGCCAGGTGGGAGCCGACGCGTCCTAGAGGGGACAGGCCCCTGCCCCATTCCCCGCCCCCCTGAGCCAGCCAGTCCCTGCCCTGGGGCCAGGTGGGAGCTAGCGCCCCCTAGAGGGGACAGGCCCCTGCCCCATTCCCCACCCCCCTGAGCCAGCCAGTCCCTGCCCTGGGGCCGGGTGGAAGCCGGCACCCCCTAGAGGGGACAGGCCCCTGCCCCATTCCCCGCCCCCCTGAGCCAGCCAGTCCCTGCCCTGGGGCCGGGTGGGAGCCGGCGCCTCCTAGAGGGGACAGGCCCCTGCCCCATTCTCTGCCCCCCGCCAAGCCAGCCAGCCCGCCCCGCCACGGCACCGGCTGGGAGCCGGCGCCCCCTAGAGGGGAAAAGCCCCACTACCTTCACCAGGCTGATCTCCATCTGCAGCCCGTCCCGCTCACTCCGCGCTGCCTCCAGCTCGCTCTCCAGCCGCTGGGCGTCGGCCTGCACCGAGGCCAGGACCTGCTGGGCGTCCGCCGCGCGCTGGGCCTCCCGCTGCACGGCTGCCTGGCAAAGGGACAGCCGGATGGGCAGCCCCTGGGCTAACCACTGCCTCGCACTGCCCGGCTCCAGCAGGGGCAGAACCCAGCCGCCCCGCTCTAACCCACCAGCCCCCACTCCTCTTCCAAACTGGGGAGAGAACCCAGGAGTCCTGGCTCCCAACCCCCCCGCTCTAACCCACCAGCCCCCACTCCTCTCCCAGAACTGGGGAGAGAACCCAGGAGTCCTGGCTCCCAACCCCCCCACTCTAACCCACCAGCCCCCACTCCTCTCCCAGAACTGGGGAGAGAACCCAGGAGTCCTGGCTCCCAACCCCCCCTGCTCTAACCCACCAGCCCCCACTCCTCTCTCAGAGCCGGGGAGAGAACCCAGGAGTCCTGGCTCCCAGCCCCCCTGCTCTAACCCACCAGCCCCCACTCCCCTCCCAGAGCCGGGAAAGAACCCAGGAGTCCTGGCTCCCAGCCCCACCCCCCTGCTCTAACCACCAGTCCCCACTCCCGTCCCAGAACTGGGGAGAGAACCCAGGAGTCCTGGCTCCCAGCCCCCCCTGCTCTAACCCACCAGCCCCTACTCCTCTCCCAGAAATGGGGAGAGAACCCAGGAGTCCAGGCTCCCAGCCCCCCCGCTCTAACCACCAGTCCCCACTCCCGTCCCAGAACTGGGGAGAGAACCCAGGAGTCCTGGCTCCCAGCCCCCCCTGCTCTAACCCACCAGCCCCTACTCCTCTCCCAGAAATGGGGAGAGAACCCAGGAGTCCTGGCTCCCAGCCCCCCTGCTCTGACCCACCAGCCCCCACTCCCCTCCCAGAGCTGGGGAGAGAACCCAGGAGTCCTGGCTCCCAGCCCCCCCTGCTCTAACACCAGCCCCACTCCCCTCCCAGAGCCAGGGAGAGAACCCAGGAGTCCTGGCTCCCAGCACCCTGCTCTAACCCACCAGTCCCCACTTCCCTCCCAGAGCCGGGAAAGAACCCAGGAGTCCTGGCTCCGAGCCCCCCCTGCTCTAACCACTAGCTTCCACTCCCTCTGAGAAGTGGGGCAGAGAAATAGCTAGACCCCAGGAGTGTGGGGGAGACAGGTGGCGTTTGGGACACAGAAGACGGGGGGCCAGGACATGGGAGCCAGGGGGCACAGACGGGGGTGTCGTGGCAACGGAACTGGACATCTAGGAGATGGGGGCACCCAGGGCAGGGGGCACAGAGGGAGAGGGGCAAAGGGGGCATGACGAGGGGCATCAGGGGAGTCCCCCAGCCAGTGGGAGGGCAGAGGGGAAGGGGGCCGAGGGTGGGTGGGCAGAGTGGCAGGGTGCCCTGCAGGCAGGAGCAGAGGGGAGGCGGGCACAGGACGCTGCTCCCGGGTCAGATCTGGGGATGGGGGGGGGGTCTCACCTTCTCTCTCTCCAGCTGCCCGGCGCTCTCGTCCTGCAGCGCCTGGCACCGCTGCTCCAGCTGGCGCTCCCGCTGCGCCCAGCCCGCCTGCTGCTCCTCCAGCGTGGCCCGCAGCGCCTCCAGCTGGCGCTGCCCGTGCTCCCGCTCCGCCTGCAGCCCCCGCCCGCGCTGGCGCTCCGCCTCCAGGCTACGCAGCAGCCCCGCCTTCTCCTCCTGCTGCGGGGGGAGGGGGGACGGGACACAGGGGTGAGGGGGGCCACCCCGTTCTAGGGGCAGCAGGGCATGCTGGGAGCTGCGGTCCCCATGGGCTCCAGCGCCGGGCCCTATGGGGAGCAGGGCATGCTGGGAGCTGCGGTCCCCATGGGCTCCAGCGCCGGGCCCTATGGGGAGCAGGGCATGCTGGGAGCTGCGGTACCCCTGGGCTCCAGCGCCGGGCCCTATGGGGAGCAGGGCATGCTGGGAGCTGCGGTCCCCATGGGCTCCAGCGCCGGGCCCTATGGGGAGCAGGGCATGCTGGGAGCTGCGGTACCCCTGGGCTCCAGCGCCGGGCCCTCTGGGGAGCAGGGCATGCTGGGAGCTGCGGTACCCATGGGCTCCAGCGCCGGGCCCTATGGGGAGCAGGGCATGCTGGGAGCTGCGGTCCCCATGGGCTCCAGCGCTGGGCCCTATGGGGAGCAGGGCATGCTGGGAGCTGCGGTACCCATAGGCTCCAGCGCCGGGCCCCACGGGGAGCAGGGCATGCTGGGAGTTGCGGTACCCATGGCCTCCAGCGCTGGGCCCTATGGGGAGCAGGGCATGCTGGGAGCTGCGGTACCCGTGGGCTCCAGCGCCGGGCCCCACGGGGAGCAGTGTATGCTGGGAGCTGCGGTACTCATGGGCTCCAGCGCCAGGCCCTATGGGGAGCAGGGCATGCTGGGAGTTGCGGTACCCATGGCCTCCGGCGCTGGGCCCTATGGGGAGCAGGGCATGCTGGGAGCTGCGGTACCCATGGCATCTGGCACCCGGCTCTGCGGGAAGCAGGGCATGCTGGGAGCTGCAGTCCCCACGGGCTTCAGCACCCAGCCCTATGGGAAGCAGAGCATGCTGGGACTGGTGATACCCGTGGACTCCAGCACCCAGCTCTGTGGGGAGCAGGGCATGCTGTAAGCAATGATCCCCGCGGGCTCTGGTGCCCAGCCCTATGGGAAGCAGGGCATGCTGGGAGCTGCGGGCCCTGTGGGCTCTGGCACCTGGCTCTAGGAGGAGCAGGGCATGTTGGGAGCTGCAGTCCCCGTGGGCTCTGGTGCCCAGCTCTAGGAGCAGGGCATGCTGGGAGCTGCAGTCTCCCATGGCCTCCGGCGCCAGGCCCTATGGGGAGCAGGGCATGCTGGGAGCTGCGGTACCCATGGGCTCCAGCGCCAGGCCCTATGGGAAGCAGGGCATGCTGGGAGCTGCGGGCCCTGTGGGCTCTGGTGCCCAGCTCTAGGAGCAGGGCATGCTGGGAGCGGCAGTCCCCGTGGGCTCTGGAGCCCAGCTCTAGGAGCAGGGCATGCTGGGAGCTGCAGTCCCCGTGGGCTCTGGAGCCCAGCTCTAGGAGCAGGGCATGCTGGGAGCAGCAGTCCCCGTGGGCTCTGGAGCCCAGCTCTAGGAGCAGGGCATGCTGGGAGCTGCAGTCTCCCATGGGCTCTGGCGCTCGGCTCCACAGACCCCATTCTGCACCCCCCAGCCGTGGGGCTCCAGCTCGGGCAGGGGATTCTTACCAGCGCCGCTGCTTCCTCCCGCTGCTGGCTCGCCGCCTGCTGCTCCCTGCTCAGGGCCTCCAGCGCCTGCTCCAGCCGCGCCTCCAGCTGCGACGCCCTCTGCGGGGGAGACGCACCAGGGCTCAGGGCGGCGCTGGGCGGGCGGCTCGCCCACCCGTGCCCCCTGCCGGCTCGCCGCTCACCTCCTGCTGCTCGCTCTGCGCCCGCTGCACCGCCTCCTTCTCCGCCTGCAGCCCCCGCAGCAGCTCCGTCCGCTCCGCCTCCTGCCGGTTCCAGCCCTCCACCACCTTGGCCAGGGTCTGCCAGAGGAGAGGGCAAAGGAGTGCGCCATGGGGCACAGCCCTGCCGGAGCCCCTCACTCCCGACCTGCAGCCCCCTGCTAGCCCAGCCCTGCCCCCCACGCAGCTCTGCCGGTGCCCCACAGTCCCTGTTCACCTTGTCCAGCTGCTCGATCATACTGTCCTTCTTCATGTCAGCGGAGATGGCTGCGGCCAGCTGCTGCTGCAGCTCCAGGGCCCGGCTCTGCAGGCCCTGAACGTGCCGCTCGCAGTGCTGTGAGGAAACCAGGGGTCAGTACTGGGGCGGGGGACTGGGGTCGCCCCCCTCAGCTCCCTACGGGCCATGCCACAGGCTCAGCCAGAGCCTATCAGCTCAGCCGACACCCACCACTCCAAACCCACCAGTGCCTGGGGAATCCCCAGGCGACTAGCAGTACAGGGCATATGACACACGCCCAAACAGAGCTGAGTGCACCCCATAGACAGCACTTCAGGGTAGTGAGGGCCACAAAGCACCCCCCTCTCCCTGTCCCCGGACTGGCTGGCAACTCCTTAGACAAGGGCAGGGGAAGGCAGGGCTGTTCCTGAGACACCAGCAGGGGCCCTATTCCCTGCCCTGGGAGCCGGCTCCCCTCGGCTTCTGCCCAGGCACGCTGGCCTGCCCTGAGGATGCACCCAGTATCCAGGAGCAGTGGGTGACAAAGGGTCCCTTCTTCGCCCCATCAGCGGGGACCATCAGATTTCACCTCCCCCCCTCATAGGGGACTAGTGGAGGGGGGGAAGCAGGGACTCCTGGGACCTTGTAAAACTAACGACGAGACATTGAAATCCATCCTGTCTGGATTCGCAGAGTAGCAGCCAAACACACTGAATAGCCACGGATCCCTGGAGGATCTGAGAGATAACCCAGGGGTCCTGGCTCCCAGCCTGTCGCTGCCCCCAGTCTAACCACTCAACCCCACTCCCCTCCCAGAGCCAGGGAGAGAACCCAGGAGTCCTGGCTCCCAGCCCCCACACAACCACCAGCCCCCACTCCCCTCCCAGAGCTGGGGGGAGAACCCAGGAGTCCTGGCTCCCAGCCTGCCGCTGCCCCCAGTCTAACCACTCAACCCCACTCCCCTCTCAGAGCCAGGGAGAGAACCCAGGAGTCCTGGCTCCCAGCCCTCCCTGCTCTAACCCACCAGCCCCACTCCCCTCCCAGAGCTGGGGGAAGAACCCAGGAGTCCTGGCTCCCAGCCCTCCCTGCTCTAACCCACCAGCCCCACTCCCCTCCCAGAGCTGCGGGGAGAACCCACGAGTGCTGATCCTGAGCTCCAGTATGCCCCCCAAGGGCAGTGCAATGGGCCCACCCAGCTGGGGGTCCCTCTCACCCCAGCCCCACCCCTGATCAGACCAATGTGCCCATCTAGCCCTGCATCCCCCCGCGATGGGTTAGAATCACTTTAGCCAGCCCCACACCCCTCCAAGTATGTACACACACACACACAGCCTGGCTACACCCTCCCCGGGTACACCCAGCATGTGTAAACACACACACAACCCCGCGTACACCCTTCCCCAGGTACACCCGCCCACCCACCCCCCGCACGTGTAAACACACACACCACCCCAGGTATACCCGAGTACACCCGCCAGCCCAGCCCCGCAACGTGGCAACACACACACACTGGATACACCCCTCCCCAGGTACACCCGCCTGCCCAGCACTGGTTCATAAAAACCCACTCCCCTACCCCAGGTACACCCTGTAATGTAAACACACACACACACACACACACAGAGATATACAGCCTCGTTACACACCACCCCAGCAACACCCACCCACCAAGCACACACCTCCACCCCAGGTACACCCCTCCCTGGGTACACCCGCCCGCCCAGACCCAGTACGTGTAAACACTCCCACCCCGGGTACACCCCTCCCCAAGTACACCGGCCCGCCCAGCCCCTGTACTTGTAAACACACACCCCCACACCCCTTAGGTACACCCGTTCCTGGGTACACCTGCCCATCCAGCCCCAGTACCTGTAAAAACACACTCACAACCCAGGTACACACCCACAACTCTTCTGGCATGTGTTTACACACACTCTGGGTACGTCCCTCCCCAGGTATACACCCCTCCACACCCACCAGGTCAGCACAGAAAGGGAATACACTCCCCCAGGTGCACACCTACACACACGCCTGTACACCCTTCCCACCACTGGTACACACATGTACGGGGAACACCGCTCCCGAAACACATTCCCCATGGGAGCTGGGTGCAAAGGATCCTGGGAGACCAGCCCGGGGCCCTGCCCCTCACCTTCCGGCGGGCCCGCTCCTTGGCCAGCGCCTCCTTCAGCAGCAGGGGCTCCGTGGTGGGCGCGGGCTCAGGGGGCGTGCCCAGGCGCAGGCTGGCGTAGCGGGGAAACAGCTCCTCCAGGCCGCACACCGAGCCGGGCGAGGACAGCTCCTGCAGGGGCCTGGCGCTGAAATCGGGCAGGGGATTAGGGGGGCCCCCGGACAGGCCAGCACAGCTCGGCACCCACAGTCCCCCCTCCCCTCTCAGCTCTCTCCAGGGTGGCTGTGGATGCCGACGCCGAGACGCAGCCACCTCTGGGGCGGGGTGGCTGGTTACCCAGGGATCCCTTGCCCGGCACGGAGATGCGACCACCTCTGGGGCGGGGCGGCTGGTTACCCAGGGACCCCTCGCCCGGCACGGAGATGCGACCACCTCTGGGGCAGGGCGGCTCGATAACAGCCTGATTTTAACCTGTCCCCGCCCCCAGCACTCACGCGAGGAGGGCAGTGGTGCTGTCGCTCTCAAAGGAGTCGTCGTCCTTCTGCTGTGCCGTCCCCAGGCCAAGGGCACCCCCTGCTGGAGAAAGGGTCCGGCTGCTCAGCGACACCGTCCTCCAGATCTGCTGGGGAGCTCTGGCGCCCGTGTCCCACCCCATGGGCAGCGCGTGCTGCTCCCCTTGTGACACAACAACCTCCTGGCTCTGGGAGGGGAGTGGGGGCTAGTGGTTAGAGCAGGGGGGCTGGGAGCCAGGACTCCTGGGTTCTCTCCTGGCTCTGGGAGGGGAGTGGGGGCTGGTGGTTAGAGCAGAGGGGCTGGGAGCCAGGACTCCTGGGTTCTCTCCCCGGCTCTGGGAGGGGAGTGGGGGCTGGTGGTTAGAGCAGGGGGGTCTGGGAGCCAGGACTCCTGGGTTCTCTCCCTGGCTCCTGGAGGGGGGTGGGGGTCAGCGGTCTAGCCAAGGGCCCAGGCAGGGCATCCCTGTTCCCTCACACAGGGGCCAGGCAGCTTCACGGGGGGCTGAGCCAACTCGGGCCCAGTGGCTCTGTGCTGTGCTGTGCTCTGCTCCCTGGCATGGCTGGGCACTGCCACAGTGCCCCCTGCAGGCCCTGCCACACTTCGCAAGCAGAGAGGAAAAAGAAGAGGGGGTGCTGGTAATAAGCCACCCCCAACCTACAGCATGGGCAGAGATCTGGGGCAGGGCAGCTGGTTATCCAGGGACCCCTCGCCCGGAACAGAGATGCAGCCACCTCTGGGGCGGGGCAGCTGGTTACCCAGGGACCCCTCGCCCGGAACGGAGATGAAGCCACCTCTGGGGCAGGGCAGCTGGTTATCCAGGGACCCCTCGCCCGGAACGGAGATGCAGCCACCTCTGGGGCGGGGCAGCTGGTTACCCAGGGACCCCTCGCCCGGAACGAAGATGCAGCCACCTCTGGGGCGGGGCAGCTGTTTACCCAGGGACCCCTCGCCTGGCACTGAGATGCAGCCACCTCTGGGGCAGGGCAGCTGGTTACCCAGGGACCCCTCGCCTGGCACTGAGATGCAGCCACCTCTGGGGCGGGGCGGCTGTTCCCACTCCAGCCCTGACTGCCAGGGGAGAGTGGCCCCCACCCCACTCACCACGGGGCAGCTCGCGGGAATCCTGCAGCATGGTCCTCAGGTGCGACCTCACGGTCTCCATCTCGGCCACATGCCGCGACTCGCCGCCCTGCTGGAGGATCCAGACACGGCCGTCAATGCTGCCCAGCCCCACAGCCTGCCCCACCGCCCCGCCCCACATCCCCCCTCCTTACCTTCCTGCGGGCACTAGCCTCCACCCCGGCCGAGAGCGTGCGGCTCAGCTCCTCGGCCAGGGCGTCCAGGTCGGGCGGCTGCAGCTGGGAACAGGCATCCAGCTCAGCCTGACGGCTCCGGCGCAGGGAGGCGTAGAGCTGGGCCGTCACCTCGGAGCCGAAGGGCTGGGCCGGCGTGGCCGGGGCCGAGAGGGGCAGCGGCTCCATGTCACTGAGCAGGTCCTCGCTGCGCAGGGAGGCGTCCAGGCCGGGGCAGGGGCCCTTCTCCGCCATGGGGGGGCCGTGTGCTCACCGAAGGGACTGGGAACTGCCGGCTTGTCACCTGGGGAGTCCCCCTTGGTAGTGAGCAGTAGAGAGGCTCTGACACACACAGACAGCCATAGACCCACACACGGCCAGGAAATACTCCCAGCTGAGAGCAGTAAAGGGGCTCTGACAAACACACACAGATACACAATACAGCAACACACACTCACTCACAAGCAGGAATCTCCCCAGCTGAGAGTGGTAGAGGGACTCTGACACACATACACACACATGCACAGCCAGGATAGAACCCAGGAGCCCTGGCTTCCAACCTGCCCCCCCATTCTAACCACTAGACCCCCAATCCCCCCCCAGAGCTAGGGAGAGAACCCAGGAGTCCTGGCTCCCAGCCCCGCCCTGCTTTAACTCCTAGCCCCCTCTGCCCTCCCAGAGATGGGGAAAGAACCCAGGAGTCCTGAGCATATTGGACCCCCACATATCTCATCACTCAGGGCAGGAAGGGGTCACCCCCCGCACCCTTAGCCCTGTGGGTCTGACCGAGCCACGGGGGCAGGTGCTGGTGTAGAAGCTGCTCCAGCCCCCTTGGGGGTGTCAACCAGGGGGGCAATCCCAAGGGAGGAGGGGACCCTGCTATGGGGCAGGCAGCAGCACTCACCTGCCAGAGGTGGGGGGAAGGTGCTGGGCCCCTCACGCCAGGCCAACAGCGGCCGGGGGGCGCTCCAGGCTCTGGCTCCGCACGGACCCTGGAGGTGCGGGGGTTGGGGGGGCACAGAGCAGTCAGGGGGGTACCCAGCTGGGCCACCAGCACCACCAGGGTCTCCCCATCCCCCCATGATTCCCTTAGCCCCCCCAAGGGGTGACAACCTCCAACCCCCTAGAAGTTACCCCCAGCCCAGCCCCACAGGGGTCTCCCCCAGCCCCTCCTCCTGCCCCACGGGGTCTCCCCCAAACCCACAGGAATCTCCCCCCCCCAGCCCAGGCCAGCCCCACAGGGGTCTCCCCAGCCCAGCCCCACAGGGGTCTCCCCCAGCCCCACAGTGTTCTCCCCCAGCCCAGCCCCCCCCAGCCCCACAGGAATCTCCTCCCCCCAGCCCAGCCCAGCCCCACAGGAATCTCCCCCCCCAGCCCAGGCCAGCCCCACAGGGGTCTCCCCAGCCCAGCCCCCCCTCCAGCCCCACAGGGGTCTCCCCCAGCCCCACAGGAATCTCCCCCCCCAGCCCAGGCCAGCCCCACAGGGGTCTCCCCCAGCCCCACAGGGCTCCTGTCTCTCCCCCTCGGGAAAAACCCCTCCCCCCCCATAGGGCCAGCCAGCCTGCCTCACCCCCCAACTGCTCTCCCAGCCCCGCCCCCAGCGCTCCAGCCCCGCCTCCAATGCTCCAGCCCCGCCCCCAGCCTGGCTGCGCTCCAGCCCCGCCCCCAGCGCTCCAGCCCCGCCCCCAGCGCTCCAGCCCCGCCCCCAGCCTGGCTGCGCTCCAGCCCCGCCCCCAGCGCTCCAGCCCCGCCTCCAATGCTCCAGCCCCGCCCCCAGCCTGGCTGCGCTCCAGCCCCGCCCCCAGCGCTCCAGCCCCGCCCCCAGCGCTCCAGCCCCGCCCCCTGCCTCGCGGCGCTCCAGCCCCGCCCCCAGCCTGGCTGCGCTCCAGCCCCGCCCCCTGCCTCGCGGCGCTCCAGCCCCGCCCCCAGCGCTCCAGCCCCGCCCCCAGCCTGGCTGCGCTCCAGCCCCGCCCCCTGCCTCGCGGCGCTCCAGCCCCGCCCCGCCCCCCCCACCGACTCCCCGCCGCCAGCCCCGCGCGCCCCCCCCGAGCACCTGGGCGGGAGGCGGCCGCCGCCATCTTGGTGCGGGGCAAGGCCCGGCGCGCGGGGCGGAAGCGGAAGCGGAAGCGGCGGCGCGAGGGGCGGAAGGGAGAAAGGCGGGGGCGGGGCGAGCAGCGGCGGGGCGTCCGGGGCCGAGGTGCGGGGAGGGGCTGCTGGGGGGGAGGGGGTCGGTTGAGTGGCAGGTGGGGCCTCGGGGGAGGGGAGTCGGTTGAGTGGCAGGTGGGGCCTCGGGGGGCTGGGGGAGGGGCGGGGGGTCGGTTGAGTGGCAGGGGGGGCTGGGGGAGGGGCGGGGGGTTGGTTGAGTGGCAGGGGGGGCCTAGGGGGGCTGGGGAGGGGCGGGGGGTTGGTTGAGTGGAAGGTGGGGTCTCGGGGGGCTGGGGGAGGGGCGGGGGGTTGGTTGAGTGGCAGGGGGGGCTGGGGAGGGGCGGGGGGTTGGTTGAGTGGCAGGGGGGGCCTAGGGGGGCTGGGGAGGGGCGGGGGGTGAGTGGCAGGGGGGGCTGGGGGAGGGGGGGCTGGTTGAGTGGCAGGTGGGGCCTCGGGGGGCTGGGGGAGGGGCGGGGGGTTGGTTGAGTGGCAGGTGGGGCCTTGGGGGGCTGGGGAGGGGCGGGGGGTCGGTTGAGTGGAAGGTGGGGCCTTGGGGGGCTGGGGAGGGGCGGGGGGTTGGTTGAGTGGCAGGGGGGGCTGGGGGAGGGGCGGGGGGTTGGTTGAGTGGAAGGTGGGGCCTTGGGGGGCTGGGGAGGGGCGGGGGGTCAGTTGAGTGGCAGGTGGGGCCTTGGGGGGCTGGGGAGGGGCTGGGGGGTTGAGTGGAAGGTGGGGCCTCGGGGGGCTGGGGTGGGTTGTGGGGAGGCAGGGGGAGAGGCGGGCTCGGGTGGGGCTGCGGTGGGTTGTGGGGAGGCAGGGGGAGAGGCGGGCTCAGGTGGGGCTGGGGTGGGTTGTGGGGAGGCGGGGGAGAGGCGGGCTCGGGTGGGGCTGGGGTGGGTTGTGGGGAGGCGGGGGAGAGGCGGGCTCGGGTGGGGCTGGGGTGGGTTGTGGGGAGGCGGGGGAGAGGCGGGCTCAGGTGGGGCTGGGGGACACTGTGGGGCTCCATGTGGGGGGCTTCAGAGGGGTGGGGCTGCAGGGCTGGGGAAAGGGAGAAAAGCAGAAGGAAATGAACGAGCCCAGTAACTAAGATCTCTCCCCACCACCCCCTTGTTTGACTTCTCCGCCCCCCTTGTTTGCCCATCACCCCCGTGCCCTGCCCCCTTGTTTGCCCCCCCCATGCCCTGCCCCCCCTCCGTCCCCACAGATGACGGTTCACAACCTCTACCTCTTCGACCGCAACGGGATCTGCCTGCACTACGGCGAGTGGCACCGCAAGAAACAGGCCGGCATCTCCATGGAGGAGGTGAGACCCCCCCACACACCTCGCTTGGCCGGGCCCAGCCTCTTGCTTCCTGGGGGGGCTGTGCCCGTGGGGCCCCAGGAGACACACGGGGGCCCTTAGCTACCCACAGCTGCGGCCGCCCCACTGGAGTGGGGGCGCACGTCCTGCTGCTCACCCCAGCCCCGTTGTGGCAAGCGGGGGGGTCTCACACTGCCCTCTCTCTCACTGCCCCCCAGGAGTTCAAACTCATGTACGGCATGCTCTTCTCCATGCGTTCCTTCGTGGGCAAGATGAGCCCCGTCGACATGTATCCTTCTGCCCTGCTGGGGGGCTCCACGGGGGGGCGGGGCTGTAGCCATGTGATGGCCTGGGGGGCCCAGCAGGGGGCTGTGTAGGATCTGGGGCGGGGGTCTCTGTCCATGTGATGGGTTGCGGGGGGGGCTGACGGGCTGTGTAGGGTCTATGGAGGGTCTCCGTCCATGCGATGGGTGGGAGGGCCCAGTAAGGGGCTGGTGGGAGCTGTGTAGGGTCTGGGGGGGTCTCTGTCCATGTGATGGGCTGGGGGGGCCCAGCTGGGGGCTGGCGGGGGCTGTGTAGTGTCTGAGGGGGTCTCTGTCCATATGCTGGGAGGCCCAGCAGGGGGCTGTGTAGGGTCTAATGAGTCTCTGTCCATGTGATGGGCTGGGTAGGGTCTGGGGAGGGGTCTCTGCCCATGTGATGGGCTGGAGGAGGGACCCAGCAGGGGGCTGGCGGGGGCTGTGTAGGGTCTGGGGGGGGTCTCTGTCCATGCGATGGGTGGGAGGGCCCAGTAAGGGGCTGGTGGGGGCTGTGTAGGGCCGGGGGGGGGTCTTTGTCCATGCGATGGGCTGTGTAGGGTCTGGGGGGGGGTCTCTGTCCATGTGATGGGCTAGCGGGGACCCAGCAGGGGACTGGCAGGGGCTGTGTAGGGTCTAGGGGGGTCTCTGTCCATGCGATGGGTGGGAGGGCCCAGTAAGGGGCTGGCGGGGGCTGTGTTGGGTCTCGGGGGGGGTCTCTGTCCATGCGATGGGCTGTGTAGGGTCTGGGGGGGGTCTCTGTCCATGCGATGGGCTGGGGGGGGCCCAGCAGGGGACTGGCAGGGGCTCTGTAGGGTCTGGGGGGGGGGGTCTCTGTCCATGCAATGGGCTGTGTAGGGTCTGGGGTTGGGGGGTCTCTGTCCATGCGATGGGCTGGGGGGGGCCAGCAGGGGACTGACGGGGGCTGTGTAGGGTCTGGGGGGGTCTCTGTCCATGCGATGGGCTGGGGGGGACCCAGCAGGGGCCTGGCGGGGGCTGTGTAGGGTCTGGGGGGGTCTCTGTCCATGCGATGGGCTGTGTAGGATCTGGGGGGGTCTCTGTCCGTGCGATGGGCTGTGTGGGGTAGGGGAGGTTCTCGCTCCACATGCCGGGCTGGGAGACCGAGCTGGGGGTGGGGAGTTTTGGGGGGTCTCTCTCCGGGGGGGGACCAGGCCCCGTCACACTCCTTAGCCGCTCGGGGGCAGGAAGGACGGGTTCCTGGCCTTTCAGACCAGCAAGTACAAGCTGCATTACTACGAGACGCCCAGCGGCCTGAAGGTCGTCATGAACACGGACCTGGGCGTGGGCAACATCCGAGACGTGCTCCACCAGATCTACAGCAACGTGAGTCTGGGCCTGGGCGCCGCACGGCCGGGAGCCAGGACTCCTGGGTTCTCTCCCCGGCCGGCGCTGGGAGGGGAGTGGGGGCTGGGAGCCAGGACTCCTGGGTTCTCTCCCCGGCGCTGGGAGGGGAGTGGGGGCTGGGAGCCAGGACTCCTGGGTTCTCTCCCCGGCGCTGGGAGGGGAGTGGGGGCTGGGAGCCAGGACTCCTGGGTTCTCTCCCTGGCTCTGGGAGGGGAGTGGGGGCTGGTGGTTAGAGCGGGGGGGCTGGGAGCCAGGACTCCTGGGTTCTCTCCCCGGCTCTGGGAGGGGAGTGGGGGCTGGTGGGTCAGAGCAGTGAGGGAAGGAGCCAGGACTCCTGGGTTCTCTCCCCAGCGCTGGGAGTGGAGTGGGGGCTGGTGGTTAGAGCCGGAGGGGGCTGGGAGCCAGGACTCCTGGGTTCTCTCCCTGGCTCTGGGAGGGGAGTGGGGGCTGGTGGGTCAGAGCAGGGGGGCTGGGAGCGAGGACTCCTGGGTTCTCTCCCTGGCTCTGGGAGGAGAGTGGGGGCTGGTGGGTCAGAGCAGTGGGGGAAGGAGCCAGGACTCCTGGGTTCTCTCCCCGGCTCTGGGAGGGGAGTGGGGGCTGGTGGGTTGGATCAGGGGGGGCTGGGAGCCAGGACTCCTGGGTTCTCTCCCTGGCTCTGGGAGGGGAGTGGGGGCTGGTGGGTCCGAGCAGGGGGGGCTGGGAGCCAGGACTCCTGGGTTCTCTCCCTGGTGCTAGGAGGGAAGTGGGGCCAGTGGGTTAGAGCAGGAACCAGGATTCCTAGGGTCTCTTGCCTCCCCACATGCTCTCCCTCCCCCCCCACCCCACAGATCTACGTGGAGTTCGTGGTGAAGAACCCGCTGTGCAGCCTGAGCGAACCCATCCAGAGCGAGCTCTTCCGGGCCAAGCTGGACAGTTTCATCCGCGGCCTGCCCTTCTTCTCGGCCCGGGCTGGCTGAGCTCCCCCCGCTCCCCCCCCCCCAGCTGGCACCCGCCGCGCCTCTCTACCCGGCTGTGCCGCCCCCAGCCCTCCGGACAAGACACGGGGCTGCCCCTGGCTCACCTCCACCCTCCCGGCCCCTACACAGCTCAGACGGCCTGGCCCACCGGGTGAGCCCACAATCCCTGCAGGCTGGTGCACCCCCCACCCACCCAGAGGTCCAGCTGGGGCAGGGCTCGCCCAGTCTGGGAGGGCAGCGGAGGCTGGTGGTTAGAGCAGGAGCTCAGGAGGGAGGGTTCCTAACTTTCATCCTCTTCTGTCCTAGGCCCCAATCCCTGTCCAGCCGTAGGAATAGAACCCAGGAGTCCTGGCTCCCAGCCCCCCTTGCTTTAACCCACCAGCCCCCACTCCCCTCCCAGAGCTGGGGAGAGAACCCAAGAGTCCTGGCTCCCAGCGCCCCCCCCCCACCACCTCCGGGGAGAGAACCCAGGAGGCCTGGCCCCCAGCCCTTTGCCAAGGGGGAGGCACTTTTCCTGTGTGGTGTGGCATTAGTGGGCACGTTCAGACGTTCCATGAGCTGGGCGGGCGCTGAGGTTGTCCCCGGCAGATCCCAGTTCCATGGTGAATTAAAGCGTTGCTCTCCCATTCCAGCAGCCTTCCCTTCAGTGCCGGCGCCTCTGGCCCGTGGGGAGCAGCCATGGGGCAGAGGGCACCAGCTCGTATCAGGCAATGGGGCGACTCACTGCTGCTGGACAGACGGGTCAGGCCCCAGAGCAGGGGCTGGCTGGCTGGGGGGGGAATGGGGCAGGGGCCTGTCCCTTCTAGGGGACGCTGGCTCCCAGGTCATGCTGGGGAGAGGAGGGGACTATCCCCGTTAACCCTGTGTTTGCCAGAAGGGTGCTGGGGGCTGGCCCAGGAGTGGGGGGGGGCAAGGGGCACCAGGTGGTGCCATGCGGCACCTGGCGCTAAAAGGCAGCGCATGCTGCCCACGCACGGGAGCGTCTGCCAGAGATAATTCCTCTAATCCCCTCCCTGGACGCTCCGGTGCCAGCGCAGGACTGCGGTTAGTTCCTGCATGTGCGGAACCCAGGAGTCCTGGCTCTCTGCCCCCCTCCCAGAGCCGAGGGCAGAATTGAGGGGGTGCCCCGGTACTCGGGCTGGGAGGGCGGCTGTGGTTCCGTGTGGGGCCCCTTATGGCTTCCCAGGGCGGTGGCTGCTGCAGGCCGGAGCGTCCCACTGGCGAGGGAGCAAGGGGGGAGTTGTCGGAGGGAGGCCACCGTCTGGCTGCAGGCTGCCATGATGGGGGGCTCACGAGCTATGGCCCAGACCCCCAGGTGACAGCTGCAGCTGCCCCAAAAGCAGCTGTTACCCTTTTTCTGCCCCCACCACTCCTCACAGGGTAGCAATGCAAAACACAGGGAAACTGAGTCTGGGTGGGATTAGCAGTCAGAGCAGGGGGTGCTGGGAGCCAGGACTCCTGGGTTCTCTCCCCGGCTCTGGGAGGGGAGTAGGGGCTGGTGGTTAGAGCGGGGGGGCTGGGAGCCAGGACTCCTGGGTTCTCTCCCCGTCTCTGGGAGGGGAGTGGGGGCTGGTGGTTAGAGCAGGGGGGCGGCTGGGAGCCAGGACTCCTGGGCTCTCTCCCCAGTTCTGTGGGCTCCATGGCCGCTCTCCAGAGGGCCCCCGGTGTGAGCAGAGTTGTGCTGGGGGTGGGGTAGCCCAGTGCCAGGTGGCGCGTTGGGCATTAGTTGTCTGCACGATGCTGGTGGTTTAATTCCCTAACAGCCCCAAATACCAGGATCTGAGCAGCCATTGGCAGCAGGGCCGGCTGCATTGACCCTTGGGGGGCCGCGGGTCAGCCTGCCCCTGGCATGGGACCCGCTCCCAGGAGCTGGGCCCAACCAGGCTGGCACTCCCTGGGCATAGCAGGGGATGAGTCCTGGGTGCCCTGCTCCCCTGTAATGTCCTCACAGGCCCTAAGGGGGGATAGAAACCACGTGTCCTGTCACTCCTCTGCCAGAGCTGGGGAGAGAACCCAGGAGTCCTGGCTCCCAGCGCCCCTGCTCTAACCCACCAGCCCCCACTTCCCTCCCAGAACTGGGGAGAGAACCCACGAGTCCTGGCACCCAACCCCCCTGCTCTAACCCACCAGCCCCCGCTCCCTTCCCAGAGCCGGGGGGGGGAACCCAGGAGTCCTGGCTCGCAGCCCCCCTGCTCTAACCCACCAGCCCCCACTCCCCTCCCAGAGCTGGGGGGAGAACCCAGGAGTCCTGGCTCCCAGCCCCCCCTGCTCTAACCCACCAGCCCCCACTTCCCTCCCAGAACTGGGGAGAGAACCCACGAGTCCTGGCACCCAGCCCCCCTGCTCTAACCCACCAGCCCCCGCTCCCTTCCCAGAGCCGGGGGGGGGAACCCAGGAGTCCTGGCTCGCAGCCCCCCTGCTCTACCCACCTGACCCTACTCCCCTCCCAGACACCACAGGGCGATCTGGCCCCCCACGCACACTGTGTAAGGGCCCTTTCCCCTCCCCCGCCGGCAGATGCCCCTTCTCCCCTGCACCCCATTCCTGGCTCTGAGCCAACCCCAGCTGCTGGCCGCCTGTTCCCTTAAGCAGCTTAGCTAATCTGGTCACTCCGGGAAGCTGCTGTCATGGTGATATGGGGGGGGGGGGCTGTGCTTAGAAAAGGAGGGAGTCTGCCTAGATGGGGAGTCCCTGGGTGTGTGACCCCCTCCAAAAAGTCACTGACCTGTGAAAATGAGGAATCCCTTGTGAAAAATCATTGGTCTTGTGAAAATCTCTGGCCTCCTGTGAGACGCAGGGACTGCATGTGAGAAATCATTGTGAAAATCTCTGACTTCTTGCGAGATTCAGGGACCACTCATGAAAACCACTAGCCTCTTGTGAAAATCTCCGGGTTCTTGTGAGAATCAGTGACCACTTGTGAAAATCATCGGCCTCTTGTGAAAATCCAGGACTCCTTGTGAAAAATTGTCAGTCTCTTGTGAAAATCTCAGGCCTCTTACAAGAATCACAGATTTCTGCTGAGAAGCGGGGACCGCTCGTGAAAACCACAGGCCTCTTGGGAAAATACCCAGGCCCTTGTGAGAACCAGTCCTTGTGAGAACACGGCTGATGAGAACCCACTGCCTGGGGGAAGGACACTGTGGTCCCTGTCCGTCTGTGCCCCCTACATCAGGGGCAGGGTGGGTGGGTTACAGACTTGCCCAGGCTGGGAGAGGGGCATTGGGCAGACCAGTTCACATGCCTGGGGTGGGCAGCAGCTGGGGGCACGAGGTGGGGAGGAGCAGTGCCTGTGGAGTAGGTGGGGAGAGGAGATCACCCTGCCTCTGCCTGGGGTCCCCCTGTTGTGGGGGTTCACCAAGGGAGCGGCTCTCCAGGGGGGCATAAGGGCATGGGGTAAGTGCCCCTGGGGGGAGGGGGGCATGGTTAATGAGCTGCAGAAAGAGAGGGGACTGGGGACGGGTCACAGGGGGGATGGGGAGGGGGCAGATGGCAGGAGAGGTGAGAGGTTCACAGTATGGCAGCTGCCCAGCCCCCGGCTAAGCCGGCTCCACGTGGCTCCAGGGGGAGGGGAGAGTGTCCCGGCGCCAGGAGCGCAGGGCGCACGGAGGAGAAGGCGCACCGAGATCAGGGCGCACGGGGGACAAGGCTCAGGGCGCACGGAGGAGAAGGCACCGAGATCAGGGCGCACGGGGGACAAGGCGCAGGGCGCACGGAGGAGAAGGCGCACCGAGATCAGGGCGAACGGAGGAGAAGGCGCACCGAGATCAGGCGCACGGGGGACAAGGCGCAGGGCGCACGGAGGAGAAGGCTCAGGGCGCACGGAGGAGAAGGCGCACCGAGATCAGGGCGAACGGAGGAGAAGGCGCACCAAGATCAGGGCGCACGGGGGACAAGGCACAGGGCGCACGGAGGAGAAGGCGCACCGAGGTCAGGGCACAGGGGCACGGAGGAGAAGGCGCACCGAGATCAGGGCGCACGGGGGACAAGCCACAGAGGCACGGAGGAGAAGGCGCACCGAGATCAGGGCGCACGGGGGACAAGGCGCAGAGGCACGGAGGAGAAGGCGCACCGAGATCAGGGCGCACGGGGGACAAGGCGCAGGGCGCACGGAGGAGAAAGCGCACCGAGATCAGGGCGCACGGAGGAGAAAGCGCACCGAGATCAGGGTGCAGGGCGCACGGAGGAGAAGGCGCACCGAGATCAGGGTGCAGGGCGCACGGAGGAGAAGGCGCACCGAGATCAGGGCGCACGGGGGACAAGGCGCAGGGCGCACGGAGGAGAAAGCGCACCGAGATCAGGGTGCAGGGCGCACGGAGGAGAAGGCGCACCGAGATCAGGGCGCAAGGAGGACAAGGCGCAGCGCGCACCGAGGCCATGTTCGCCAGCTCCTCGCGGGGGGTCCCGGGCCCGGCGGGGCGCGGCGCAGTGGGGGCCAAGCTGAGCCTGGACGAGCTGTACGGGCTGCCGACCGCCAAGAAGGGCAAAGGCGGGCGGGGCGAGGCCGGGCGGTGGCGCAGCCAGGGGAGCGCGGCGGGCCGGGACTCGGCTCTCACCCCGGGGCAGCTGCTGGAGGCGGCGCGGCGGCTGCTGGAGCGCAGGCGGCTGGAGAGCTACCTGCTGGAGGCGGGGCTGCCGGCCGAGGAGCTGCAGAGCACCCGCACCGCCATGGGCTACAGGTAGGGGGCGCCGCCCGGGGGGTGGCTGGGGCGGGGTGTCCTGTAGAGGAGCCCCAAAGCAGGCTGCTGGCGCAGGGTACCTGGGAGGTGCCAGTGCACGGTACAGGGGGCACCGGGGGGGAGATGCCAGCGCAGGGTACAGGGGGCATCGGGGGGAGGTGCCGGCACCCGGGGCACCGGGGGGAGGTGCCGGCACAGGGGGAGGTGCCAGTGCATGGTACAGGGGGCACCGGGGGGAGGATCCAGCGTAGGGTACCGGGGGCACCGGGGAAGGTGCCAGCGCAGGGTACAGGGGACACCGGGGAGGTACCAGCGCAGGGCACAGGGGGAGGTGCCAGCACAGGGTACAGGGGACACCGGGGAGGTACCAGCGCAGGGCACGGGGAGGTGCCAGCACAGGGTACAGGGGACACCAGGGGAGGTCCCAGCACAGGGCACGGGGAGGTGCCAGTGCAAGGGACACCTGGGGGAGGTACCAGCGCAGGGCACAGGAGGCATTGGGGGAGGGAGGTACCAGTGCAGGGGACAGGGCACATGAGGGGAGGGAGGTGCCAGCGCAGGGTACAAAGGCCAGGGAGGGAGGTGCCAGCACAGGGCACTGGGGGCACCGGGGGGAGGAACCAGCGCAGAGCACTGGGGGCACCAGGGGGAAGTGCCAGCAGAGGGGGCACTGGGGAGAGCTACCAGTGCAGGGCACGGGGTGAGGGAGGTGCCAGTGCAGGGCACAGGGGACACGGGGGGAGGAAGGTGCCAGCGCAGGGCACTGGGGGCCTGGGGGGAGGGAGGTGCCAGCGCAGGGTACAGAGGCCATGGAGGGAGGTGCCAGCACAGGGCACTGCGGGCACCGGGGGGAAGTGCCAGCAGAGGGGGCACCAGGGAGAGGTACCGGTGCAGGGGGCACGGGGAAGGTGCCAGTGCAGGGCACGGGGACCGGTGATAGGTACCCAAGCAGAGTATAGGGGGCACCCTGCAGCTCCCCCACCCAGTCCCTCCATGCTGGGGGCTCACTGCACCCCCTATTTCCTGTCCCCCCCATACCTGGACCCCCATTCTGCAGCCTACAGGGTCCCGGTAGTGCCCCCTGGGGGCAGCCGTGATCCACGTCCTCATCGAGGCCCCCTCCAAAGGCCATGCTGGATGGCTCTATGCAAATGAGGCTTCCCTATGCAAAGGAGCTGGGGTGATTTGCATTAGGTGGCACCACCAGGGAAGGAGCAACATCTCCACAGGCCTCCGGCCTGAGCTCCCCGCATGCAAGGGGACGGCTCCCTCACCATGGCAACCAGATTGGGGGGCTTGGGGAGCAGCGACCAGCACGTTCCCAATGGCCTCCAGTGAATCAATGAGGGACCTCCAGGTCTTTCTCCTGCATATGCCCTGACGGGGGCGAAGTCCAGGCATTGATGATGTCCATTTCACCTTAACTCTGCCCCCCTCCTATGCATTTGGCTACAGCCCCACGTCGGCTGGGTTTGAGGCTCTAGGACCCCGGCACAGACCCCTTTCCCATGAGCTTGGGAGGGAGTTGGTCACAGTAGAAGGTTGTTACCCCTCTGCAGACGGTAACCCTGCAGCAGATGCCCAGGAGTGGGGTATGTGTTGGGGAGATGGCCCTGGAATGTCAGGAAACTGGAGAAGTGGGTTCTTGGCCTCCGCTCTGGGAGGGGAGTGGGGTTGAGTGCGGTAGAGCTGGGGACACTAGGAGCCAGGACTCCTGGGTTCTCTCCCGGCTCTGGGAGGGGAGTGGGGGCTGGTGGTTAGAGCGGGGTGGGGGCTGGGAGCCTGGACTCCTGGGTTCTTTATCCAGCTCTGGGAGGGGAGTGGGGTCTGGTGGTTAGAGCGGGGGGGCTGGGAGCCAGGACTCCTGGGTTCTCTTCCTGGCTCTGGGAGGGGAGTGGGGTCTGGTGGTTAGAGCGGGGGGGCTGGGAGCCAGGACTCCTGGGTTCTCTTCCCGGCTCTGGGAGGGGAGTGGGGGCTGGTGGTTAGAGCGGGGGGGCGGCTGGGAGCCAGGACTCCTGGGTTCTCTCCCTAGATCTGGGAGGGGAGAGGGGGCTGGCGGGTCAGAGCAGGGGGAGCTGGGAGCCAGGACTCCTGGGTTCTCTCCCCGGCTCTGGAAGGGGAGTGGGGGCCGGGGGCGGGGGGTTAGAGCCTTTTCCCATTGATGGGGAACTCGCGCCACCATGTGGCTGTAGGAGCAGCTGCAGCCCATGTACTGCAGGGTGGGAAGGCAGCCCGGGCTTCTCTAAGACCCAGACCTGGACTGGGATATCGGGGTGTCCCCGCCACTCCCCAGCAACGTGCTGTCCTGTGGGGGAAACATGCAGCCCTGCCCCCAAACCCTGTATCCAACAGGCACCCCCTGTGACAGACCCCCCTGCTCTGACCACCAGACTCCCTCCCAGAGCTGGGGAGAGAACCCAGGAGTCCTGGCTCCCAGCCCCCCCTACTCTAACCCACCAGCCCCACTCCCCTCCCAGAGCTGGGGAGAGAACCCAGGAGTCCTGGCTCCCAGGCCCCACTGCTCTAACCACCAGCCCCCACTCCCCTCCCAGAGCCAGGGGGAGAAGCCAGGAGTCCTAGCCACCATCCCACTCGACCTCACCTCGTACATCCATCCCCTCCTTTCCCCCAATATCTGGGGGGGGTCTAATATGTGGGGGCTGCTCTGTGTCGGTACCTCTCAGCGGCGCTGCCGCCCACGCCCAGCAGGGGGAGCCCTGAGCTCGCTTCTCCCGGCCCCTTGCATTTGAGGGGTGGGGGGTGCTGGGGTTCTCGGGCCCCCCATTCCCAGCTTTTCCCGGCTCCCCGCATCCGGTGCCCATTCATCCCCCCTCCAATTCTTATACTTTATCTGAGGAACTCTAGGGTGGACCCAGGCGTCCTGCTGCGGGGGAACCAGTCCACCCCTCCCCCATACACACTGGTTGGGGGGGACTGTCCTACATAGCAGCAGCTCCTCCCCGCCCCTCCCCCAGCACAGCCTCACACTCCTAGCGCTGGGGGGGCACCCTGGGGTGGGGTCCCTTTAAGAGTCACTGCGGCTGTGAACGCAGCGCCCCTCCCCCTCCAGCTTTGGGGGGTGGGGGGCTGCGATCAGACTGCAGGGAGGAGACTGGATGTCAGAGTTCATCCCCTTAAGAGAGAACCCAGGAGTCCTGGCTCCCAGCCCCCCTGCTCTAACCCATCAGCCCCCACTCCCCTCCCAGAGCTGGGGAGAGAACCCAGGAGTCCTGGCTCCCAGCCCCCCCTGCTCTAACCCACCAGCCCGCACTCCCCTCCCAGAGCCGGGGAGAGAACCCAGGAGTCCTGGCTCCCAGCCCCCCCTGCTCTAACCCACCAGCCCCCGCTCCCCTCCCAGAGCCGGGGAGAGAACCCAGGAGTCCTGGCTCCCAGCCCCCCTGCTCTAACCACCAGCCCCCACTCCCCTCCCAGAGCCGGGGAGAGAACCCAGGAGTCCTGGCTCCCAGCCCCCCCTGCTCTAACCCATCAGCCCCCACTCCCCTCCCAGAGCTGGGGAGAGAACCCAGGAGTCCTGGCTCCCAGCCCCCCCTGCTCTAACCCACCAGCCCGCACTCCCCTCCCAGAGCCGGGGAGAGAACCCAGGAGTCCTGGCTCCCAGCCCCCCCTGCTCTAACCCACCAGCCCCCACTCCCCTCCCAGAGCTGGGGAGAGAACCCAGGAGTCCTGGCTCCCAGCCCCACTGCTCTAACCCATCAGCCCCCACTCCCCTCCCAGAGCTGGGGAGAGAACCCAGGAGTCCTGGCTCCCAGCCCCCCCTGCTCTAACCCACCAGCCCGCACTCCCCTCCCAGAGCCGGGGAGAGAACCCAGGAGTCCTGGCTCCCAGCCCCCCCTGCTCTAACCCACCAGCCCCCGCTCCCCTCCCAGAGCCGGGGAGAGAACCCAGGAGTCCTGGCTCCCAGCCCCCCCTGCTCTAACCCACCAGCCCCCACTCCCCTCCCAGAGCTGGGGAGAGAACCCAGGAGTCCTGGCTCCCAGCCCCACTGCTCTAACCCATCAGCCCCCACTCCCCTCCCAGAGCTGGGGAGAGAACCCAGGAGTCCTGGCTCCCAGCCCCCCCTGCTCTAACCCACCAGCCCGCACTCCCCTCCCAGAGCCGGGGAGAGAACCCAGGAGTCCTGGCTCCCAGCCCCCCCTGCTCTAACCCACCAGCCCCCGCTCCCCTCCCAGAGCCGGGGAGAGAACCCAGGAGTCCTGGCTCCCAGCCCCCCTGCTCTAACCACCAGCCCCCACTCCCCTCCCAGAGCCGGGGAGAGAACCCAGGAGTCCTGGCTCCCAGCCCCCCCTGCTCTAACCCACCAGCCCCCACTCCCCTCCCAGAGCTGGGGAGAGAACCCAGGAGTCCTGGCTCCCAGCCCCCCCTGCTCTAACCACCAGCCCCCACTCCCCTCCCAGAGCCAGGAGAGAACCCAGGAGTCCTGGCTCCCAGCCCCCCCTGCTCTAACCACCAGCCCCCACTCCCCTCCCAGAGCCGGGGAGAGAACCCGGGAGTCCTGGCTCCCCCTGCCCCGCTCTAACCATCAGCCCCCACTCCCCTCTCAAAGCCGCCAATCCATCTACTTCCCTCCCACCATCCCTTGCCCTGGACCAGTGGGCGGAGCCTGTTATGCTAATGAGGCCGAGGCTGCGCTGCACTGTGCCGCGAACCCTCCGGGACTGGGGGGACCCTCTCTGCCCCCCTCCCCGCCACTTCCCCCCGCCCAACCCCACTCGCCCACCTCTCCCGCACGGCCTCGGCCCTTCCCCCACCCCAGGTTTCGGACACCCCCCTTCCGGGGACAGGAGAAAGAGGAACGAGGGGGGGGGTTGCAGTCACCCTAAGGTTAAAGAGCCAGGACCCCCGGGGGTCCCAGCCCCCCACATTGCGGCTGAGCCATGCAGGTCTCTATCGCCTGCACCGAGCAGAATCTGCGGAGCCGCAGCACCGAGGAGCGACTCTGCACGGGGGGGCGCGGGGCGCCGGCCCCGGGGGGCCCGGGAAATGGGGGGCACCAGCCCCCTAAGGGGGCCCGGGGGCTGGCGGTGGTGGCGGGGCTGCGGGCTCCCGGCCAGAACCTGCCCCACATCGCGTTCCTGCTGCGGGAGTCCACGGGGCTGGCCACCGGCATGAAATACAGGTAGGGGGGCAGGGGCCGGCGCGGTGGGGGATTTGGGGGGCGCAGGAAGGGGAGCGGGGGCTGGGGACAGAAAGGGGGAGTTGGGGGAACTCATGGGGGGTAGGGGACATTGAGAAGGCTAAGAAGAGTTCCTGCCTCAGTGGTTAGAAAAATGGGGTCTGGGAGCCAGGACGCCTGGGTTCTCTCTCTGGCTCGGGGAGGGGGGCTGGTGGGTTACAGCAGGAGGGGCTGGGAGCCAGGACTCCTGGGTTCTCTCCCCGGCTCTGGGAGGGGAGTGGGGGCTGGTGGTTAGAGCAGGGGGGGCTGGGAGCCAGGACTCCTGGGTTCTCTCCCCGGCCCTGGGAGGGGAGTGGGGGCTGGTGGTTAGAGCAGGGGGGGCTGGGAGCCAGGACTCCTGGGTTCTCTCCCGGGCTCTGGGAGGGGAGTGGGGGCTGGTGGGTTAGAGCAGGAGGGGCTGGGAGCCAGGACTCCTGGGTTCTCTCCCTGGCGCTGGGAGGGGAGTGGGGGCTGGTGGGTTAGAGCAGGGGGGCCTGGGAGCCAGGACTCCTGGGTTTTCTCCCCGGCTCTGGGAGGGGAGTGGGGGCTGGTGGGTCAGAGCAGGGGG
This sequence comes from Gopherus evgoodei, assembly GCF_007399415.2. Taxonomy (NCBI): domain Eukaryota; kingdom Metazoa; phylum Chordata; order Testudines; family Testudinidae; genus Gopherus; species Gopherus evgoodei. The sequence goes on along the minus strand of NW_022060064.1, from coordinate 370,489 downwards.
GCTGGGAGCCAGGACTCCTGGGTTCTCTCCCTGGCCCTGGGAGGGGAGTGGGGGCTGGTGGGTTAGAGCAGGGGGAGCTGGGAGCCAGGACTCCTGGGTTCTCTCCCCGGCTGTGGGAGGGGAGTGGGGGCTGGTGGGTCAGAGCAGGGGGGGCTGGGAGCCAGGACTCCTGGGTTCTCTCCCCGGCTCTGGGAGGGGAGTGGGGGCTGGTGGGTCAGAGCAGGGGGGCTGGGAGCCAGGACTCCTGGGTTCTCTCCCCGGCTCTGGGAGGAGAGTGGGGGCTGGTGGGTCAGAGCAGGCAGGGCTGGGAGCCAGGACTCCTTGCTTTGTTGTTCCGCAGACTAGCTGTGTGATCTCTGGCATGGCCTGTGGTCAGCGCCTCAGTTTCCCCTCTCTGCTCCGGCCAGAGATGCCTGGCTCCTGTGCCAGCCGGAGCAGCCACAGTGAGCGAGAAGTTACTATAAATAGCTCTGAGATCCGGACCGACTCCAGGTCCGTGCCACCGGGAATGAGCCTGAGCCGTGGGGCAGATGGGACACCGGAGAGTGTGTATCTGCCTCGTATACGGGGCCCCTTGTAAATGCGGCCGCCTCTGGGGCGGGGTGGCTGGTTACCCAGGGACCCCTTGCCCAGCACTGAGATGCGGCCACCTCTGGGGCGGGGCGACTGGTTACCCAGGGACCCCTCGCCCAGCGCTGAGATGCGGCCACCTCTGGGGCGGGGCGGCTGGTTACCCAGGGACCCCTTGCCCAGCGCTGAGATGCGGCCACCTCTGGGGCAGGGCGGCTGGTTACACAGGGACCCCTTGCCCAGCGCTGAGATGCGGCCACCTCTGGGGCGGGGCGGCTGGTTACACAGGGACCCCTTGCCCAGCGCTGAGATGCGGCCACCTCTGGGGTGGGGCGACTGGTTACCCAGGGACCCCTCGCCCAGCGCTGAGATGCAGCCACCTCTGGGGCGGGGTGGCTGGTTACCCAGGGACCCCTCGCCCAGCGCTGAGATGCGGCCACCTCTGGGGCGGGGCGGCTGGTTACACAGGGACCCCTTGCCCAGCACTGAGATGCAGCCACCTCTGGGGCGGGGCGGCTGGTTACACAGGGACCCCTTGCCCAGCGCTGAGATGCGGCCACCTCTGGGGTGGGGCGGGTGGTTACACAGGGCCCCCTCGCCCAGCGCTGAGATGCAGCCACCTCTGGGGCGGCGGGGCTGGGGGCTGCAGTTTAGGAGTGAGGGGCATGGGAACTCTCTGTCCTTGGAGGGGGGTGCGGTCTGTAAACTCCCCCAATTCTGCTTTTTCTTCTGCAGAAATCTGGGGAAATCCGGGCTCCGTGTGTCCTGCCTCGGGCTTGGTGAGTTCTCATGTCAGGGCCAGGTGGGTGGCGTGGGGAGCGCAGGGTGGGGGGATCCCAGCAGGGTTTGGGGGTGACTGGAAGGGCACAGACTGAGGAGGGTAGAGTGGGCTGTGTCCCCCCCCCCAGCCCCTACACTCTCCCCCTCTCCTGGCTCCGGCTCATATCACCGATTCTCTCCCCGCAGGCACCTGGGTGACGTTTGGCTCCCAGATCTCAGACGAGGTGAGTCCTGGGTCAGCCAGGAAGCTGTGGGTCCCCGAGAGATCCTAGGGGGCCCAGCGCAGGTGGGGGGGCAGCATGGAGCTGTGGGTCACTTACCTGACTCAGCTCTCTGCACCCCCAGACTGCAGAGAACGTGATGACCATCGCCTACGAGAACGGGGTCAACCTCTTCGACACGGCTGAGGTCTACGCCGCCGGCAAGTAGGTGTCCTTCTCCTGGCAGGGAAGAACCCAGGAGTCCTGGCTCCCAGCCCCCCCTGCTCTAACCACCTGACCCCACTCTCCTCCCAGAGCAGGGGGGAGAACCCAGGAGTCCTGGCTCCCAGCCCCCCCTGCTCTAACCACCAGCCCCCACTCTCCTCCCAGAGCAGGGGGGAGAACCCAGGAGTCCTGGCTCCCAGACCCCCCTGCTCTAACCACCAGCCCCCACTCCCCTCCCAGAGCCAGGGAGAGAACCCAGGAGTCCTGGCTACCAGCGCCCCCTAGTTCTGACCCCCAGCCACCACTCCCCTCCCAGAGCCGGGGAGAGAACCCAGGAGTCCTGGCTCCCAGCCCCCCTGCTCTAACCACCAGCTCCCACTCCCCTCCCAGAGCCGGGGAGAGAACCCAGGAGTCCTGGCTCCCAGCCCCCCCTGCTCTAACCCTCCAGCCCCCACTCCCCTCCCAGAGCCGGGCAGAGAACCCAGGAGTCCTGGCTAGGGAACAGCGTGCGGCTGGGAGGGGTGGGGGGATTCCTATTTCTCTTTCATCTGCTTTTTCCCCCTCCCTCTTCCTTTCAGGGCAGAAAAAACTCTGGGCAACATCCTGCGAAGCAAAGGCTGGAGGTAACCAGCCCCCCAACCTCCCTTCTGTTGGGGGCACTATGGGGCAGGGAGCAGGGTGGGGGGCTGGGCTGGGGGGGGTCTCTCCATTGCCTGCCTAACCTGCCTCCCTTCCTCCCCCCAGGCGATCCAGCTACGTTGTCACCACCAAGATCTACTGGGGTGGCCAGTGAGTACCCAGAATGCCATGGGGCTGGGGGACGGGGAATGGGGCAGGGGCCTGTCCCCTCTAGGGGGCGCCGGCTCCCACCCGGTCCCATGTTTATCAATGACATGAGTTTGCCGGGTCTCAGCCCAGTGGGGCAAGGGGGGCTGAGCTGGCCATGGACGCTGAGACCCCCTATTCCCCCTGGGGGCAGGCCCCTATGGGTTGGCTTAGGGGACCCCCCTCACCCCCAACTCTTTATCTCTTCCCCCCCCCAGGGCGGAGACGGAGCGGGGCCTCTCCCGGAAGCACATCATTGAGGGTGAGATGCGGATTGTGGGGGGGGAGCACTGGGGTAGGGTCAAGCTAGGGGAAGGGCAGGGTTTGGGTTGAAGGGGCGGAGCTGAGGGGAGGGGGAGAGCAGGAGGGGGTGGGGGCAGGATTTGGGGACCTCAGGGAATGGGGTGGGGGCTAGCAGGATTCAAGAGGACTGGGTAGGTGGGGGGGTGCTGTGGGGAGGGGCAGCAGAAGAGGGGGGTGGGGCAGGATTTGGGGGCCTCAGGGGAGATGGAGGAGGGGATGGGGTGGGGGCTAGCAGGATTCAAGGGGGTGGGGTAGGATTGGAGGGGCTGGGCAGGTAGGGGAAGCATGGGGGGTGTCCATCCCAGGGGGGAGGAGTCTGTGGCGGGTGGCAGGATTCAGGCGGCCCAGTGGGGTGGGGGGCTCCCTGTGCTCCCCGACTGACCCCCCCATGCCCCCCCCCCAGGGCTAAGGGGGTCGCTGGAGCGGCTGCAGCTGGGCTACGTCGATATCGTCTTTGCCAACCGCATGGACGTCAACAGCCCCATGGAAGGTGGGTCCCGTCCCTCTGCCCCCACCCCACCGGTTCCGCCCCCCCCGTGCGCCTCCCCCCGTCCCTTCAGCATTGCCCCTCCGGGACACCCCCATCCCAGCACCAAGAGCCCCCATGCGTGTGTGTGCCCCCCCCGGGAAATCTCATGGGGGGGCTGTGGGGGGATGGGCCCCCCATATCCCCTTCTCACCTGTGTCTGCTTCCCCCCGCAGAGTATGACCCCAATTTCCGCCTACTGCTACTGGAAGGTACTGGAGAGACCCCCCCAAACCCCCATAGATCCCCCCATGGAAACCCTCTACAGCCCTATAGACCCCCACAAACTCCTATAGACCCCTCCAGAACCTATAGAACCCAACAGGCCCAGCGTTGTGGGCTAGAGACCCCCCTCTGAACTCGCATTGGCACCCCCGAACCCCATAGACCCCTGAACCCCTGTACTACCCCATAGACCTGACCCCATAGGGCAGAGACCCCTGAACCCCCACAGGCCCCCAAAAAATCCATAGACCTGACCCCATAGGGCAGAGACTTCTGAACCCCCACAGGCCCCCAAAAATCCATAGACCTGGCCCCATAGGACAGAGAGGCCCCTGAATGCCCATTGACCCCCCCAAAAAAACCCATAGAACCCCATAGACCTGGCCTCATAGAGATACCCAAAACCACATAGTTGCCCCTTAAACCAATAGACCCTGAATGCCCCACAAACCTCCTTGGCCCCCCCAAATGGAAGCAGCCCTGTAGGGCAGAGATCCCTGAACCCCCTAGAACTTCACTAACCACCCTTGTTCTCCAAACCCCATAGACCTCCCCCATAGGGTGGACCCTCCAAGTCCCCATAGACCTCTCCATTGACCCAGTCCCTCCCCAAAGCCCCCTAGAACCCTATAGCCCCTCTGACCCCCATTGACCAAGCAGTGTAGGATAGAGACCCCCATGCTGGGTCACTGTGGTGTTCACGGGACTCTACGCTATAGGTCGGGCTCTGTGCGAATATGTCAGTGCAAAGGGGTGTCTGCTCGTATTGTAATGTTTGAGAGGGGGGTGGCCATGGGGTGAACCCTGCCCGTGGACAGACAGACACGTATCCTAACAGGCCCGTGGCCGGCACGTCCCTCGGAGATGGCTCAACCCAGGTTCCACCTCCGTCTGCTCTGACTCTGCAGTCTGGGTATGAAAAACCACCCTCAGTAGGTTTCAGAGTCAACACCCCATTGAGCTAAATAGGGCCGTATCACATCTCTCCTGGGGCCAGCGAGGAATGAATTAATCACATTAGGTCTCCAGAAATAACCTGGTCACTGAGATAAATCGGGCCAGGTCACACGTCTGTTCGCAGAGTGGGCGGGAAATGCTGCCATCAGTAGGTTTCAGAGTCAACCGTCCATTGAGCTAAATGGTAGCGATATCCGTCAGTGCCATTGAGATGTATTTGCCCATCAGTAGGGGCCAGGATTAACACTCCCATTGGCTGTGGCTCTGCCGGAGCTAGGAACCGCCGTCAGTAGGGTTCAGAGTGAACACGGCACCCGAGTGGGGCTCAGGTCCCACTGCTTTGAGCAGCTGGGGTTTGAAAGGGGGGCTCCCCGGTGGGGGGGAAGCAGGAGTCCTTGGCTGACCTGTCTCCCCTCTTTTCCCCGCCCCCCATTCCCATGCCCAGAGATCGTGCGGGCCATGACTTACGTCATCAACCAGGGCATGGCCATGTACTGGGGCACCTCGCGCTGGAGCGCCATGGAGATCATGGTGAGTGCCCCGCCCGCACCGGGAATTGGGAGGGTGGGGCAGAGGGCACCCCCAGTTTGAGGGGGGAGGGGACGGGGCCCCCAGGCAGTGGGAGGCTTTCAGGGGCCCATGCCAGGAGGGATGAGGGGATACCGGGGGGGGGTGTCCCTTGGCCACACCCGTCTCACCCCCTGCCCCCCATACCCTGCAGGAGGCGTATTCGGTGGCCCGGCAGTTCAACCTCGTGCCGCCGGTGTGCGAACAGGCGGAGTACCACATGTTTCAGCGTGACAAGGTGGAGTCACAACTCCCTGAGCTCTACCACAAGATCGGTGGGTGCCTGTGCCAGGGGGAGGGGGTCCGGGGGGGCAGGGTGTTGTGGGTGGGGAGCTGATGGGGGAAGGGATTTGTGGGGTGGGTAATGGGAGGGGGGCTGTTGATGGGGCAGGGTTTGGGGGGACAGGAGTTGGGAGTTGGGGGTGGAGGAGATCTGTGGGGTGGGTGATGGGAGGGGGGGTGTCCATGGGCAGGGTGTTGGGGGGCAGGAGTAGGGAGCTGGGGGTGGAGGGGATCTGTGGGGTGGGGGATGGGAGGGGGGGTGTCCATGGGACAGGGTATTGAAGGGGTGAAGTGGGGTGCTGGGGCTGGAGGGGATCTGTGGGGTGGGGGGGTCCATCAGGCGGGGTGTTGCAGGGTGCGGGGGGGTAGAAGCGACCTGTGGGGCAGGGGCTATAGGGGGAGGGGATGAGGATGGGAGGATCTATGGGGCGAAGGGGAAGGAATGGGGGGCATCGCTGGGGGGAGCTAATCCCTTTGTCGTCCATCCCCCCCAGGTGTGGGTGCCGTGACCTGGTCCCCCCTGGCCTGCGGCCTCATCACTGGCAAATATGAGGAACGGGTCCCCGAGAACTGCCGGGCCGCCATCAAGGTACGGGCCCCCCCCATGCCCTGCCCCACCCTGTGCTCCCCCCATGCCCTGCCGGGACCCCCCACCCCTGTCCATGCCTCTGCGCCCCCAGTGCCCCTGCACCCCCATCTGGGCTCCCTCTGCCCCTCCATCCTCTAACACTCCCCCCCGTCCCCGCCTGACACCCTGTCCCCCCCCGGCACCGCCTGACGCCCTGTCCCCCCGTCCCGTCCCCCCCCCGGCACCGCCTGACGCCCTGTCCCCCCCCAGGGCTACCAGTGGCTGAAGGAGAAGCTGCAGAGCGACGACGGGCGGAAGCAACAGGCCAAGATCAAGGAGCTGCAGCCCATCGCCGAGCGTCTGGGCTGCACCGTGGCCCAGCTGGCGATCGGTGAGGGTCAGGCCCCAGGGCGGCGCTAGGGGACGCTGTGGGGCACGGAGCGGGGCGGGAGTAGCAGGGGGCGCTCTCCCCTGGCAGGGGGTTGGCCCCAGGGTGGCGCTAGGGGGCGCTGTGGGGCAGGGAGCGGGGTGGGGGTCAGCAGGGGGCGCTCTCCCCTGGCTGGCAGGGCTGGCCCCAGGGCACTAGGGGGCGCTGTGGGGCAGGGAGCAGGATGGGGGGCTCAGCAGGGGGCGCTCTCCCCTGGCAGACACGGCTGGCCCCAGGGCACTAGGGGGCGCTGTGGAGCAGGGAGCGGGGCAGGGGCTCAGCAGGGGGCGCTCTCCTGGCAGGCAGGACTGGCCCCAGGGCAGCACTAGGGGGCGCTGTGAGGCAGGGAGCGGGGTGGGGAGCTCAGCAGGGGGCGCTCTCCCCTGGCAGGCAGGGCTGGCCCCAGGGCACTAGGGGGCGCTGTGGGGCAGGGAGCAGGATGGGGGGCTCAGCAGGGGGCGCTCTCCCCTGGCAGGCAGGGCTGGCCCCAGAGCAGCACTAGGGGGCGCTGTGGGGCAGGGAGCGGGGCAGGGGCTCAGCAGGGGGCGCTCTCCCCTGGCAGGCAGGGCTGGCCCCAGGGAGGCACTAGGGGGCGCTGTGGGGCAGGGAGCGGGGCAGAGGCTCAGCAGGGGGCACTCTCCCCTGCCAGGCAGGGCTGGCCTCAGGGCGGCACTAGGGGGCGCTGTGGGGCAGGGAGTGGTGGGGGTCAGCAGGGGGCGCTCTCCCTTGGGGGGCAAGGGGGACTGCCCCCCCAGCCCTTCCCACCTCCCTGTCTCTGCCCCACAGCCTGGTGCCTGCGCTCTGAGGGCGTCAGCTCCGTCTTGCTCGGGGTGTCCAGCACCGAACAGCTGATCGAGAACCTGGGAGCCATCCATGTGAGTGTCCCTCCCCCGCCATGCTCCCCCCAGCTCTGGGAGGGGAGTGGGGGCTGGGGGTTAGAGCAGGGGGGGCTGGGAGCCAGGACTCCTGGGTTCTCTCCCCGGCTCTGGGAGGGGAGTGGGGGCTGGGGGTTAGAGCAGGGGGGCTGGGAGCCAGGACTCCTGGGTTCTCTCCCCAGCTCTGGGAGGGCAGTGGGGGCTGGTGGGTCGGACCAGGGGGGGCTGAGAGCCAGGACTCCTGGGTTCTCTCCTGAGTCTGGGAGGGGAGTGGGGTCTAGTGGTTAGAGCAGAGGGGCTGGGAGCCAGGACTCCTGGGTTCTCTCCCCGGCTCTGGGAGGGGAGTGGGGGCTGGTGGGTTAGAGCAGGGGGGCTGGGAGCCAGGACTCCTGGGTTCTCTCCCCGGCTCTGGGAGGGGAGTGGGGGCTGGTGGGTCAGAGCAGGGGGTGGGGGGGCTGGGAGCCAGGACTCCTGAGTTCTCTCCCCAGCTCTGGGAGGGGAGTGGGGGCTGGGGGTTAGAGCAGGGGGGGCTGGGAGCCAGGACTCCTGGGTTCTCTCCCCGGCTCTGGGAGGGGAGTGGGGGCTGGGGGTTAGAGCAGGGGGGCTGGGAGCCAGGACTCCTGGGTTCTCTCCCCAGCTCTGGGAGGGCAGTGGGGGCTGGTGGGTCGGACCAGGGGGGGCTGAGAGCCAGGACTCCTGGGTTCTCTCCTGAGTCTGGGAGGGGAGTGGGGTCTAGTGGTTAGAGCAGAGGGGCTGGGAGCCAGGACTCCTGGGTTCTCTCCCCGGCTCTGGGAGGGGAGTGGGGGCTGGTGGGTTAGAGCAGGGGGCGCTGGGAGCCAGGACTCCTGGGTTCTCTCCCCGGCTCTGGGAGGGGAGTGGGGGCTGGTGGGTTAGAGCAGGGGGGCTGGGAGCCAGGACTCCTGGGTTCTCTCCCCAGCTCTGGGAGGGGAGTGGGGACGGGTGGGTTAGAGCAGGGGGGCTGGGAGCCAGGACTCCTGGGTTCTCTCCCCAGCTCTGGGAGGGGAGTGGGGACGGGTGGGTTAGAGCAGGGGGCTGGGAGCCAGGACGCCTGGGTTCTCTCCGTGGCTCTGGGAGGGGAGTGGGGGCTGGTGGGTAGAGCAGGGGGGCTGGGAGCCAGGACTCCTGGGTTCTCTCCCCAGCTCTGGGAGGGGAGTGGGGGCTGGTGGTTAGAGCAGGGGGGCTGGGAGCCAGGACTCCTGGGTTCTCTCCCCAGCTCTGGGAAGGGAGTGGGGGCTGGTGGGTCAGAGCAGGCGGGGCTGGGAGCCAGGACTCCTGGGTTCTCTCCCAGCAGGGGGAGGGGCGTTGGTATGGGAGATCTCACCCGCCCCCCCTCGGCAGGTGCTGGCCCAGCTGACCCCGCCCGTCATTCAGGAAATCGACGCCCTCCTTGGCAACAAGCCCAATACGAAAAAAGAGTCCCGGGCGTAGGGACACATCGGCGCCCGGGACTGTGCACGCCCTTGTCCCACCGGACTGCGTATCCCTCCGCTCGGCTCTCTGCACTGCCTGGGCGGAGGAGGTGCTGCTTCGCGCATGACCTAAGACCACCCCCCCGTATCCCTCCGCCCCCCACCCCTCCTGGCTGCTGCTTCGACCCATCCCCGTTGCCGGCATGAGCCAGGGGATTGGCGGGCAAGAGGCCCCGCCCACCCTGCCAGCTTTCCCGCCGGATCTCGCCAGCCGCTTCGCCTCCCGTGGTATCCATGCTCCCGTTTTTAAAGGGACGGGCCATCGCCTCGTGCTGGGGGACGGGCGAGGAATTCGTTGATCGAGCTAACGAACCCAGCCGACGTGGAGAACCAAGGGGCACTTGTGGCTTTCCCTGCGCGCCCCCCCCGGTTGGCTTCTGTGTAGCTCTCGGACTCTGCCCCCCCAGCTGGCTGGTGCCCCCTGCTGGGGACTTGGGGAATTCCCTTTGGGGGACTATTTTTCTCTTCCCCGCCCCCCCACTTTCCCTGTAGGGGAAAGATATTGATCAAATCCACCCAGGACATTTCTCTTTCCACTTGAGTTTCTTTTGAAAACACAACACAACCCATCGGTCAGCCAGAGCCAGCTCTTCCTATAGCAATAATGCTCCAGTGAGGGGGAGGGCATGGGGGGGCTACAGGCCCCCCCCCATCCAGGAACACCCTCCCCACTCCTGCTTTCGCACAATCCTGGCTTCCGGTCGGCCGGCGGGTGGACAGATGAGCCCATCCTCTCGGGGTTCGTGGACTCTGTACAGAAACGAGAGCGGCGCTTCCACTTCTCCCAGGGGCGCGACGTGGCCGCAGATGGGGGTGACGAGCCTGGCTGCCGGCGAAAACCCAGAGGAAAGCGAGGGGGACGGGTACCAGGAGTCCGGGACAAAGTCTCCACTCCCCCTCCCCTGAAACGTCCTTTTCCTTCGCTTCCTGGCCTTTGTTCTCATGGAGTTGCAGGCGGCAGTTCAGCAGCTGCCATGACTCGCCCCAGAGGTGGCTGCATCTCAGCACCGGGCGAGGGGTCCCTGTGTAACCAGCCGCCCCGCCCCAGAGGTGGCTGCATCTCAGCACCAGGCCAGGGGTCCCTGGGTAACCAGCTGCCCCACCCCAGAGGTGGCCGCATCTCGGCGCTCAATGGGATCCAATCTCTCGCCAGCTCTGGGGAACAGCTGCTGAGCGTGTCGCTGTAACTCTGCCTGTAACGTAGCATGGCACCGGCTCCCTGGCGGCTGCACCAATTGGCCCCGGCTCTGCCCCGGGTCTGGGCACGGTTCCCTCCCCACCCTGAACCGGGGTCTTTTTCGCAGACCCTGTGTGACCCTGCAGTGCACCTCAACAGCCAACAGGGGGCGCGTTTTTCGTAGATCCCACCAGATGAGTTTTAAACTCCGGGGTGGGTTAGAGCAGGGGGGGCTGGGAGCCAGGACTCCTGGGTTCTCTCCCCGGCTCTGGGAGGGCAGTGGGGGCTGGTGGGTTAGAACAGGGAGGGCTGGGAGCCAGGACTCCTGGGTTCTCTCCCCGGCTCTGGGAGGGGAGTGGGGACTGGTGGGTTAGAGCAGGGGGGGCTGGGAGCCAGGACTCCTGGGTTCTCTCCCCGGCTCTGGGAGGGAAGTGGGGGCTGGTGGTTAGAGCAGGGGGGGCTGGGAGCCAGGACTCCTGGGTTCTCTCCCCGGCTCTGGGAGGGGAGTGGGGGCTGGTGGGTCAGAGCAGGGGGGGCTGGGAGCCAGGACTCCTGGGTTCTCTCCCCGGCTCTGGGAGGGGAGGGAGGCTGGTGGGTTAGAGCAGGAGGGGCTGGGAGCCAGGACTCCTGGGTTCTCTCCCCGGCTCTGGGAGGGGAGTGGGGGCTGGTGGGTCGGAGCAGGGGGGCCTGGGATCCCGGACTCCTGGGTTCTATTCCTAGCTGATGCAGTCTGTGACCTTGGCCATGTTCTCCGCTGTTCATAATGAGCCACTTGAAAGGCAGGGTCTGCGGCTGAATGGGTGTTATTCCGCAGCAGTGCGTGAAAGCTCAGAATAGCTCAAGGCCTGAAATAGCTGAGGGGCTGCGGGTCGGGGGGGGGGGTCCAGGTGTGGGTCTATCTCAGGGCTGCGCCTCCCCTCCCAGGTGATGCGGTGCATTGCAGGTCGTTCTGTTGGGCCCCCCTGCCTTGTAGACTCACCCCACACAGACACCCACCCCCAGCCCTATAGATCCCTGGGGTTCGGCTGTGGAAGCGTCGCTCTCTTGTCGGAAGAAGGTTGAAATGTAAAAAGGAAAATAATAAATTAGTAACCAACTGACCCTGGTGCCGCCTACCTTCCAGCGAGCCGGTAGGGGGCAGTGAATGGGCCACATGGCCAGGAGAGGGGTCCCTGTGTGACAGGCCGCTCCGCCCCAGCGGTGGCTGCATCTCGGCCCCGGGCGAGGGGTCCCTGGGTAACTGGCCGCCCCACCCCAGAGGTGGCTGCATCTCGGCACCGGGCGAGGGGTCCCTGGGTAACGCCGCCCCACCCCAGAGGTGGCTGCATCTCAGTGCTGGGAGAGGGGTCCCTGGGTAACCAGTTGCCCTGCCCCAGAGGTGGCTGCATCTCCGCGCCGGGCGAGGGGTCCCTGGGTAACCAGCCGCCCTGCCCCAGAGGTGGCTGCATTTCCGCGCCGAGCGAGGGGTCCCTGGATAACCAGCCGCCCTGCCCCAGAGGTGGCTGCATCTCAGCGCCAGGCAAGGGTCCCTGGGTAACCAGCCGCCCCGCCCCAGAGGTGGCCACATCTCCATGCCGGGCAAGGGGTCCCTGGATAACCAGCCAAGTGGGGCTCCCCCCAAGTGGGGCTCTGGCGTAACCCCTCCCAATTTAGTGGCTGTGGTTTTTAACCCCCTACCTAAGGCTGACTTTTCACCCTGCTCCCTGGATGCTTTCAGCCCCATCCCCCAGCTGAGCAACCCCACCCCACAGAGCCCAGCCGGTCCTGGCTTGTCCCCCGGGCCTCTCGGCACACGGAGGAGCGGGGTTACGCTTGGAAAGCGCTGGGTTGAGCCCGGGCTGGGAGCGTGGCTGAGATCGGGCCTAGCTGGCTCGTCCCTGGCAAAGGGGGCCTGTATCGGCCACGGGGGTCGCGACCGGGGAGCCTGGCGCTCGTGGGGTTGGACGAGGCCAACGTGTGCTGGGGCGGGTGTTGGCAGGGGCTGCAGCAGCCAGGAAAGTCCCCGGAGAGCCACTGAGTCATCAGTAATAGAGTCACACGGGGGGGTGGCAACGGGCCCATGCACGCAGGCAGCGCGTTTCCGGAGGCTTCCTGGCTCCTGGAAGAGGGGGCAAGTGGCAGGAGCCAGGACTCCTGGGTTCTCTCCCCAGCACTGGGAGGGGAGTGGGGTCCAGTGGTTAGAGCGGGTGGGGCTGGGAGCCAGGACTCCTGGGTTCTCTCCCTGGCACTGGGAGGGGAGTGTGGTCAGTGGTTAGAGCAGGGGTGGGGCTGGGACCCAGGACTCCTGGGTTCTCTCCCTGGCTCTGGGAGGGGAGTGGGGTCCAGTGGTTAGAGCGGGTGGGGCTGGGAGCCAGGACTCCTGGGTTCTCTCCCCGACTCTGGGAGGGAAGTGGGGGCCGGTGGTTAGAGCAGGGGGGGCTGGGAGCCAGGACTCCTGGGTTCTCTCCCCGGCTCTGGGAGGGGAGTGGGGGCTGGTGGGTTAGAGCAGGGGGGCTGGGAGCCAGGACTCCTGGGTTCTCTCCCTGACTCTGGGAGGGAAGTGGGGGCCGGTGGGTTAGAGCAGGGGGGCTGGGAGCCAGGACTCCTGGGTTTCTCTCCCCAGCTCTGGGAGGGGAGTGGGGGCTGGTGGTTAGAGCAGGGGGGCTAGGAGACAGATCTGGAGTGGGGGCTAGTCCCCTGCCCCCCTTAACAAACCCCAAACACCCCAATATCCATCCAACGCGCCGGTTGTTTGTCTGCTATATGAGTGAGTTCGGCTTGTGCCAGTAGCTCGCTAAGCCCGGCAGAGAGTAACGGAGGGGACAAAATACTTGACCCATAAACCCAGTTCGCCTCTTATTCACTCCGGAGTCAATCAGGAGTCACTCCACAGGAGTCAATGGGACAACCACCCCCACTCTCTCTCTCTCTCATTCCGGAGTCAATCAGGAGTCACTCCACATCTTGGCTGTCACCCCCTTGCTCTGTGTGCCGCCAGGCCGCCCAGCACAACAGGGGCTGGCACATTGTGCCACACTGCCCCCCCCCATGACATATCGGCGTCCAACTCCCATGGGCCGTCCCTGCCCTTCCACCTTCTCACACCTGGCTGGGTGGCCCCATGTGCCGCATCCCAAACCCACCTGCTCACGTCCTGTTCACTAATTCACCTCTTCCTCTTCACCCCCTGGGCGCTGCCCGCTGGGGGGGTGACACCCCAGTCCCAGCCCTGCCAGGAAGGTGGCTGGACCGGCCCAGCCAGCCGCCGGGTCCCCAGTAATTAGCTGACAAATTTCATGCTTCCTCAGCCAGCGCGTGGGGATGATGCGCCTCCCGTGACTGAGGGAGGCTGGCCGGGCACGTGGTGGCTTCAATTTCCAGAGACAGGCGGGTGAGGCTGTGTGCCTCAGTTTCCCCACCTCTCTGGCTAGTCTTCAGGGCAGTGCCCATTGCTCGCCGTGGGTCTGTGCAGCACCTGGCACAATGTTTGGGGGGGGCAGATCTGGTTGGGTGGACTTCCAGCTTCCATAAAACTGTGATTATTTCACAGGGCTGGGGGGGGGGCAGAGTAAGGGGGCTGCATGTCGGGAGTGAGGGGCAGTTGCAGAGCTGAGGCAGGGGGTCAGTTTGCTATAGGGCAGGGTGCCTCAGCCCCCTTTCCGGGTTACAATCTCCGGGTTGAGTAATCCTGGGAAAACTGGTTCCTGGGATTATGCAAATCCTGGGGGAAGCTGGCACGGTGCCCGCAGCTGGGAAATCAGGCCAGGACCCAACCCCTGGTGCGCACCTCTCTGCCCGGCCCCACTCCCAGCCCTGCAGAGCCGGCACCCCCGAGAGGGGACAGGCCCCTGCCCCATTCCCAGCCCCCAAGCCAGCCACTCCCCACCCTGGGGCCGGGTGGGAGCCTGGGGGGAGAAGGCCCTGGGTCCGTTCCCCGTCCCAGAGAGGAGGGGGTTAAGAGCTTCGACCGCCCGGGGGACAGGACGCCTGTAGCTTTCTGGCCGGGTGGCATGTAGGCATCTGGTGTATTTATTTACCCGCTGGAAATGACTCCCGGGTTGTGGCTGGCGGGTGTGAGTCAGAGGTTGGGAAATCGGCCATGCGGCAGGGCACAGGCCGCTGGGTCATCTCCCCCTTCCCAGAACCTATTTGCATCGGGAGTCACGGGGGCCCCTAGATCCCCTCTGTAGCTCCCAGGCCCCCCGATTCGCCCCAACGCCCCCAGGCCCAGCCCAGAGACTCCAGTAAAACCCAAGGCCACCAGCACCAAACGGGGTAGGCCGAGGTCCCTGGCGGTCTGGGGTGTCCGAAACCTGTTACAACCCTGAGCCAGGGAGACGATGGAAACCCCCCTGCACCAGCTGGGGTCCGGGCAGGGGAAATCAGGCTGGTTGTAGGCTGGAGGGAAGACAGGCGGAGAAGGGATGGTTGGGGTGCATGAGAGCTGGGGAGGGATGCGGGTGGAGGGGGTGTTTGGGACATAAACACACATGATCTATCATTCGCCTGTGCACAACCCGCGGGGGGGACACCACAAATGTACCACCGCCAGGGCAGTCGGCCCGGAGACGGCCACACCGCCATAGGCGACCCTGTACACCAGCGGACAGGCGGACGCACCAGCACGCTGCACCGCCGCTGGCACCAGGACCGTCGCCGAACCCCGCTCGCGGGCAACAGGCAACGCCCTGGAGATGGGGCCAGAGACGGCCGCACCGCCACACACAACCGCCCAATGCGCCAACCCCGTGGCCGATTGCAAGCACCCAGCCGCCCCTGCTCTAACCACTAGCCCCCACTCCCCTCCCCGGAGAGAACCCAGGAGTCCTGACTCCCAGCCCCCGCCCCCCAATTCTAACCAGCACCCAGGCCCGCTGATGACAAGGGAGCCCAGCTATTTGCTAATGACTCCGGCCGCCCCGGGGCCCGTCGTCTCCAAAGCCGACTCCTCTTGGATCCAGGCCCGTCACCTGCAGGAAGAGCGAGGGATGCATGGCTGGGGGAGTTGTGACCTCATCCTGCCCCTGCGGTATCCTGCCCCTGCCTCTCTGCAGCCCCTTTCTGGCGCAGGAAACCAAGGCAGCATCGAGGGCCCACTGAGGAATGCAGCTACCTCTGGGGTGGGACGCAGCAGCCATGTAACAGCCGCAGAGGAACAGTGCCTAGGGACCTCGCACTGCAATGCAGCCACCTCTGGGGTGGGAAGCAGCAGCTATGTAACAGCCGCAGAGGAACAGTGCCTAGAGACCTAGCACTGCAATGCAGCCACCTCTGGGGTGGGACGCAGCAGCCGTGTAACAGCCGCAGAGGAACAGTGCCTAGAGACCTAGCACTGCAATGCAGCCACCTCTGGGGTGGGACGCAGCAGCCGTGTAACAGCCGCAGAGGAACAGTGCCTAGAGACCTAGCACTGCAATGCAGCCACCTCTGGGGTGGCACGCGGCAGCTGGGTGACAGCCCCAGAGCAACGCTGCCTAGGGAATCGCTGGCCAGAATGCAGCCACTTCTGGGGCAGGGCATCGCCGAGGTTTAACAGCCGCATGACACGATCGTTCAGGACAGGATGTGCAAGAACCACGTTAGGAAGCTGGAAGAGGCGGATGGGGCAGGGGGAGGCCATAAGCCGTGGGGTCCTGTCAGAACAGCAGCCGGACCCACCAGGGGGTGGGGGCACCTGGCCAGCCCTGTAAAGCACATAGGGTCAGTCACGGCCCAATGGGCCCAGGACAGGCCCTCAGCGCAGTTAGGCAGCTGGGGCTCTGGGCGTGGGCACCTGAGTCTATCCTCACCTTGGGTGATCAACTCCACCCTCTCTGTGCCTCAGTTTCCCCACCTAGCCTTTGTCTATTAAGATTGATCGCTCTTTTGAGGCAGGGGCTGTCTGCATCCGCGCAGCGCCCGGCACGACGGAGCCCCGATCTCAGTCGGGGTCCGCGCAGCGCCTGGCGTGACAGGGCTCTGATCTTAGCCAGGGTTTGTGCAGCACCTGGCACGACAGGGCCCAGATCTCAGCCGGGGTCCATGCAGCACCCAGCGCAACGGGGCCCCGATCTCAGCCGGGGTCTGTGCAGCACCCGGCGCAACGGGGCCCCGATCTCAGCTGGGGTCCGCACAGTGCCAGCCACCACAGGGCCCTGATCTTAGCCAGGGTCTGTGCAGCGCCTGGCACGACGGGGCCTAGATCTCAGCCGGGGTCCGTGCAGCACCCAGCACAGCGGGGCCCCGATCTCAGCCGGGGTCCGTGCAGCACCCAGCGCAATGGGGCCCCGATCTCAGCCGGGGTCCGCGCAGCGCCTGGCGTGACAGGGCTCTGATCTTAGCCAGGGTCTGTGCAGCGCCTGGCACGACAGGGCCCAGATCTCAGCCGGGGTCCGTGCAGCACCCAGCGCAACGGGGCCCCGATCTCAGCCGGGGTCTGCGCAGCGCCAGCCACCACAGGGCCCTGATCTTAGCTGGGTTCCGTGCAGCGCCTGGCGCAATGGGGCCCCCAGTCTCAGCCAGGGTCTATGCAGCGCCCGGCGCAACAGGGACAATTTTAACCGGGACCGTTACATAGGACAGCGACGCGCAGAAATAGTGACTGTGTCCTGCAGAGACAGGGGGACGTTGGTATTTCTGCGCCTGCGGCCGAGCCGTTCCGGCAAACGCAGCCGGCCAGCCAGACCTGGTGCAGACCCGATCCCGCCGGAGAGCCGGTCCCCTCGGAGGGGGATTATTTATGATTTCTCTCTGGCGGGCGCCCAGGGGCCCCGGGCCCGGCTGAGGGCTGCGCCGGAGGCAGCCACAGGAGGCCGGCAGAGGCATGTGGGGAAGTGACAGGTTTCGGACGGACACAGGCTGTTAGCCGGAGGCAGGCGGGGGGCACAGAGCCAGGGTTGGGGGAACCCCTTGGCCCGGCAGCTGGAGGCCCAGCACTGGGGTTTCCCTAACCAAGCTCCTTCAGTCGCCTGCTCTGAGCCTCCTTTTACAGCGGGAGAAAGTGACTCTGTGACAGGCCCAAGGGCACAGAGACGGGGACAGAACCCAGGAGTCCAGCCTCTCAGAGAGAACCCAGGAGTCCGGGCTCCCAGAGAGAACCCAGGAGTCCGGGCTCCCATTTCCACACCCCCTCCAAGAACCGAGGAGGCCGGGCTCCCATCCCCCCGAGAACCCAGGAGTCCGGGCTCCCATCCCCCCAGAACCCAGGAGTCCGGGCTCCCCTCCCCCAGAGAACCCAGGAGTCGGGGCTCCCCCCACCCCAGAGAACCCAGGATTCCGGCCTCCCACCCCAGAGAACCGAGGAGCCCGGACTCCCATCCCCCAGAGAACCCAAGAGTCCGGGCTCCCACCCCAGAGAACCCAGAAGTCCGGGCTCTCCCCCCCCCACCGAGAACCCAGGAGTCCGGGCTCCCATCCCCACCCCCCGAGAACCCAGGAGTCCAGGCTCCCATCCCCCCACAGAGAACCCAGGAGTCCGGGTTCACATTCCCCCCCCCCCCCCAGAGAACCCAGGAGTCCGGGCTCCCATCCCCCCGCAGAGAACCCAGGAGTCCAGGCTCCCATCCCCCCCCGCAGAGAACCCAGGAGTCCGGGGTTCCCCCCCCCCAGAGAACCCAGGTGTCCAGGGTTCCCCTCCCAGAGAACCCAGGAGTCCAGGCTCCCATCCCCCCACCCCCAGAGAACCCAGGAGTCCGGGCTCCCCCCCCCGCAGAGAATGCAGGAGTCCGGGCTCCCTTCCCCCCCCGAGAACCCAGAAGTCCGGGCTCCCCCCCCCCACAGAGAACCCAGGAGTCCGGAATCCCCCCCCCGCACGGAACCCAGGAGTCCGGGCTCCCATCCCCCCCTCCAGAGAACCCAGGAGTCTGCGCTCCCTCCCCCCCCAGAGAACCTAGGAATCCGGGCTCCCATCCCCCCCCAGAGAACCCAGGAGTCAGGGCTCCCATCGCCCCCCCCGCAGAGAACCCAGGAGTCCAGGCTCCCTTCCCCTCCCACAGAGAAACCAGGAGTCCGGGCTCCCTCCCCCCGCAGAGAACCCAGGAGTCCGGGATCCCTTCATCCCCCCCAGAGAACCCAGGAGTCCGGGCTCCCATCCCCCCCCCCCAGAGAACCCAGGAGTCCGGACTCCCATCCCCCTACAGAGAACCCAGGAGTCCGGGCTCTCCCCCCCGCAGAGAACCCAGGAGTCCGGGCTCCCCCCCGAGAAACCAGGAGTCCGGGCTCCCCCCACCCCGAGAACCCAGGAGTCGGGGCTCCCATCCCCCCCTCAGGGAACCCAAGAGTCCGGGCTCCCATCCCCCCCCCAGAGAACCCAGGAATCCGGGCTCCCCCCCACAGAACCCAGGAGTCCGGGCTCCCTCCCCCCCCAGAGAACCAAGGAGTCCGGGCTCCCATCCCCCCCCCCCACAGAGAACCCAGGAGTCCGGGCTCCCATCCCCCCCCCACAGAGAACCCAGGAATCCGGGCTCCCATCCCCACCCCCAGGAAACCCAGGAGTCCGGGCTCCAATCCCCCCCCAGAGAACCCAGGAGTCCGGGCTCCCTCCCACCCTAGAGAACCCAGGATTCCGGGCTCCATCCCCCCCCCCAGAGAACCCAGGAGTCCGGGCTCCCATCCCCCCCTCCCGCAGAGAACCCAGGAGTCCGAGCTCCCATCCCCCGCAGAGAACCCAGGAGTCCGGGCTCCCATCCCCCCCCAGAGAACCCAGGAGTCCGGGCTCCCATCCCCCCCCCAGAGAACCCAGGAGTCCGGGCTCCCTCCCCCCCCAGAGAACCCAGGAGTTCGGGCTGCCATCCCCCCCCAGAGAACCCAGGAATCCGGGCTCCCCCCCCAGAGAACACAGGAGTCCGGGCTCCCTCCCCCCCCAGAGGACCAAGGATTCCGGGCTCCCATCCCCCCCCCCACAGAGAACCCAGGAGTCCGGGCTCCCATCCCCCCCCCACAGAGAACCCAGGAATCCGGGCTCCCATCCCCACCCCCAGGAAACCCAGGAGTCCGGGCTCCTTCCCCCCCCAGAGAACCCAGGAGTCCCGGCTCCCATCCCCCCCTCAGAGAACCCAGGAGTCCGGGCTCCCATCCCCCCCCAGGGAACCCAGGAGTCCGGGCTCCCATCCCCCCCCCAGAGAACCCAGGAGTCCGGGCTCCCATCCCCCCCCCCCGAGAACCCAGGAGTCCGGGCTCCCATCCCCCCCCCCAGAGAACCCAGGAGTCCGGGCTCCCATCCCCCCCCCACAGAACCCAGGAGTCCGGGCTCCCATCCCCCCCCCCCCACCGAGAACCCAGGAGCCTGGGCTCCCATCCCCCCTCCAGAGAACCCAGGAGTCCGGGCTCCCATCCCCCCCCAGAGAACCCAGGAGTCCGGGCTCCCATCCCCCCCCCAGAGAACCCAGGAGTCCGGGCTCCCATCCCCCACCCCACCGAGAACCCAGGAGTCCGGGATCCCATCCCCCCCAGAGAACCCAGGAGTCCGGGCTCCCTTCCCCCCCAGAGAACCCAGGAGTCCGGGCTCCAATCCCCCCCCAGGGAACCCAGGAGTCCGGGCTCCCATCCCCCCCCAGAGAACCCAGGAGTCCGGGCTCCCATCCCCCCCCCCAGAGAACCCAGGAGTCCGGGCTCCCTCCCCCCCCCGAGAGAACCCAGGAGTCCGGGCTCCCATCCCCCCCCCCAGAGAACCCAGGAGTCCGGGCTCCCATCCCCCCCAGAGAACCCAGGAGTCCGGGCTCCCATCCTCCCCCCCCCCCGAGAACCCAGGAGTCCGGGCTCCCATCCCCCCCCCCGCCCCCGAGAGAACCCAGGAGTCCGGGCTCCCATCCCCCCCGCCCAGAGAACCCAGGAGTCCGGGCTCCCATCCCCCCCCAGAGAACCCAGGAGTCCGGGCTCCCATCCCCCCCGCCCAGAGAACCCAGGAGTCCGGGCTCCCATCCCCCCCCCAGAGAACCCAGGAGTCCGGGCTCCCATCCCCCCCACCAGAGAACCCATGAGTCCGGGCTCCCATCCCCCCCCCCACCGAGAGCCCAGGAGTCCGGGCTCCCATCCCCCCCCCAGAGAACCCAGGAGTCCGGGCTCCCATGCCCCCCAGAGAACCCAGGAGTCCGGGCTCCCATCCCCCCCCAGGGAACCCAGGAGTCCGGGCTCCCATCCCCCCCCCCCAGAGAACCCAGGAGTCCGGGCTCCCATCCCCCCCAGGGAACCCAGGAGTCCGGGCTCCCATCCCCCCCCCCCGAGAACCCAGGAGTCCCGGCTCCAATCCCCCCCCAGAGAACCCAGGAGTCCGGGCTCCCATCCCCCCCCCAGGGAACCCAGGAGTCCGGGCTCCCATCCCCCCCAGACAACCCAGGAGTCCGGGCTCCCATCCCCCCCCCCAGAGAACCCAGGAGTCCGGGCTCCCATCCCCCCCCCCTGAGAACCCAGGAGTCCGGGCTCCCCCCCCCCGAGAACCCAGGAGTCCGGGCACCGCCCCCCCAGAGAACCGAGGAGTCCGGGCTCCCATCCCCCCCGAGAACCAAGGAGTCCCGGCTCCCATCCCCCCCTCAGAGAACCCAGGAGTCCGGGCTCCCATCCCCCCCCCAGAGAACCCAGGAATCCAGGCTCCAATCCCCCCCCCGAGAACCCAGGAGTCCGGGTTCCCATCCCCCCCCCAGAGAACCCAGGAGTCCGGGCTCCCTCCCCCCCCCGAGAGAACCCAGGAGTCCGGGCTCCCATCCCCCCCCCAGAGAACCCAGGAGTCCGGGCTCCCATCCCCCCCAGAGAACCCAGGAGTCCGGGCTCCCATCCTCCCCCCCCCCCCGAGAACCCAGGAGTCCGGGCTCCCATCCCCCCCCGCCCCCGAGAGAACCCAGGAGTCCGGGCTCCCATCCCCCCCCAGAGAACCCAGGAGTCCGGGCTCCCATCCCCCCCGCCCAGAGAACCCAGGAGTCCGGACTCCCTTCCCCCCCCTGAGAACCCAAGAGTCCGGGCTCCCCCCCCAGAGAACCCAGGAGTCCGGGCTCCCTTCCCCCCCCAGAGAACCCAGGAGTCCGGGCTCCCATCCCCCCCGCCCAGAGAACCCAGGAGTCCGGGCTCCCATCCCCCCCCCAGAGAACCCAGGAGTCCGGGCTCCCATCCCCCCCACCAGAGAACCCATGAGTCCGGGCTCCCATCCCCCCCCCCACCGAGAACCCAGGAGTCCGGGCTCCCATCCCCCCCCCAGAGAACCCAGGAGTCCGGGCTCCCATGCCCCCCAGAGAACCCAGGAGTCCGGGCTCCCATCCCCCCCCAGGGAACCCAGGAGTCCGGGCTCCCATCCCCCCCCAGAGAACCCAGGAGTCCGGGCTCCCATCCCCCCCCGAGAACCCAGGAGTCCGGGCTCCCATCCCCCCCCCCGAGAACCCAGGAGTCCCGGCTCCAATCCCCCCCCAGAGAACCCAGGAGTCCGGGCTCCCATCCCCCCCCCAGGGAACCCAGGAGTCCGGGCTCCCATCCCCCCCAGATAACCCAGGAGTCCGGGCTCCCATCCCCCCCCCCAGAGAACCCAGGAGTCCGGGCTCCCATCCCCCCCCCCCCCGAGAACCCAGGAGTCCGGGCTCCCCCCCCCGAGAACCCAGGAGTCCGGGCACCGCCCCCCCAGAGAACCGAGGAGTCCGGGCTCCCATCCCCCCCCGAGAACCAAGGAGTCCCGGCTCCCATCCCCCCCTCAGAGAACCCAGGAGTCCGGGCTCCCATCCCCCCCCAGAGAACCCAGGAATCCAGGCTCCAATCCCCCCCCCGAGAACCCAGGAGTCCGGGCTCCCATCCCCCCCCAGAGAACCCAGGAGTCCGGGCTCCCTCCCCCGCAGAGAACCCAGGAGTCCGGGCTCCAATCCCCCCCCCGAGAACCCAGGAGTCCGGGCTCCCTCCCCCGCAGAGAACCCAGGAGTCCGGGCTGCCATCCCCCCCCCCCAGAGAACCCAGGAGTCCGGGCTCCCATCCCCCCCTCCAGAGAACCCAGGATTCCGGGCTCCCTTCCCCCCCCCAGAGAACCCAGGAGTCCGGGCTCCCCCCCCAGAGAACCCAGGAGTCCGGGCTCCCTTCCCCCCCCCAGAGAACCCAGGAGTCCGGGCTCCCATCCCCCCCCAGAGAACCCAGGAGTCCGGGCTCCCATCCCCCCCCCAGAGAACCCAGGAGTCCGGGCTCCCATCCCCCCCCCCCCAGAAAACCCAGGAGTCCGGGCTCCCATCCCCCCCCAGAGAACCCAGGAGTCCGGGCTCCCATCCCCCCCCCCAGAGAACCCAGGAGTCCGGGCTCCCATCCCCCCCAGAGAACCCAGGAGTCCGGGCTCCCATCCCCCCCCAGAGAACCCAGGAGTCCGGGCTCCCATCCCCCCCCCCCAGAAAACCCAGGAGTCCGGGCTCCCATCCCCCCCCAGAGAACCCAGGAGTCCGAGCTCCCATCCCCCCCCCCAGAGAACCCAGGAGTCCGGGCTCCCCCCCCCCAGAGAACCCAGGAGTCCGGGCTCCCATCCCCCCCCCCAGAGAACCCAGGAGTCCGGGCTCCCCCCCCCCAGAGAACCCAGGAGTCCGGGCTCCCATCCCCCCCCTCAGAGAACCCAGGAGTCCGGGCTCCCATCCCCCCCCAGAGAACCCAGGAGTCCGGGCTCCCTCCCCCCCCCAGAGAACCCAGGAGTCCGGGCTCCCTTCCCCAGAGAACCCAGGAGTCCGGGCTCCCATCCCCCACCCAGAGAACCCAGGTGTCCGGGCTCCCATCCCCCCCCCGAGAACCCAGGAGTCCGGGCTCCCATCCCCCCCCAGAGAACCCAGGAGTCCGGGCTCCCCCCCCGAGAACCCAGCAGTCCGGGCTCCCATCCCCCCCCAGAGAACCCAGGAGTCCGGGCTCCCATCCCCCCCCAGAGAACCCAGGAGTCCGGGCTCCCCCCCCGAGAACCCAGGAGTCCGGGAAGGGGCGGGGCTTGGCCGCGAGCGGGCCCCGCCCCCAGGCAGGGGGCGTGGCCAGGCCGGCTATATAACCGCCGCCTGCCCGCGCGGGGAAGCCGTTAGGCGAGAGAAGGACTCCGAGAGCGCGCGCGCGCGGCCCCTCCCCCCGCTCGGGTACGGCGGCCGGCAGCGGACACGCCAGCCATGGACGCGAACGCGGAGGCGGGCGCCGCCGAGCTGGAGTGCGGCATCTGCTACCTGCCCTACGACCGCCAGGCGCGCGCCCCGCGCCGCCTCGGGCCCGCGCACGGCGCCTGGCGCCGCCCCGCCCCCTGCCGCCACACGCTCTGCACCGCCTGCCTCTGCCGCCTGGCGCGCGACCAGGGCTGGGCGGCGGTCACGTGCCCCTTCTGCCGCACCCCCACCTCGCTGCGCGTGCGCAGCAGGGGCGGGGAGGAGGCGGCGGGGAGGAGGCGGAGCAGCAGCTGCAGCAGCCGCCGGCGCCGCTTGGCCCTGCCCCCCGTCGATCCCGAGCTCTGGAAGCGGATTGGCCGGCCGGAAGAGGGGGAGGAGGAGGAGGAGCCTGGCGATGACGTACCAGAGGAGGCGGGCCAATCGCGGCTGTGGCGGGCGCTGAAGAGGCTGCTGAGAGGCAGCGGCGGCGCGCGCCGCAGTAGCGCGCGGGAGCGGCAGCCAATCAACCGTGAGTATCGCGCCTCGCGCGCTCTTTCAATTCCCCCCTCGCCCCCCGCCCGTCTTAACGGTTCGGGCGCGCGCTGCCCACCCGAGGGGCGGGGCCGCAGGTGCCTGAGGAGGGCGCAGAGCCTTAGCCGCCTACATCCGGGTCCTTCCCACTTTGGCCAAGGGCAGGCTCTGAGGGGAGGGAGCCTGACGTCACTTGGCCAATGGGGGCGGGGGGAGGTGTCACATCACACCCCCCCCCTCAGCGCGCGCCCCAGCACCCTTAGGGGTCTCTGGGTGGGGGGGGGTGATGTGGGAGATGTCAAGTCACTCCCTCCCCCTCATCATGCCCACCATTGGGGGGGTGACGTCAGCTCACCCCCCCGCATGTGACCCCCCTCACCCCTAGGTGGGTGATGTCATTCCCCTCCTTGGTGATGTCATCTCTTATGGGGGGTGACATCACCCCCTGTCCTTGGCCATGGGAAGAGTGGGGGCATGATAGTGGGCTGGGAGCCAGGACGCCTGGGTTCTCTCCCCGGCTCTGGGAGGGGAGTGGGGGCTGGTGGGTTAGAGCGGGGGGGCTGGGAGCCAGGACTCCTGGGTTCTCTCCCTGGCTCTGGGAGGGGAGTGGGGGCTGGTGGTTAGAGCAGGGGGGGCTGGGGGCCAGGACTCCTGGGTTCTCTCCCCGGCTCTGGGAGGGGAGTGGGGGCTGGTGGTTAGAGCAGGGGGGGCTGGGGGCCAGGACTCCTGGGTTCTCTCCCCGGCTCTGGGAGGGGAGTGGGGGCTGGTGGTTAGAGCAGGGGGGGCTGGGGGCCAGGACTCCTGGGTTCTCTCCCCGGCTCTGGGAGGGGAGTGGGGGCTGGTGGGTTAGAGCAGGGGGGGCTGGGGGCCAGGACTCCTGGGTTCTGTGCCTGGCTCTGGGAGGGGAGTGGGGGCTGGTGGTTAGAGCAGGGGGA
The DNA here is from genome assembly GCF_007399415.2 of Gopherus evgoodei. Taxonomy (NCBI): domain Eukaryota; kingdom Metazoa; phylum Chordata; order Testudines; family Testudinidae; genus Gopherus; species Gopherus evgoodei. The sequence continues at coordinate 346,010 of NW_022060064.1, read as the reverse complement.
GCTGGGGGCCAGGACTCCTGGGTTCTCTCCCCGGCTCTGGGAGGGGAGTGGGGGCTGGTGGTTAGAGCAGGGGGAGCTGGGAGCCAGGACTCCTGGGTTCTCTCCCCGGCTCTGGGAGGGGAGTGGGGGCTGGTGGTTAGAGCAGGGGGAGCTGGGAGCCAGGACTCCTGGGTTCTCTCCCTGGCTCTGGGAGGGGAGTGGGGGCTGGTGGTTAGAGCAGGGGGAGCTGGGAGCCAGGACTCCTGGGTTCCATCCCTAACTCTGGGAAGGAAGTGGGGTCTAGTGGGTTAGAATGGGGGTGGGGGGCTCTCGGAGGCAAGTGGGGCAAGAGATTGGGCATCATCAGTACCCGTCCCTCCTTTCTGCTCTGTTCCACTCTCTAACGCGGGGACAGGAAATCCTCAAACAGCAGCGTTTCGTTGGTAAATATTTGCCCGGCTGGGTTGCATGGGCCAAGAAGTGGGGTGGCTGACATTATCGCTTGTAGTTACGTCTTTCCCTGCACTGATGCTATGTAACTCCCTCTCCCGCAGGCTACAGTCCAGAGATGAAGGACCTCGCCCTCATGACCTGCTACATCATGTGAGGCTCCAAGGGCTAGTCCCAAGAGCTGGTGCTGACTGTTGGTCAAAAGGCTTTGAACGCTCTTGGGAGAAACCAGCTCTTCCCCCTCCGCAATGCTGGCTGCGCTTCCCCTCCGGGCAGGTAGTTACTGACAAACTGTCCAGTCTCATCAGACTCCATCAGCTCTATGGGACTCTATCATAGCACTGGAGCTAGAGTTCCTGGTTCTCATTAACTTGCGGACAGAGATTCACAAGGCACCCGAGATTGACGTGATCGCCTGCGGCCTTGACTCATCGCTGCTTATCTCCGTTGAAGCAGGGAGACTTGACAGGGGCTGTCGGGTCGAATCCGCAGCAGTTGGCAGAGGTGTCCCTTCCAGGAGATCTGACCACCTGTCACCGTGAGGCCTGGTGACTGATCAGTTTGGAAGCTGGCACCCCAACAGCTTGTCTGGTCCTGACATCTGCAGCCCCTGAAATGCCTGCGTGTCTGGCTCTTCCAGTCTCCAGCCAGCGATGCCACTGATCGACCTACCTACCTACCAGCAGATACTGTAAATATCTGTGGTGAAAAGTCCTGTACGGGGAAAACCTGAACCTCAAGTATTAACAGATTCAGACAGCAAGGTTAAGTCTGCGTGCTAACGAACTCCTTAAAAATACCTTCTCAAACCCATGACCTCTTGGCAAATCCCAAAGAAAAGCCTATTGCTGTGGTGGTGGTGGTGCCAAATTATCTGCCGACCCTTATCCTTTACCATTGCACAAGTTAGCAGCCCGATCTGCAGGCCGAATTCCTGTCTGACCCCAGTTCCGCAGTGCTGCATGTGACTATATTGCATGAGGCGAGGGTTTCAGACGAAGAGGCTGGCTTCTTGGTGCTCTCTGCTATTGTAGCATTTCTGTGAAATGAATTTAAATATGGAAGGGTTTGAAATAGCAAATATCTGCGTCTGTTGTCTTTAATATTTGACTATTGTAACATATATTTAATTTTAATAAAACCTGAGATGTCAGTGCTCATTAGGTTGCCCGGATCTCCTTTCCAGCAGGGAGGTGGTGCTTGTGGGGCAGGGTCATCAGTAGACCACATTGCTGTTACATGGTAGGTTGGTCCATTAATCAGGACAGGGAGTCAGGACTTTTTATCCCTGGTGCTGGCTTAGGGGATGGTCTGTAGTGGTTAGAGCAGGAGGTGGTTCTCTTTTAAGCCCTTTTGCAGAGCCATAGTCCTGCCTTATCCTGAGTAGTGCATAACCTCAAATGTGAAGGGTACTCGCATTGATTTGTGGCATCTCTCTGCTGCCAGCCCCTGGCAAAACAACCTCCTAGGAGAGTCATCCTCGTTACTGTATGACCTGCTCCTACTTCTGTGTAGTTTTAAGACAGTGTGCAGCTTTTGTCCCCTCTGTAGACCCAACACTTTTATCTAGGTGGCACAGAAATGGTGTCTCAGCTGCCTCTGCACTTTCTTTCCCATTCCTTGAGCCCCTCAGATTGTTCTCTGCACCTGTGTTCTGCCGAGGTGTCTCAATTTTATCCCCTACTCAGGACTTGGGAATTGGTCCTGCTTTGAGCAGGAGGTTGGACTAGATGATCTCCAGGGGTCCCTTCCAACCTGGGTATTCTATGACTTCAGGTTTTCATCTCCTACCACCGACAGCGCTTTAAAATGGGCCTTTTAAAGTCCACGTGGATTTGGCTGCACCATCACACGCCGGAACTACCTATCTCTGCCTGGCCTAGGGGAGAGGATATGACTAAGAGTTTGGTGACTAACAACTCTCATTAAGCACCAGCTGTTTATCATGCAAAATTTAATAGATTCTAAGCTCTCTGTGATCCTCTAGTCTGATCTGCATAACACAGGCCAGAGAGCTTCCCTGAACTATCTCCTGTTTAAACTAGAGTAGAATCTCCTCTTAGGAAAACATCCGCTCTTGATTTAATCTTGATCACCACAGGTCTCTGTTGGTTGGCCTCTCCTTCAGAAGAAAACTCGATCCGTGGCAACCTGGCATACCCCACTTCAGGGCAGGGTTAAAGAGGATACTAATTAAAATTACCAGAACTAGAATTGTGCAAATAACTTTGTTTTCTGGCTGTTCTAAAAAATGGTGGGGGGGTTCATGTTGGGTAGAAACGAGAATTTTTTGCAACTCTGGTGAACTGAACAGTGGAGGAAAAAAAGTCACATCACAGAAAAGGTTGAATTTAACCAAAATGTAAAACTTTGATTTTTGTGATTTAGCAATTCAAACTTGAAGTACAGTTTGAAACAGAGTCATTTAGAATCTCAACCTTTCTTTCTCTGGCCAAAAATTTCAGCTGAAAAATGTCACCCTGGTCTCGTAGTGTCGGTTTGGTATCTACAGTCGCTAGCCATGCATAACCCCTGGCTAAGCTTGACTCCCTTCCTACCAGCATCTCCGTTGACTCATGCTTCCTCTGATCTTAACGTGATCTTTTGGCATGTGACTTTCAAATCACAAAGAGGGCATTGCCTCACAGCCTACACCCTCCCGGATGTGCTCTTCTCCTTTGTCACCTAGGATGTGACATTGAGCCTCGAGTAGTTTCTTGGTGGCAGTAAATAAGGGGAAAATGAGGGATGCTAGCCAGGCAGATTGGCACATGGCCAGTCCCTAGAGACTCCCGTCTTGCTAATGGGCCTCTGTGTGGCTCTTAATTGACTGTAGTTGCTTTGTGCCTGACAGGAAACAAATCTAGAGTAAAAATAAACAGAAGTGGGTGGACTTTCCTTTTTTAAGACCGACCCAGTTTGGGGAGCTTGTGAAGTGGATTTTTTCCATCTGTGCCTTTCCCAAAGGAGATGTAAGTGGGTTTAAGGCCACAAGGGTCTGGCAGATCATCTTGTCTGCGGAGCACGGTCTGGTCAATTTCACCCAGATACTACTACATTGAGCCTCATGATTTCAGTTAGACCAAAGGATGTCAGCCCTCAGGATGCTAAACTGGCAGAGAACAGGAGAGAGCCAGGTGCCAAGCCTGGGTCCCCCGCAATGGCAGGGAATTGACTAGGTGATCCATGCCCCGTGCTGTAGAGGAAGATTAATTCCCTGCCCCCTCCCCTCCACACACACATACAAAGTCCCTGCCTATTTGATCTGTGAGGAAATTCCTTCCCATCCCCAAATCTGTCAATTAATCAGACCTGCATGTGAGCAAGACACAGCATCCGGAGAGGGTTCTCTGAACAAGCTCAGATCACTGTCCTGTCTCCTGCTGTGGTCAATTGTTGATGTTTCAGAGGGAGCAGGGGAGATTACAAACACACAGCTGGTGGGGGGAAAAAATCCGTTCTTGGCCCTTGCTGGTGACCAGCTGAAGCCCTGAAATGTGAGGTTGGATTCATAGACTCCAAGCCCAATCGGGACCATAAAAACCATCCAAACAGCCCACAGAAGCTGGATTAAAACACATCTTTCACAAAACTCTCTCATCAAAACGGCCCCAAACAAGGGAGAGTCCCTTGAAATGTCACCCTCTCTAGTATTTGCCTTCCAGCTCAAGGGAAGAAACCGCTGCTTCTGTAGCTTCTCCTGGAGATTTTTCGTGCCTGGATCGGCTTGCTTTGTAAGGTGACATCATAGAGAGGGGCCTCAGGCCAGTTGGCTGCATTTCACCCCCGTTCGTAACAGAGGAGGCTGTTTTCTGAACAAAGTATATTTCTGAACAAAGCTATATATTTACATGTTGGGAGGGACTATCCTTGAAAGCAGTGACTCTGGGGGAAAAAAAAAATGGAGTGTGAGATGGATAATCAGGTGAACCATGAGCTCCCAATGCAACTCTGTGACCAAAAGGGCTAATGCAGTGCTTGGATGCGTAAACAGGATGCGTAAACCAAAAGCCCTGCAGAGAAGTTATTTTACCTCTGTATTTTGAAGGATGTTGATAAATTGGAGAAGGCTCAGAGAAGAGCCATGAGAATGATCACAGGATTCGAAAACCTGCCTTAGAGTGAGAGATTCAAGGAGCTCAATCTAGATCAGTGGTCCCCAACCTTTTTGTCTGGCGGGTGCCAGACGAAGGACCGTGGCGGAGGTTGAGCATCTGCCGAAATGCTGCTGAATTTTGGCGGCATCTTGGCGGATGCTCGACCGCTGGCCAGGACTTGGCGGCACCATGTTGGGGACCCCTGATCTAGATAATTTAAGAAAGAGAAGGACCAGGGGTGATTTGATCACAGTCTGTAAGTATGTACGTGGGGAACCAATATTTAATAATGGGTTTTTCAGTCAAGTAGAGAAAGGTAGAACAACATGTTCCTATGGCTGGAAATTGAAGCTAGACAAATTCAGACGGGAAATAAGGCATACAATTTTAACAGCAGTTAACTATAGGAGCAACTTACCAGGGGCCGTGATGGATTTTCTCACTGACCATTTTTTAAATCAAGATTCAGTGTGTTCTAACTTCCTCTGAAATCGCTCATGAGTTAGGAGCTTAAATATCTTTGAAGAGCTGAGCCTACATTTCACTGACTTTCAATGAGACTGAAAGTCCTGAAAAGTCGCGTCTAAGATGTTCAAAAGTGCCTCGTGCTCAGAAGCTTGGCCAACTGTCCCTGGTTGAGAGAGAGGTGTCAGAAGGGATGGGAGTTGAGCAGAAAACAGCCTCAGCGAAGCTATTAAAATCCACCCATGCGGCGCTGTGTGACAGGCATAAAAGAGGTACGTGCATAAAAGAGCAGTGTAACTAGGTCAGATGTGGTTGGATTTCAGCTCTCCGAGGCTAAGCAGAGGGAAAGGGAGCTGTGTGCCGCCCGCATTAATTCTCTCTCTTGGGTCCCTTGTCGTTCTAACATGGATGCATAGATTATAACACTGAATGGGAAGCCCCCAGCCCAGTTCCTGGGCTATATTTATTTTGTTTTTAGATTTGAAATCTGAAAGATGCCTTTCTGGCATGCTGATACACCCTGGCATAATTAATCATGAAATTAAATCTGAGCAGTGTTAAAATCATTGCTTCTCAGGGTCTCGGACAGCCAGCTACCTACCCCTTCATCTAAGAAGCCGTCTCTAGAGATCCTGCCCAACAAAGATCTTTTGCAGCATGCCTGGATAGTCACGTTATTTGGGCTATTCCAGATCATCTTGGGCAGCCTCCGAACCATGAGTAAATAAGCGAAGCAGATAGAAACGCTGTTCGTTAAAGAGCGTGAAGGATGTCTCAAAGGGAGAGAAATGACATATTTAACAAACCTCTCTCAGCTGCCTAGTGTCTAAGAATAGCCAGCTGTGCCTGCTCCTACCACTTTCATCAGGGGCCCCCGGCAGGGTGGCATGTAGTTGGGCCTGCAGCCCAGGACCAGAAGTGGAAGGTATCTTTATATCCTCTTTCCATCAACACAGCTACTCCCCAAATTTTCACGTCTGAAGGTAGAGTCTCAAATCCATATTTAGGCCCTGTAAGCAGAAGTCTATGGAACCCACCGGCTTCTGAACACCAGACCGGTTGTCTATAGGGCTAGTTGTGCATCTGAATGCCTGGTTTGGGGTACCCAAAATGTTGACCTTTTGCCCCAGTTTCAGATTTCCCCATCTGTAATATGGGGTACCTGGAGCAGTGATGCAGGTTCATTAGGAAAGCATAGGCTATGCCATACTGGATCTAGACCAACATGCTGTCTCAGATTCTTGTGAGGAAGGTGGAAGAACCACTCTGTAGACAGAAGTGAGATAATCTGTCCTTCACATCCCCTTCTGATCCCTTTAGGAAGAAATTGGTTTAAACCTGGCAGCATAAGGAGTATGATCTCTTACAACAGTGAGTGCTAATCAACTTTGGAACTCTGGATATTCTTATTGACATGAATGTCCAATCCTTTCTTGAATCGTGTTGTGTTGGTACCTGAGACAAAGTTTTCAGGGAGTTTAGTGCTAAAGTTCTAAGGGGGTAGGAGCTGCCCTGAGCATACTCGATGCAGCAATGCTGCCCGAGTCTGCAGAGAACCTGAGCCAATTGCTCTGAAATGAGGAACTTTCCCGTTCACATCAATTACCCCCAGAGTTTGGGGATACTTACAAAATGACAACACTCTGGGTTTTTTTTCCCCATGGTTTCCAGGCAAAACCATGAGAGCCAGTGAGAAATGTTTCCACATGACGTTTCTTCGCTGGAAAATATCAAAACCAAACTTTTGTGGGAAATGCTCAGTTTGGGACAAATTTCTTGATGTGAAACATTTTTGAAAAATTCTGAATGTTTCAAAACCAAAAATTGTGTGTTTTCCACTTTGAAATGTTGGTTTTTTATTTTGAAATGTTTATCTAACTAGAAGACAAGGTTGAAACTGACATGAAACATTTGAAAATGACACACAATGTTTTGATTGACCTGAACTAATTTTTTTTTGTGGGAGGGAGGGGGGATTTTCAGTTGGTGAAAACATTAACATTTTGGGGGGGGAGGGGTTGTTTGTTTTTTGGCTTTTTGTTTGTTTTTTTCCCCCTCCTGATTTGGGACTGGAAAGTTTTCCAAACTCTCCCAAATATTCACAGGACCAAAACACCATTTCCTACCAAGCTCTTAAACTACATGTAACCTGATAACTTTGGCTGAGTTTCCTCAAAACTCAAAGTGAATCTCGTAGCTCAAAGGAGTTTGGTTTTGAGTTTAACAGCCATATTTCTCAAGCACGATGATTTCCTAGTAGCATATCCTCTGAAGCATCTGTCAATAGCCACTGTCGGAAAACAGGATAATGGGCTATGTGGACCATTGATCTGACTCAGTATGGCCGTTCTTATGTATGTGTGTATTTTTTGGAAGACACACACATTTCTATTTTGAATCTTATTTAGCTGTCTACATAAGCACCCCAAACATTTGCTAAACATTTTAATTTCGTGCAATAGAACGGTTCCCTTCGCTGTTTAGAGCTTACTTCGTTAGACGTATCTGAAGACTAGCTAGCTCAGAATTGTGTAATAAAATTGGTGTTAGCGGTGGATCGGGCGAAATCGACGGCTTAGTGGAGTTGGGCATGTGTCTAAACATCAGATGTATCTATATTGGTAAACACACAGGAATATTTTAGAAGATCTTGGTGCTTATCTCATTCTATTTCAAAGTACTGCGCAACAGAATCAAATCAGTATGTTTCTTCACTCAGTTCATCTCTGCCACCTAGTGGGTAAGTGGACATGTTAATCTTTGAGAAGATTTATTTGTGAGTGTTTTTTTTATTTGCTTTATTATTTTTTTTATTTTGTACATCCTAAGCCAGATTATCCAGTCTGACCTCCTATAACAGGCATAAAGCTGCCCTGAATTGGTTCCTGGCTGAACTAGAGCAGATCTTTCAGGAAAACATCTAATCTTGATTGAAGAATCGCCGGCGATGGCGAATCAACCACAGTCGTTCCAATGGTTAATTCCCCTGGCTGTTAAAATTTTACACCTTATTTCCAGTCTGAATTTGTCTCCTTCCAACTTCCAGCCATCGGATCTTGTTAGACCTTTGTCTGCTAGATTAAAGTACCTTCTCTTACCAAATGTATTTCCGCATGTAGGTACTTGTAGCCTGGGATTAAGTCACCCCTTAACCTTCGCTTTGTGAAGCTAAACCGATCGTGTTCCGGGAGTCTCTCACAACAGGGCATGTTTTCCAGTCCCTTAATCACTGTCATGGCTCGTCCTTGACCCGTCTCCAATTCATTCATATCCTTCTTCAACCGTGGGTACCAGAACTTGAGGGAGGGATAGCTCAGTGGTTTGAGCATTGGCTTGCTAAACCTAGGATTATGAATCCAATCCTTGAGGGGGCCATTTAGGGAACTGGGGTAAAAATCTGTCTGGGGATTGGTCCTGTGTTGAGCAGGTGGTTGGACTAGATGACCTCCTGAGGTCCCTTCCAACCTAACCTTCTATGATTCCAGCAGCGGTTGCATTGGTGCCAAATACAGTGGTAATATAACCTGTTCACTCCTACTCAAATTGCCTCTGCTTACATATCCAAGAATCTCCTTTTGGCTACAGTGTCGCACTGGGACCTTCATGATAATCAGTGTTATCTTGGCCAGGGGGCCCCACTTTAGTTAAGGTGGAGATGAGCTTCCTTTTAACAGCAGATTTTTCTGTGTGCCCTAAAATCCACACCAGCTAGCTTGGATTATCTTGAAAATTATTGTACCTCAGGGGGACACATGGTAGGTCTAGTAATCCTAGAGGTCATTCGAGCAAAGAGTTCCTGCAATACAGCTCCCTGCCCCCTCCACTAAAAATCACAGACATCAAAATGTTGCAGTTCTGTTTTGAAAACACCTGGGTTCAGACCATGGTTCTGATCTTAGCTACTGTCTGGTACCCACTCTTCCCCCTTTCAGGAAGCAAGGTTTACTTTAAAGAGTTACTCGGGGATGAAATTTGTAAGTGCAACAAGGTTGGATAATAAGAATCCCTAGTTCTTGTCTGGCTCTTTTCGTCAGCAGATCTCAAAGCCCTTTACCAAGGAGGTCGCTATCATTGGCCCAGATTCTCCAAGGCTCTTAGTTCCTACTCTCCTGAAATCAACTTCCTCCCCCTGGAGGTACTGACTAGGGGTGACTTGATCCCAGTGTAAACCTTCTCTTTTTGAAGCGAACCAGATCAAGTTCTAGTCCTTGAATCATTCTCGTGGCTCTTCTCTGATCCCTCTGGAACTCACCAACATCCTTCTTCAATTCTGGGTACTGGAACTGGACACAGGATTTCAGAAGCAGTCGCACCAATGCCAAATCCGGAGGGAAAATCTCCTCTCTGCTTCCACTTGAGTCCCCTGTTTGTATGTTCCAGGATCGCATTAGCTCTTTTCACAGCGTTGCCCTGGGAGCTCACGTCAGCTGATGATCCACCACACAACCCCCAAATCTTTTTTGTCATGTGTCAAACTTCGTCCAGCCTCTGTAGTTGCACCCTGTTTTGTTGTGCTAGCCCCCGACACACACACACTTTTTCCCCCACTCGGCGGTGGTGGTCTAGGTTGGATATTAGGAAACACTATTTCACTAGGAGGGTGGTGAAGCACTGGAACGGGTTCCCTAGGGAGGTGGTGGAATCTCCTTCCTTAGAGGTTTTTAAGGCCCGGCTTGACAAAGCCCTGGCTGGGATGATTTAGTTGGTGTTGGTCCTGCTTTGAGCAGGGGGTTGGACTAGATACCTCCTGAGGTCCCTTCCAACCCTAGTCTTCTATAATTCTATGACTGGGCCCTGCAGCTCATTTGTCCCCATGGCTCCCCAGCAGAGACTTCGTCCTTTAGGGATTTGCAGAGATTCAGGGCCGACTTCCAAAAGAAGCTGGCATTTTTAGTCACCTGAAATCCAGGATCTAATATCTTTGGTTAGTCTTCACTCAGAGTCCTTGTTGATGGGATCCCCTGCCTGCAGCCCTCTGGGTTTCATCTCTTGCCTTTCTGCTTCATCGACCGTTCTGGACACTGAATTTGTAGCAACTCAGGCCTGCCTTCTGGGACTCTGACCCCATTCCCCCACCCCAAGGAAGAAACTAACCTCTTTGCACCCAGTGGCTAGCAGTACCAAGTAGATAGGGGAAACTGAGTCACATATCTTGCTCATAAAAATACTACTACTCCTTCTCCCTGGTATAGGGACAATATGTTCAGGGAGAAGCAGAGAAGTTAGAGAGAAAAAAACCAAGATAAAATTCTGGAGACGATGGAGAACCTTTACACACAAGAACCAAAAACAGAGAGAGACAAAACAGGCTGCTCCTCTCCCCCCCCCCCCAAAAAAGGAGAAAATTCACTTCACTTTTCTAGGCTGGCTGGCTGTAAACTGACCGCTACTAGACCTAAAGTGTATGCTTCCCTACAGACCCCACCAGCCAGCCTGCAGGACCAGGAAAATGCCTGAGAATTTGAAATGACACAACTTAGATAATTTTTTCACATCTCAGCTCCATTGAGAGCCGAGAAGCGATATACTACAGTTTTCAATACACCATTCCATAGAGGTTCTCAGCTGCTCTTCCAAGTCGCCCAAACCTTTTTCTTCCAAGAATATATTTTTCCTATTGATGGTGATTCCCATGAAGAATTCTTAGCTTTTGCATTCCGAGACTCCTCCGCCGGCCTTCCAAGAAATGCTTAGTTGGTCTGTTCTGTTCATAAACATAGCAGAGAGACAAGGTGGGTGAGGAAATATCTTTTATTGGACAAACAGGCTTCCCACATAGTCTGTGCCTAGAGCTATCAGCTAGTCTGTGCTTTGGGTCATGTCCGCGGGAGGAAGCTGACTAACATAGCTATGCTGAGATAATTCTCCATGTAGACATTCTTATCTGAATTCTTCCTGTACCATTGGACCTCGCTTCGGACGTCGCCAGCCCTGTCTATCCTGCAACTCTCTTTGCGCATCCTCGCTGTCGTTAAGTCCCAGACGTTTTCTCTACTGCTTGATGGAGGCAGTCTTTGTCGGTCCCTTTGGTGTCTTCCTCCGGCTGAATCATTGGGGCTGATTCCTCATGTGCTCACATCCCTGCATCTTTCAGAAGTACTCCACTGGAGTCCATGGGTCCCATTCCCCTCTCACTCCAGTGTCGATCGGGAGTAATTCCACTGGCATCAATCGGGGCCCATTCCCCTCTCACGTGGGTGTCAACCAGTGGAGTTACTCCTGGAGGACATGGGGCTGATTCTGATCTCTGGAGGGTTTACACCCAGATTAACATAGCAAGAGCCTGCTCCTTTCTTAGGTCCATCCCAGATCTCCTTCTTCCAACACTTCCAAGGTCTAGAAAACCTTCGTCCATCTGAAGGTATTGACCGTGGTTTCAGCTGCTTAAGCTTCTGATGTCTGAAGTCCTGAACACCACACCAAGTAGCTTAAAGCACACGGAGAGCCCTCAGTCCAGGCAATATTACCGCTGTTTAAGATAGGTAAGCTCTAGCACGTCAACTCTTATACACTGTTCCGAATGCAGCCTCCAGGCCCATGACCTAGGAGGGAGCTCAGATTCTAAGGCCAGGGGTAATAGGCATCTGATTTCCATTGGTTTTAGGACGTTTGCAGTGCTGTTGTAGCCATGTTGGTCCCAGGATAAGAGAGAGACAAGGCGGGGGAGATAATGTCATTTATGTGGGTGCAAGAGACAAGCTTTCGAGCTTCACAAAGCTCAGGGAAAGGCAGCTGAAGGAGACGCAGCAGCCGCAGCTCTGCCCCCAGACTGTGACAAAGGAACACAAACAGAGGAAGGAAGCGAAGATCATTCCACAGCGGCACGGCTCGACGGAACCCTGGCACTGGGCAGGACGGACTTGGTCTTATCTTTTGCACTTCTGTGCGAACCTAAGGACTTCCTGATGCCATGTTCCAGCTGACGGACAAACCCGACCCTGTTCTGAAGGTCTGCCGGGTGTCACTGCAAATCCTGCTGAGGTGTGTGTCCCTGAGGAGCACAAAAGCCTTGGACTCGTTGGGCAGAGCTCACGGGCATTGCGGAAACGTGGATACTCTTGGAAGGGCTGGAACCCCTTGGGGGGCCTGGCACACTGAAGAGGTCTTCCCAAGTGTCTGCTTAAGCATAGATCTTGCGGATCTGTGACGGTGGAATCTCCTCCAAAATCCCATGGCTACCAGTAGCAGAGTCTTTTTTTTTTACTGATTTGGTCAGGAATTTTTGGCATCGAACTTTCTTTTCGTTAGAAAATGCCAATTGCCCAATACTCAGACTTTCCACCACAAGGGGGCAGACGTGACAATTTGTTCTTTGCGACAAAAAAAATCCCGGTTTTGACACATTTTCAGAGTGAAGCGTTTAATTTGCCAAATTTTGACGGGAAAATGTTCAAACCCTTCCGTTAAGCCACTAGATCCCACTCCTTGCCCAGAGCCAGGGATAGAACCCAGGAATACGTGCTCCCAGCCCCCCTGCTCTGACCCACTAGGCCCCACTCCCCTGCTATAGCCGGGGAGAGAACCCAGGAGTCCTGGCTCCCAGTCTCCCTGCTCTGACCCATGAGGCCCCACTCCCCTCCTATAGCCAGGGAGAGAACCCAGGAGTCCTGGCTCCCAGCCCCCCTGCTCTGATCCACCAGCCCCCACTCCCCTCCCAGAGTCGGGGAGAGAACCCAGGAGTCCTGGCTCCCAGTCCCACTGCACTAACCCACCAGCCCCAACTCCCCTCCCAGAGCCAGATAGAGAACCCAGGAGTCCTGGCCCCCAAGCCGATAACTCAGCTACAGATTATTTCTGTAGAGGTTTGCTGCCATCTAGTCGTCAGATAAGCGTATTTTTAGTACAATGGCACCTCAGAGTGAGAAACACCTCAGGAATGGAGGTAGGTCATAACTGGAATGTTTGTAACTCTGAACAAAACATTATGGTGGTTCTTTCAAAAGTTTGCAGCTGAACAGTGAATCAATGCAGCTTCGAAACTTTACTATGCAGCAGAAAAATGCTTCTTTTTTTTGGTTTTTTTTTTCCAGTTCCAAATGAGGTGAGCGGTTGAGCGGTCAGTTCGTAACTCTGGGGTTCGTAATTCCGAGGTTCTACTCTACTTCAATATTCAGAAGGTTTGAAATATCAGATTTATAATGGCGCTGGCGAGAGAAAAAAATCCAGCTCTCCCCCATGGAAAAAAGAGGTCAGAATCTAAACAAAATGTTTTGCAAATGCCACGTTTTGATGGGAAAATGTCAAAAAAAAAAAAACCCACGCTCTAAGCCATTGGACTTTGCAACCAGTGACTTTGAATTACTGGTCAATGAGGAAGAAAGGAAGGAGGTTCATATAATTTCATTTACAGATTCCAGAGAGACATCCTCTTTTATTTGTGGCGTGAAACCGGTGTGAGAGGCGAATCCGGGGCTGAGAGGATAGAGCAATTGACGATCACTAGCAGGAGAATTTCATGCTCTTCTCATTCCACCTTTTCCAGGAGTGACTCGTGCTGTACATCAAAGTGAACAGTGAGGCAGAGATTAGCCTGGGATCACACAGCAGGCTCCTGGCAGGGCTGGGATTAGGGCTCGGGACCGACTGGCTAAGTGGCAGTTCTGCAGAAAAGGACCTCGGGGTTACAGTGGATGAGACACTGGATATGAGTCAGCAGAGTGTCCTTGTTGCCAAGAAGGCCAACGGCGTATTGGGCTGCATTAGTAGGAGCATTGCCAGCAGATCGAGGGACGTGATCATTCCCCTCTATTCAACATTGGTGAGGCCACACCTGGAGTAGTGTGTCCAGTTTTGGGCCCCACACTACAGAAGGGATGTGGACCAATTGGAGAGAGTCCAGCGGAGGGCAACAAAAATGATCAGGGGGCTGGAGCACATGACTTATGAGGAGAGGCTGAGGGAACTGGGATTGTTTAGTCTGCAGAAGAGAAGAGCGAGGGGGGATTTGATAGCTGCTTTCAACTACCTGAAGGGGGGTCCGAAGAGGATGGATCTGGACTGTTCTCAGTGGTACCAGATGACAGAACAAGGAGTGTTGGTCTCAAGTTGCAGTGGGGGAGGTTTAGGTTGGATATTAGGAAACACTATTTCACTAGGAGGGTGGTGAAGCACTGGAATGGGTTCCCTAGGGAGGTGGTGGAATCTCCTTCCTTAGAGGTTTTTAAGATCAGGCTTGACAAAGCCCTGGCTGGGATGATTTAGTTGGGGTTGGTCCTGCTTTGAGCAGGGGGTTGGACTAGATCCCTCCTGAGGTCCCTTCCAATCCTAATCTTCTATGGTTCTAAACACAGACTCCGGGGTCCCTAGCCACTAATCCATAGGGTTACCCCATTCCCTCCCTCAACACTGGCATTACAGAGGTAACCCATTTACAGCCCCCTAGCGGGTGTTATAACCTAGCGTGATGCTTCCCAAGTGTGGTTGTTGAGGAAACATCAACCCTTTCTCTGGATAATTGATTATTCTTAATTATTATGGATTATTTCTGTTACTGTAGGGCCCTTGTGCTCGATGCTGTACAAATCGCTTCCGATCTACGTACCAGACAACAGACGGATGGATACCAGGCCAACGCACTTAATCATGCTCTCAACCCAGCCCACTCGTCATCAAGACAAGTGCAGGTCTGATTTACCGGCCTGGGGACCCTCTCCAGGGAAGCAGGTACTCGGAAAAGGATTTGGGGGAGCGTGGAGGGATAATCAGCTGACCGTGAGGATGCTGTGGGGCAAAGATCGACTGAGATCTGTGGGTGATCCTTTGACAGGGCTAACCCCCTAGAAGATGGGGGAGCAGTAGACATGAGAGAGACGGGACATTGTTGGAAGTGAACCCGGGGAACACAGGAGGGATGAAATCAATATAAGGTGGGTGCATGACCGGCTGAAAGACCGGACTCGAAGAGTAGTTATCAGTTGATCGCTGTCAGACTGGGAAGGCAAATCTAACAGGATACTGCAGGGGTCAGTCCTGGCTTCGGGACGATTTAGTATTCTCACGACTGACTTGGATAATGGAGTGGGGCGTAGGCTTCGAAAATCTGCAGGTGAGCCCAAGCGGGAAGGGAGTGTAAGCGTGTGTGTGTGAGATCTGTGGGTCGTCTGAGCCCTGCGGGCATGTCTCTTTGTGACAGAGAGAGCTGTGTGTTGGTGGGTCTTGGTGTGTCTGTGTCGGGGTGTGCAATTTGTGGGGTGTTTGTGAGTCTCCGAGTCTGGTGTGTGCTGCGGGGCGGGGGGATGGCTGTATGTGTCTGTACTATCGGTGTGTGTTTGTGGGTCGGTGTGTGTGACCGATCTTGGTGTGTTTGTCTCTGTGTGGGGCCAGTCACTCCGTCCCCTTGCCTGCTGCCCCTCCCCCTCACTCTAGTCCCCCCAGAGACCCCACAACCTCCAAACCTGCTCCCGAGGCAGGATTTCCGTTTCCAATTTCTGAGCCAGGGCCTGGGGCCGGACAGGGTGCGGGGTCTGTAGCCCCAGAGACTCCTTGCCAGACCACACTAGTGCAGGCAGGGCCAGGACTCCTGGGTTCTCTCCCCAGCACTGGGAGGGGATTGGGGACTGATGGGTTAGAGCAGCGGGGGCTGGGAGCCAGGACTCCTGGGTTCTCTCTCCGGCTCTGGGAGGGGAATGGGGGCTGGTGGGTTAGAGCAGGGGGGGCTGGGAGCCAGGACTCCTGGGTTCCACTTCCCTCTCAGTATCACAGCGGGGATGGCTTCAACTCCCCAAGGAGATGGGATGGGGGCAGGTACATTTCTGTCCCCCAGTGCTGGCCCCACAGCCTCTTCCTTCAGGCCGGCTCTGCACTCCTCTGGTTCTTCCTGTTTCTGGGAAATGTCTCTCTCAGAGCTGGAGATGGCCAATCCCACTGCAGAGCGGAGCCAAGGCCCAGCCGGAGGGGGAATTTTCCCGTTCCTCTTCTCCTGAAATGAAACTCAGCGATTTCCCAGTGGGGCTCTGGACAAGAACAGAGACCAGCTGGCCTGAGAGAGTGGGGAATGGGACATGGGGCCCCAGTCTGGCATCAAGGGCCAGGGCAGGAGACTGGGTGGGCTACTGGGGGGTTGTAGGTCAGGATTGAGGGGCACTAGCAGAGCTGGGGGTGGTGAGCCCAGGGCTGGGCTAGCTGGGGCTGCGGGTCGGGAGTGAGGGGCACTGACAGAGCTGAGGGGTAGCCCAGGGCTGGGCTAGCAGGGGCTGCGGGTCGGGAGTGAGGGGCACCGGCAGAGCTGGGGGGAGCCCAGGGCCAGACTAGCAAGGGCTGCGGGTCGGGAGTGAGGGGCCCTGGCACGGGCTGCGGGTCAGGAGTGTGGAGCACCAGCAGAGCTGAGGGTGGGGAGCCCAGGGCTGGGCTACCAGGGGCTGTGAGTCGGGAGTGAGGGGCACTGGCAGAGCTGGGGGGAGCCCAGACTGGGACAGCAGGGGGCTGTGAGTTGGGAGTGAGGGGCACTGGCAGAGCTGGGGCAGGAACCCAGGGCTGGGCTAACAGGGACTGCAGGTCGGGAGTGAGGGGCACTGGCACGGGCTGCGGGTCAGGAGTGTGGAGCACTGGCAGAGCTGGGGGGAGCCCAGACTGGGACAGCAGGGGGCTGTGAGTCGGGAGTGAGGGGCTTCGGTATTCACACTCCCAGCACCTAGCACCCCACTCCCCACCTCGTCTCCTGGGATCCAGGCCTGTGTGACCCAGTCACTGGAAATGCCAAGGTCAGGGCAGACAGCAGAAGGGAGCGTAGATCCTCCCACGACTGCTGGGTAACACTGAAGTTAAATTCCCCAACCCGTCCCAGACTGTGCTTCTGATCCCCCGCACTGCTTATCGAGAAGCAAAAAAGAAATCGCCCGGTGATCTTACTGCATTCCAGTTCTCTGGCTCCCAGTCAGCGCCCAGGGCCAGTCCAGTGAGAGGTCATTAAAAAACTCTGCTCCCCTATACAAAATGTTCTTCTGACCCCGACAGATCAGCCACATCACCAGGTCAGTATCGGTTTGGATCTTACCCAAAACACCACGCGGTCGGCCAAATCCTTTAGTGCCTAAAACTAAAGGTTTATTATAAAGAGAAGAAGGAGAGGGACGTCAAATGGTAAAACAGTCACGTACCTACAAAGACTTCAGAGTCCATATATCAGGTTCCTAGCAGTATTGGTGAGTTTGCTGGCTTGCAAATCCCTCTGGAACACGTCCAGAGCTTGGATGGGTCATGCAGCAGTTCTGCAGAAAAGGACCTGGGGGTTACAGTGGATGAGAAGCTGGATATGAGTCAGCAGGGTGCCCTCGCTGCCAAGAAGGCCAACGGCATTTGGGGCTGTATTAGTAGGAGCATTGCCAGCAGATCGAGGGACGTGATCATTCCCCTCTATTTGACACTGGTGAGGCCTCATCTGGAGTACTGTGTCCAGTTTTGGGCCCCACACTACAGAAGGGATGTGGAAAAATTGGAGAGAGTCCAGCGGAGGGCAATGAAAATGATCAGGGGCCTGGAGCACATGACTTATCAGGAGAGGCTGAAGGAACTGGGATTGTTTAGTCTGCAGAAGAGAAGAGTGAGGGGGGATTTGATAGCTGCTTTCAACTACCTGAAAGGGGGGGTCCAAAGAGGATGGATCTAGACTGTTCTCAGCGGTGGCAGTTGACAGAACAAGGAGCGATGGTCTCAAGTTGCAGTGGGGAAGGTCTAGGTTGGATATTAGGAAACACTATTTCACTAGGAGGGAGGTGAAGCACTGGAACGGGTTCCCTAGCGAGGTGGTGGAATCTCCTTCCTTAGAGGTTTTTAAGGCCCGGCTTGACAAAGCCCTGGCTGGAGTGATTTAGTTGGGGGTTGGTCCTGCTGGGGACTGGACTAGATCCCTCCTGAGGTCCCTTCCAATCCTGATCCTCTATGATTCTCTGATTCAGTCCTGTGCTCGGAGCTTCGGTTGGTAGAAAGGTTCCTGCCGAGGTAAGACGCAGGACTGCAGAAAAAATGGAGAAGATGCAGCCGCCTCTTTCGCCACACTGCCTGCGCTTCCTTTGTTTCCAACACAAGCTGCCCAGCGCATCATAACATTTCTGCAGATACCTTGCATGGCGGATCTGGCACAACTCACTGCAATTTTACAATTGTATTCATATTCATAGTATCTCTCAGCTGTCACACAGCATCACAGCCTGTACACGTCTGTGGCTGATGTCTCTGCACTGGTTACATTTGAGGCAGCTCCCGGCTCTCTTAGCATTGGGCTCAGGCTCTGAGCAGACTCAGGCAGCGTTGCTGATGCTCAGGACGCAATTTGAAGGTTTTCTCTGTAACTGCTACAGAGTCACCAGGGCGATGCTCTGGAACTGCTCCCTACAAAGCCGGGCAGGACTCTGGGGGAGCCTCCTCTCTGTGAGCAGATTGTCTCCAGGGCAAGGAGCTTACACAGCTTCCACCTTCCTGGGGCTGACCTCGGGGCATCCAGCATTCCCCGTCCCCCCGTGCGCTTCCCCCAGCGAGTCCCTGCACCCCAACTCCGCAGTCAGATGTGACTCTCAGCCAGCCAGTAAAACAGGAGGTTTATTAGTCGGCAGGGACACAGCGGAGAACAGAGCTTAGCCCAGAAATCAGTGACTTTCAGCCAAGTCCGTCTTGGGGAGTCTTGGCCCAGACGCCCTGGCCTCCCCCTCTTCCAATCGCACACTGCACACTGCCTGCTTCCAGCGACCTGACCCCCAGCACCCCATTGCTACTCCTCCTGGTCTTTGCCCCGCTTCCTTGGCAAAAGGCATTACCTGGTCACATCCCCTTCCTGGGTCTCAGGTTACATACGAGCAGACACCTGGGCAGCCTCACCTGCCCCCGAGGGCCTCAGCAAAAATCACACACACAATTCCCACCACCTAGTCATTGGTGCAATGCACAGGGAAACTGAGGCACGCACCGTATTAATACAGGACAGTAAGACCCGCATGCAACATAACAAGGTGACTAAAACCCCACTTCTTGACAATAACTATAACATCCGGAGACTTGTTTTTTAAAAAGAAACCACGCAAACTGAGATTCTGAAGAACATTACGGAGATCTGTCGCTCATCCGTCAACACTTTGGGAACGAGGCTGCAGTCTATGAGGGATAGATCGAGCTGCTTAGGAATTGTTCAACGCATCAGGCGGGGTTGGTCAAAAAAATACTGTTTTCTCAATTCCCAAACTGTTCACACAACAGGGTCGCGTTCAATGAATTTTCAGCTTCAAAAAAATGTCGAGGGAGAATTGCCCAAATGTTTTGTTTTGAGATTTTTTTTCAGAACAAGCAAAAAAAAAATCCAGATGGTTTCCCATTGGAAGTGGCTTTTTGGTTTCCAAATTTACATGAGCTGAACAAAGAAAAAAAGGCGTAAAGAAGAGAAGAACTTCAAAATCCAAACTGAACATTTCAAAAGGTTTTTTTGGGAACAAAACACTTCAACTGGTCTAAAATGGGGAAAAAAAATCTTTTTTGGACTGCAAATATGACTTTTTTTTGGTCCGGATTCGAGCTGGGGGGAAATTTCAGCCTCTTGAAGGATGGGAAAATCCATTCCCCCTGCCAACACTGCGGAGAAAAGGACATTGATTTGTTTTGGTTTCTAAAGAAAAATCTGTTTCTGCTGGGCCTCCAGAAAAGGCCCCTAATCTTCACACAGGTGCTTGACTTTCGGCAGCTGAGTTGTGCCCTCTGTTTATATACAGTTAAACTGGTGCATGAAGAGAATAACTCCAATCCAATTTCATGCTTCAGGTCTTCAGCTAGCCACCAGCAGTGGTCAGGAAGGAATGTTTCTCCAATGCACAACTGGCCAGATATATCTGGGATTTTTTATATTTTTTTACTCTTTCTCTGCAGCCTCAGATGATGATCACAGCAGGACACCAGACAGGAAGATCAGCTGGCAGAGTATTTGAAGCCACTGGGATTTTGATGCGTAGAGGTGAGTCAGGACTGACCTGGGTTCTATTCCTGGATTGGCCACTGGGTGACCTTGGGTAAAGCTGCTCCACCGTTCCCTGCCTCAGCTTCCCCATCTGCTACAGTGCGAGAATGTGGAAAAGCCACTGAAGAGCTGATGATGAGATTGAGATGGTGTTAGGGTGAAATCTAATGCGAAATAACCACGGTGGCAAGATCGGCACTGACAAAGTGGAAAGCGTCTTATCTTGGTCTGAGAATAATTTCACACAGGTCGTAAATTTTCTTCTATTTGTACAGCCCCTAGTGCAGGCGGGGGGCATGATGGGGCCTGCTAGGTGTGTACAGAAATATCAGTACAAATCGTTTGGATCCTTCAAAACCGACTCCAACCTCATTCATCTTTCTTGTCATCTGTATAACCGGGGGGATTGTGCTTGAAATATTATCAGAGCTGGGGAGGAAATATTTTGGAGCCATTTCCTGTGAAGCCTGACCTAGCAGCTGGACTGGGCCAGGACTCCTGGGTCCTATTCCCAATGCTGCTGCTGGGATCCAGTTATAATCAACTTTTTTTACCCAAATCACCCTGTGGCACCCCAACAAAGGGGTTGTGATTAACGTACATTTTTTAAATTATTTCACCATAAAAATAGATTCCCCCCATCAAAACTGCGAAAAACTTATCAAAGAATACTTTTTTTCAGTAAAACTCCATTTGAAGTGAAATTGACTCCCCCGTCCCCAAAAACAGTGAAATTAAAAAGAAACAGGTTCATTTCCTTCCAGTGAAATTGACGCAAAGATCTGGTTTCATCTCAATTACTGTACATCTAAATTTGTGCATTTGAGGGACACTGGCCCAAAATAGCAGTGATTTGTCTCAATTGTTTTTAAATTCAACTTAAAGGTGCACATTTCGTTCTAATGAAATGGACTCGGAGAAGCCATGATCCGCTGAATTATTTTAAGTAGGTCTAAATTGGCACATTCCTTTCTAGTGAAATCGATTCCAGGAATCTGTGATCCACTAAATTATTTTAATTTTCATCTAAATTGGCACCTTTCTTTCTAGTGAAATCCACTCCAGGAATCTGTGATCCGCTGACTTATTTTAAGTAGATGTAAATTGGCACCTTTCTTTCTTGTGAAATCGACTCCAGGAATCTTTGATCCACTGTTAATTTTCATCTAAATTGGCACCTTTCTTTCTAATGAAATCCACTCCAGGAATCTGTGATCCACTGAATTATTGTAAGTAGATCTAAATTGGCACCTTTCTAGTGAAATCCACTCCAGGAATCTGATCCGCTGACTTATTTTAAGTAGATGTAAATTGGCACCTTTCTTTCTTGTGAAATCGACTCCAGGAATCTTTGATCCACTGTTAATTTTCATCTAAATTGGCACTTTTCTTTCTAGTGAAATCCACTACAGGAATCTGTGATCCGTGAAATTATTTTAAGTAGATCTAAATTGGCACCTTTCTAGTGAAATCCACTCCAGGAATCTGTGATCCATGAAATCATTTAAAGTAGATCTAAATTGGCACTTTTCTTTCTAGTGAAATCCACTCCAGGAATCTGTGATCCATGAAATCATTTAAAGTAGATCTAAATTGGCACTTTTCTTTCTAGTGAAATCCACTCCAGGAATCTGTGATCCGTGAAATCATTTAAAGTAGACCTAAATTGGCACCTTTCTAGTGAAATCCACTCCAGGAATTTGTGATCCATGGAATCATTTTAAGTAGATCTAAACTGGCACATAGTGAATTTGACCCAAAATTGATCCTCTCACAAAATCAAAACTAAATCCAGCGGTTTCTTTTGAGGGGAAATTGACACACACACACACACCCCCTCCAAATCAGTCAGGGTCTCAATTTCTTCTTAATTTAAGCCCACTCAGGCCTCATCTTCCTTCTCCTCCCCATGTGCCGAGAAAAGGAAAGCGAAACCCTGGCTGGCTGCCCAGGGTCCCAGAGGAGGAGCCAGCGAGGTCTGCTCTCACCATGACTCAGGTCAAGGGCTGGCCAGCCGGGGGAGGAGACCAGGAAGCGCTGGGGGGTACAAGGGGGGGGACTGCAGACACTTTTCTGCAAGCTGGGGACTGGCCCAGTGCTCGGCGCTGCGAGCCCCTGCGGGTGCGGGGACGAAGTGAAACTTACAAGAACTTTTTGTGATTGTTTGGGTCGCTTTTTGGTTTGGTTTTTGTTTTTTTTTTGGATCGTGGTTGCACTTGGCTTCTCCCAACGCCTGAGCCCTCATCAGCTCAGGACCAGGCAGGCTGGGCAGCGCCCCCCCCCCAAAAAAAAAATAGAAGAGAAGAGGAAAAAACTACAAGCAACAGGCACCCCCCCCCCGCCCTTGCAGGTGGAAGCTGGTCGGAGACAGGTGGGGTGCGGAGACCCGGCTGCTGTGAAGGCGGAGCTGACTGCAAAGGGGGTGAGTGGGGGGACAGCCCCCAAAGGGGGTTGATGGCTGGGGGCGGGGTCCTGCTCTGAGCGGAGGTATTGGGGCGGCTCTGGGCTGAGAACGGATGTGATGAGGTGAGAGTGGATGGTTTCCGGAAAGCTGGGAGCCAGGACTCCTGGGTTCTCTCCCCGGCTCTGGGAGGGGAGTGGGGGCTGGTGGTTAGAGCAGGGGGGCTGGGAGCCAGGACTCCTGGGTTCTCTCCCCGGCTCTGGGAGGGGAGTGGGGGCTGGTGGTTAGAGCAGAGGGGGCTGGGAGCCAGGACTCCTGGGTTCTCTCCTGGCTCTGGGAGGAGAGTGGGGGCTGGTGGTTAGAGCAATGGGGGGCTGGGAGCCAGGACTCCTGGGTTCTCTCCTGGCTCTGGGAGGGGAGTGGGGGCTGGTGGTTAGAGCAGGAGGGGCTGGGAGCCAGGACTCCTGGGTTCTCTCCTGGCTCTGGGAGGGGAGTGGGGGCTGGTGGTTAGAGCAGGGGGGGCTGGGAGCCAGGACTCCTGGGTTCTCTCCCTGGCTCTGGGAGGGGAGTGGGGGCTGGTGGTTAGAGCAATGGGGGGCTGGGAGCCAGGACTCCTGGGTTCTTTCCCCGCCCCATGCACTCTGATCTCTCTGCACCACTGTTTCCTCTTCCCCCCCTTCTGCCTATTTGTCGGTAGAAACCCAGCTGCTTTCTTCCGAGATCTGCTCCGCCCCCGGCTGGGGCTGCTGATCAAACTGTGGCCCGGGGAGGGGTGGGGGGATATTTCCAGACCCTGCCTCAATTCGGTGTGTCCTGACCCTGCCGCTCCCTGCAGCTGTGCAAACCTAGTTAAGGGGGGGGGGTCACTGAATTACCCCCCTCCACATTTTCCCCATTTGATCCGGCCACCCTGAGTCTCAAAACTCTAGCTGGACCCCCACTTTTCATCCGCAGACTTCCGAGGGGGTCAGGCTGGTTATCCCACATTTCGGGGTTGGAGGGAAACTGAGGCACGGCACAGGGGAGGGGAAAGCCTTGCAGCGGGGAAGCGGGGCTCAAATCTCGGAATAACACTCCGCTGCAAAGATTTGTTTCTGGGTTCGACCCTTTAAAGAACAACCCCCCACTTCTTGTCAGCGCAGACCTGAGGTCTTCCCAGGACCAGGGAAATGATTCATTTCCCAACTGTGGAGAGAGGGGAGGGCTTGAGTTTCGAGACTGTTTATGAATCAGTAGGTCAGGCTCCCAGCTCTAACCGCTAGACCCCACTTCCCTCCCAGAGCCAGGGAGAGAACCCAGGAGTCCTGGCTCCCAGCCCCTCCTGCTCTAACCCACCAGCCCCCACTCCCCTCCCAGAGCTGAGGAGAGAACCCAGGAGTCCTGGCTCCCAGCCCCCCCTGCTCTGACCCACCAGCCCCCACTCCCCTCCCAGAGCCGGGGAGAGAACCCAGGAGTCCTGGCTCCCAGCCCCCCCTGCTCTCACCCACCAGCCCCCACTCCCCTCCCAGAGCTGGGGAGAGAACCCAGGAGTCCTGGCTCCCAGCCCCCCTGCTCTGACCCACCAGCCCCCACTCCCCTCCCAGAGCCGGGGAGAGAACCCAGGAGTCCTGGCTCCCAGCCCCCCCTGCTCTGACCCACCAGCCCCCACTCCCCTCGCAGAGCCAGGGAGAGAACCCAGGAGTCCTGGAGAACCCAGGAGTCCTGGCTCCCAGCTCCCCCTCTAACCCACCAGCCCCCACTCCCCTCCCAGAGCTGGGAGAGAACCCAGGAGTCCTGGCTCCCAGCCCCCCTGCTCTAACCCGGCAGCCCCCACTCCCCTCCCAGAACAGGGAGAGAACCCAGGAGTCCTGGCTCCCAGCCCCCCCCTGCTCTAACCACCAGCCCCCACTCCCCTCCCAGAGCCGGGGAGAGAACCCAGGAGTCCTGGCTCCTAGTGCCCACTCCCAAACAGGTCCTATATTGCTTTCCCCAGCCCCCTAAAATACCCCCACTATGGAGCCATCTCCGTAAGTAGTGGAATGGATCTGGGGGGTGATACCTGTACCCCTCATATCTTCTTGGGGGTGGGGGGTGTCTGATGTTAATCCTGGGCCCATTGGCCTCCTCTGGAGGTGGCTTGCGGGAGCCAGGGCGAGACCCTACACCGACAAATGGCCTGGGTGGAGGAGAGGAGCAGGGTCTGGTGGGTCAGAGCAGTGGGGCTGGGAGCCTGGACTCCTGGGTTCTCTCTCCGGCTCTGTGAGGGGAATGGGGGCTGGTGGGTTAGAGCAGGGGGGCTGGGAGCCCGGACTCCTGGGTTCTCTCCCCGGCTCTGGGAGGGGAGTGGGGGCTGGTGGGTTAGAGCAGAAGGGGGCTGGGAGCCAGGACTCCTGGGTTCTCTCCCCGGCTCTGGGAGGGGAGTGGGGGCTGGGAGCCAGGACTCCTGGGTTCTCTTTCTGGCGCTGGGAGGGGAGTGGGGGCTGGTGGGTCAGAGCAGGGGGGGCTGGGAGCCAGGACTCCTGGGTTCTCTTTCTGGCGCTGGGAGGGGAGTGGGGGCTGGTGGGTCAGAGCAGGGGGGGCTGGGAGCCAGGACTCCTGGGTTCTCTCCCCGCCTCTGGGAGGGGAGTGGGGGCTGGTGGGTTAGAGCAGGGGGGGCTGGGAGCCAGGACTCCTGGGTTCTCTACCCGGCTCTGGGAGGGGAATGGGGGCTGGTGGGTTAGAGCAGGAGGGCTGGGAGCCAGGACTCCTGGGTTCTCTTCCTGGCACTGGGAGGGGAGCAGGGGCTGGTGGGTTAGAGCAGGGGGGCTGGGAGCCAGGACTCCTGGGTTCTCTCCCCAGCTCTGGGAGGGGAGCAGGGGCTGGTGGTTAGAGCAGAGGGTGGAGGTTTGGAGCCAGGACTCCTGGGTTCCATTCCAGCCATTTCCAGCTCTGCCTGGCAATAGCTGGGAATTGCTGAATCACAAGTCCCGTTTGCGGTGACACTTGCAGCTCCCTGGCGCCTGGGGGTGTCGGGGGATGAGGCCTGTTCTCTCGGGGCTGATCCGGGGCCCGTAGCTCATATCCCAGCTCCTTCCCCCACATGGGGGGCTGGGAAATGCGATGGACCGGTGACCCCGTCCTGTGGCCCTCAGGGTTGCTACTTTTGGGGAGGGCAGGGGAAACAAACTGCCTGGGCTCGGTTCTCAATGAAGGAAAACGATACGTCCGGACAAGGAAGAGAGAGGTGATTTGGCCCTGCTGCAACGGGGACCCCGTGTCTCAGTTCTGGTGTGAAAGTTAAACTCCCCCCCGCAGTGAAAAACACAGCGATGTGTCTCGCCAGTTCACTGTGGTTTCGCCAAACTGTCCCATTGGGGGCAAAAAGCTTCCAAAAAAGTCAAAACTGGCTTGATGTTTTTTTGGGGGGGCAGAAAGGATCAAAGGAGGCTTCGAATTTCCTTCCACGAGACATGTTTAAAAATCGCCCAAACCTGTTAAAAACAATTGAAATCCGGCGTTTGGTTTGCACTGGCCTATTGTTATTTTATTTAACAATGGCCCAAACATTTATTCCGACCGACTTTTGGTCTGCGTCGTAGGCAGGGCCGCCCGGAGGATTCAGGGGGCCTGGGGTCTTCCCACCGCTGAATTGCTGCCGAAGACCCAGCACTTCGGTGGCGGGTCCCGGGGCAGAAGGACCCCCCGCCGCGGGTTTTCGGGGCACTTCAGTGGCGGATCCCGGAGTGGAAGAACCCCCCACCGCCGCTGAATTGCCACCAAAGACCTGGAGCGTAAGAAGAGTTTTCCGGAGTGAGTGAAGGACCCCGTTCCAGGAGCCCCAAAAAACTCTCATGGGGGCCTGGGGCAAATTGCCCCACTTGCCCCCCCCCCCCAAGCAGCCCTGATCATAGGCAGTTGAAAAACTGTCCAAACATTAAACACAAAGTGAAGATCTATTCAAAACCGCTCTGCGTTGGGCACTTCCGGGCACCTAATTTTTGTAACATTTGCTGACACTTTTTTTTTTTTAAAACCCTCAACATTGAAGCAGTTTTAACTCGTGCCGAAGCAGGGGCTTTTTACGACTCTCCAGTTCATCCAAAACTCCCCCCAAAGTTTCTTTAACTCCGAACGCTTTCAAAAAAGCCCTTTTTTTTTTAACTGCCTGTGATCTGCGAAACCCGCTACTCTAGTTCCGGTGTCGCCACTTGACCAAGGCCGCAGAAACGGTGGAGAAAATTCAGCAGAGGCACAGAAATCACAAAGAGGAGACGGAGGCCGTTTCTCTTCTGTTGGCTTAGCCCGCGTCTACGCTGGCCGCGTTGAAGTGGCGTTTTTTTCATACCCTTGGCCGACATGGCCACACTTTAAGGGTGGATCAAGTCAGCAGAATACGTGGGAAGAGCATCGAGGATTCAAAAAAACGCGGCAAAACGTATCTGCCCTCTTCAGCCGAGTGAGGAGAAGCCGGCAGGTGCCTGGATCACCGGAGATCAGACACACAGGACGCTGGAAAAAGCATCGGTTCAGGGGTTTTTTTGGATTTCCGCCGCACCGGCCTTTTCGAGAAGCCGACCTCAACTTTCAGGCGGGACCAGAAGCGGCAACGTTTCTTTCGACGCCACGAATCACAGACACTTTCCATTGTGACCCTTTTTTTTGGGGGGGGGGAGGTGTCTCCCCCCCACCCCTTTTAAATCAAAATGTGGAAACCCAAAGTGGCTTCAAGCCGGGACGGTTTTGTTTGGGAAAATGTCAGAACAGTCCCCCCGTCTGCCCCCCGCACACCGAGACGAAAAATGGGGTGAAACGACCACAAATTCGCAACCGATTTCGATGTCTCCAGCTGGGCCTTTTTCTTCCAGGGTGGGGGAGGTTTCAGCTGGAGAATTTCGCACGAAGAGATCTTGGCCATCTTTGTCTCTGATCTCTTCCTAAAACACGGGATTTACCCCAACTGTAGACATCAGTCCCGAATCCCACTCCCTCAAACACCCCAGACAGACCCTCGTTAGCCCTGGAGCTGGGGGCTGGGGGTGGGGGGAAGAGTCGTCACACCGGATCAGGCCCATCTTGCTCGGCATCCTGGCTCTGCCAGCGACCAGCACCGACTGAATTGTAGCTAGGAGCCAGGACTCCTGGGTTCTCTCCCTGGCTCTGGGAGGGGAGTGGGGGCTGGTGGGTTAGAGCAGGGGGGCTGGGAGCCAGGACTCCTGGGTTCTCTCCCTGGCCCTGGGAGGGGAGTGGGGGCTGGTGGGTTAGAGCAGGGGGGCTGGGAGCCAGGACTCCTGGGTTCTCTCCCTGGCTCTGGGAGGGCAGTGGGGGCTGGTGGGTTAGAGCAGGGGGGCTGGGAGCCAGGACTCCTGGGTTCTCTCCCCAGCTCTGGGAAGGGAGTGGGGGCTAGTGGGTCAGAGCAGGGGGGAGGGTGGGAGCCAGGACTCCTGGGTTCTCTCTCCAGCTCTGGGAAGGGAGCGGGGGCTGGTGGGTTAGAGCAGGGGGGCTGGGAGCCAGGACTCCTGGGTTCTCTCCCCGGCTGTGGGAGGGCAGTGGGGGCTGGTGGGTTAGAGCAGGGGGTGCTGGGAGCCAGGACTCCTGGGTTCTCTCCCCGGCTCTGGGAGGGCAGTGGGGGCTGGTGGGTTAGAGCAGGGGGGCTGGGAGCCAGGACTCCTGGGTTCTCTCCCCAGCTCTGGGAAGGGAGTGGGGGCTAGTGGGTCAGAGCAGGGGGGAGGGTGGGAGCCAGGACTCCTGGGTTCTCTCTCCAGCTCTGGGAAGGGAGCGGGGGCTGGTGGGTTAGAGCAGGGGGGCTGGGAGCCAGGACTCCTGGGTTCTCTCCCCGGCTGTGGGAGGGCAGTGGGGGCTGGTGGGTTAGAGCAGGGGGTGCTGGGAGCCAGGACTCCTGGGTTCTCTCCCCGGCTCTGGGAGGGGAGTGGGGGCTAGTGGGTCAGAGCAGGGGGGAGGGTGGGAGCCAGGACTCCTGGGTTCTCTCCCCGGCTCTGGGAGGGGAGTGGGGGCTGGTGGGTTAGAGCAAGGGGGGCTGGGAGCCAGGACTCCTGGGTTCTCTCCCCGGCTCTGGGAGGGGAGCGGGGGCTGGTGTGTCAGAGCAGGGGGGCTGGGAGCCAGGACTCCTGGGTTCTCTCCCCGGCTCTGGGAGGGGAGTGGGGGCTAGTGGGTCAGAGCAGGGGGGAGGGTGGGAGCCAGGACTCCTGGGTTCTCTCCCTGGCTCTGGGAGGGGAGTGGGGGCTAGTGGGTCAGAGCAGGGGGGAGGGTGGGAGCCAGGACTCCTGGGTTCTCTCCCCCAGCACTAACCACTGGTCACTCTGTCTCCCTGTTTTCCAGCTCTCCCCTGGAGGATCGGGCCGTGTCGAGACACCCCATGGCGGCCGGCAGTGATGCCCCCGCAGCCCTGCCGCCCGCCCGGCTCGCTCGCCTCAAACGCTCCCGCCGTTCGGCGTCCCACCTCCCCGTTGCGCTGCGGACGAAGGCCCTGGCGCAGCTGCTCCACCATCATTCCCCCGAGCCGGGCAGCACCACCACCACCACAGCCCCCGGCCTGCCCTCCCCAGCCCCAGCGCCCCCCGCCGGCGACCCCAACGGGGACAGGGTGGAGCTGGCGCTGTGGGAGGCGGAGGCGGCTCCGGAGCCGGCCCCCGAGGCCGGGCCTGGGTGCGAGGAGCTGACCTTGGACCACCTGCTGGAGATCGTGGCCCAGCTGGAGTACCACACCCACCCCGAGGACGGGGTGGAGATCTGCCCCCTCTTCCTCTTGGGCTGCTGCTTCTCCGGGGCCTGCTGCCCCCAGCACCACACCCTCCTGCCCTACCACTGGCAGCTGTGGCAGACGGCCAGCCTGCCCCCCGGCTGGCTGAGCGTCGGGCCCGAGGCCCACGAGACGCTGGAGCGGCTCTACAGCGACCCTGAGCGCACCCTCGTGCGGGCCTCCTACCGGTGAGTGCGCGGCGGAGGGGGGAGAGCCAGGACTCCTGGGTTCTCTCCCTGGCTCTGGGAGGGGATTGGGGGCTGGTGGGTCAGAGCAGGGGGCCTGGGAGGCAGGACGCCTGGGTTCTCTCCCCGGCTCTGGGAGGGGAGTGGGGGCTGGTGGGTTAGAGCAGGGGGCCTGGGAGCCAGGACTCCTGGGTTCTCTCCCTGGCTCTGGGAGGGGAGTGGGGGCTGGTGGGTCAGAACAGGGGGGCCTGGGAGCCAGGACTCCCGGGTTCTCTCCCCGGCTCTGGGAGGGGAGTGGGGGCTAGTGGTTAGAGCAGGGGGGTTGGGAGCCAGGACTCCTGGGTGGTTTGTTTAATGTCCCCAAGTTAGCTCAATTGGTGTCGGGGTGGGGGAGAGTCGCTGACAGGGCTGGGGCACGGTGAGGGGCTGGACATAGGGTGGGTAGGAAGGGGGTACACATGGGCGCAGATGGGGGGGTTCATTGGGGCACGGGAGGGGGGCAGGTTGGGGTCACCGGGGGTTGTAGTTCTCAACCAGGGGGCCAGGGCCCCGACCCCCCCACCACCCTGGGCTGCAGCCGATGCCTGAGCAATGAGGGGCCCCAGGCAGTTGCCCTGTTTGCAGCCCCCTAACGCCGGCCCCGTTCTTGGGGCACTGCTGGGCCAGAGCACGTTGGGGGGGGGCGAGATTGATGAACCCTTGACCAAGGGGCGCAATGGGCATTTGTGCGTGATCCTGGGGGCTCTGGGGTGGGTGTGGGGCAGTGTTTCAGGGCACAGGGGGGCTGGCAGTTGGGGACGGGGGGGCAGTGAGGCAGGGTCTGGAGGTCTGGGGGGCAGGGTTTGGGGGAACACAGGGTGGGTTTTGGGGGCATGGGGAGCAGCAGGGCAGGGTATGCGGGTTTGGGGGAGAGTGTGGGGCAGTGGTTGGGATTGGGGGCTGGCTGTGTGGGGGGAGCAGAGGGAAGTGGGGCAGGTTTTGGGGGAATAGGGAGCAGGTTTGGGGGAGAGTGTGGGGCAGTGGTTGGGATGGGGGGGCTGGCAGTGTGGGGGTAACGGGGCAGGGTTTGGAGGAATGGGGGCAGCAGGGCAGGCTGTACGGTGTGAAGGCACCGGCCGTTTAGGGGGAAGTGGGTATTGGGGGGCAATTGGGGGTGACGAGCGGGCCGGGGCAGGCCCCTGGCATGGGGGGCAGCCCCCAGTGACCCCCCCCGCTGACCCCATCTCCCCTCGGCCCGCAGAGGCGTCGCCTTCGACATCGACCTGGTGGCCATGCAGGTGCGCAACAGCCCCAGCTTCACCCGCGTGCGGCGCCTGGGCACCTCCCCGGCACCCGGCGCCCCCTTCGGCACCAGCCACGTCTACTACTGGCGGGCGCTCGGCGGCTGGCAGCCCTACAGCCAGGTGCGCCGGACGCCAGGGTCCTCCCGCCGCGGGCTGGGGCCCGGACGCCTGGGTTCTCTCCCCGGCTCTGGGAGGGGAGTGGGGGCTGGTGGTTAGAGCAGGGGGGCCGGGAGCCGGACTCCTGGGTTCTCTCCCCGGCTCTGGGAGGGGAGTGGGGGCTGGTGGTTAGAGCAGGGGGGCTGGGAGCCGGACTCCTGGGTTCTCTCCCTGGCTCTGGGAGGGGAGTGGGGGCTGGTGGTTAGAGCAGGGGGGCCGGGAGCCAGGACTCCTGGGTTCTCTCCCCGGCTCTGGGAGGGGAGTGGGGGCTGGTGGGTTGGAGCAGAGGGGGCTGGGTGCCAGGACTCCTGGGTTCTCTCCCCGGCTCTGGGAGGCGCGTGGGCCGCTGACCCCTCCCCTCTGTGCCCCCAGCCCTTCACCCAGAGCATCGAGGCGGCGCTGCGGCGCGGCCAGGAGGAGGCGCTGTGCAGCACGGCCAAGCACAGCTACCAGCTTAACCTGCGGGCCGGCTACCAGCGCAACCTGGCCACGGGCACCGTGCGCCCCCTGCGGGCCCGGCCTGCCTTCCGCGCCCCTGCCCTGCTGCTGCCGGAGCTACGGTAACACCCCCCCCGTCACACCGCACACCCCCACCCACCCCCGAGCCCGGCTCCCGGCCCCCTGACCCCCTGCCTTGCCCCCACAGGACGCTCTCCGGCAGCCTGTACCTGGGCCCCCCGCCGGCCCCGGGGCCCCCCCTGGCGCAGCCCTACCCCGAGACCTGGGTGCCGCTGACCCCCGAGCAGGACTGGCACCAGGCGCCCGTGGCGGTGGAGGAGCGCGGCTACCGGCTCATCTACGGGCTCTTTCACAAGAGCCTGCCCGAGTCGCGGTACCGCCTGGAGCGGGTCTGGCGGGTGCAGAACCCCTTCCTGTGGGACAAGTACAAGAGGTGAGCGCGCCCCCCAGCTCTGTCCGCTGCTGCCTGTGCCCCCCCTGTGCCCCTCAGATCTATCTGCTGCACCCTGTGCCCCCTGTGCCCCCCAGCTCTGTCCGCTGCTGCCTGTGCCCCCTGCACCCCCCGATCTATCTGCTGCTGCCTGTGCCCCCCGCGTGCCCTGTGCCCCTCAGATCTATCCGCTGCACCCCACACCCCCTGCACCCCCCAGCTCTATCCACTGCCACCTGCGCCCCCTGCACCCCACAGATCTATCCGCTGCCCCGTGCCCCCTGCATCCTCCAGCTCTATTCGCTGCACTCCCTGCGTACCCAGCTCTATCCATTGCACCAAGCACCCCCTGCGCCCTGCACTCCCCAGCTCTATCCCCTGCAGCCAACCCCTCCCCCTGGGCACGGAACCCCTTCCTGCGGGACAGGGACAAGTGGCGAGTGCCCCCGCCAGCCCTGTGCCCCCCCCCGCACCCTCCACCCCCCCAGCTCTAACTCCTGCATCCAGCACCCCCTACCTAACCTCTCCCCCTGGGCATTTCCTGGGTGTAGAACCCCTTCCTGTGGGACAGGGACAAATGGAAATGTGCCCAGCTCTAACCACCAGACCCCACTCCCCTCCCAGAGCCGGGGAGAGAACCCAGGAGTCCTGGCTCCCAGCCCCCCCTGCTCCAACCACTAGCCCCCACTCCCCTCCCAGAGCCAGGGAGAGAACCCAGGAGTCCTGGCTCCCAGCCCCCCCTGCTCCAACCACTAGCCCCCACTCCCCTCCCAGAGCCAGGGAGAGAACCCAGGAGTCCTGGCTCCCAGCCCCCCCTGCTCTGACCCACCAGCCGCCACTCCCCTTCCAGAGCCGGGGAGAGAACCCAGGAGTCCTGGCTCCCAGCCCCCCCTGCTCCAACCACTAGCCCCCACTCCCCTTCCAGAGCCAGGGAGAGAACCCAGGAGTCCTGGCTCCCAGCCCCCCTGCTCTAACCACGAGTCCCTAGAGCTGGGGCGAGAACCCAGGAGTCCGGTGTCCCCCCCCCCCGCTGCAGGAAGCAGAGCCACATGAGCCGGCAGATGTCCCCGGAGCAGCGGCTGCGGAACGAGCGTCACCTCTTCCACGGGACGTCGGCGGGCGCGGTGCCGGCCATCTGCAAACACAACCTGGACCCCCGGCTGTCGGGGAAACACGCCGCCCTCTACGGGCAGGGCAGCTACTTCGCCCGCCGGGCCAGCTACTCCCACCGCTACGCGCCCCCCGCCGAGGCCGGCCTGCGCCACGTCTTCCTCTGCAAGGTGCTGGTGGGGCGCTCGGCCCTGGGGCAGCCGGCCCTGCGCCGGCCCCCGGCCCTGGACCCCGGCGACCCGGCCAGCGACCTGTACGACTCGTGCGTGGACAGCCTGAGCGACCCCCAGATCTACGTGGTCTTCGACAACGACCAGTGCTACCCCTACTTCCTCCTCCAGTACCGCGAGCTGGAGGAGGTGGTGACGGTGGATTGACCGGGGGGGGCGGGGGAAGAACCCAGGAGTCCTGTTGCCGCTGGCGGAGTGAGGGGAGCAGCGTGATTGGTCTGGGTTGGGCCCAGCAGGAAGTGATGTCACTAGGCCCAACGCGTCTGCCCAGGGTCCAGCAGGAAGTGATGTCATTCTACAGCAGGCTGTGATGTCACTGGAGCGGACCCAGTCCTTCAGAGGTCCTGCAGGAAGTGATGTCATGCTACAGGGCTCCAGCAGGAAGTGATGTCGGCCAATGGGCTTGGCTGCCTGCAGGCCTTGATGTCACGGATGAAGGCTGCGCCTGGCCATGATGTCATTACGGAGCCAACCCACAGGGTGCAGGACTAGTGGGAGGCCCCGCCCACACTTACAAACCAGATTCTGATTGGGTGCAAACTGAGTCAACAAAGTGTGGGCAGCAGGGAGCCCCTCCCACTTTGCTAAACAAGCTCCCCATTGGTGGAGAGGGCTGCCACACAGCTCGAACCCAGCACCTGCCTCTGGGTGTCTGGTGCTGCTTTACCAAGCGGGGGGTGGAGCTGGGCCTGGCTCCGGCGCCCCCCAGCAATAAACCAGGTGCAGAGCTCAGGCCGTGACATCCGTGTGCTCTGTGGGGCGGGGCCCGAACAAACCGTGCCTCAGTTTCCCCACCTGGCTCCTTCTTTCCAGCCAGGGGCTGAGCCCTGCCCCCGGAGCAGAGCCGGGGGGGGGTGGGTGTTTCTCCCCCCTGCCCGCTCCACTAGCAGCTCATGGTTCCTGGCAGGGGCCCCGTTCCCCAAGCCAACTGAGCCCCCTCAGTCCAGCACCCGGGGGCTGCTTCCTTTCACCAACCCCCGGCTCCACCTGGCCCGTGGCCCCAGCCAGCGCCCCCCCTCTGCCCCGCTGGCTCTGGCGCTGGCCCCGTCCCAGTGTGTGGGGCAGGGCTCCAAGCTGGGTGCTATGGGGGAGAGGGGTGGGACTAGAGCACCACATGGGCCCCTGCCCGCTGGGGAGAGAACCCAGGCGTCCTGGCTCCCAGGCCCCCTCCTTTCACCCAGGCAGTCCTGCCTTTCTGCTCCAGTTTGGAGCCGTTTACACCTGGGGTTTCCTCTCCCCTAGGGCCCTCCCACCTGCACCCCCGTCCCCTCACCGCCGGGTGTTTGTGCCAGCGGGGGGCTCGGGCCTGCACACGCCAACCCCTGGATGCTGCTCACGGCCCGGGGCCCAGCCCCCTCTGTGCCGCCGTGGGCCCAGCCTCCCCCCGCGCCCGGTATGCCACGAGGGGGCCTGCGGCCGCTCCGGGCTGGATTCGGAGGCGACGCCAGCGCCGGCCGGGCGGGTTTGCCCGATTCAGCCCTGCTGGATGTCGGAACAGGCCCCCGCAGGAAATGGTTATGGGCTGCGTCTGCCCGGAGCTCCTGCAGGACCGGCTCTGTGGGGCAGGGGCGAGAGACGAGTGGGGGGGAGCAGCGGCGGGGGGGGCGACTGGTCAGAGTGAAGAGGGGTGCGGGGACAGATGGACAGACGGGGTCCCTGGGGCTCGATAGACAGATAGGAGGCAGGGGGACGGATACATGGGGTTAGCCAAGTAGGGGTGTGGGGACGGGAACAGGCAGGCGTGAGGGGACGAACAGCTGCATGGGGACAAGCGGGCGCACGGGGACCGGACAGGTGTGTGGGGACGGGAACAGGCAGGCGTGAGGGGATGAACAGGTGTGTGGGGACGGGAACAGGCAGGTGTGTGGGGATGGGAACAGGCAGTCCTGAGGGGACGAACAGCTGCGTGGGGACAGGCGGGCGCACGGGGACCGGACAGGTGTGTGGGGATAGGAACAGGTGTGTGGGGGATGGGAACAGGCAGGCGTGAGGGGATGAACAGGTGTGTGGGGACAGGGGAACAGGCAGTGTGAGAGGATGAACGGGTGTGTGAGGGGATGAACGGGTGTGTGGGGACGGGAACAGGCAGGTGTGAGGGGATGAACAGGTGTGTGGGGACGGGTGTGTGTGGGGACGGGAACAGGCAGTGTGAGAGGATGGACGGGTGTGTGTGGGGACAGGCAGGCGTGAGGGGATGGACAGGTGTGTGGGGACGGGAACAGGCAGGTGTGGGGATGAACAGGTGTGTGGGGACAGGTGTGTGTGGGGACGGGAACAGGCAGTGTGAGAGGGTGGACGGGTGTGTGTGGGGACAGGCAGGCGTGAGGGGATGGACAGGTGTGTGGGGACAGGCAGGCGTGAGGGGATGAACAGGTGTGTGGGGACGGGAACAGGCAGGCGTGAGGGGATGAACAGGTGTGTGGGGATGGGTGTGTGTGGGGACGGGGGAACAGGCAGGCGTGAGGGGATGAACAGGTGTGTGGGGATGGGTGTGTGTGGGGACGGGGGAACAGGCAGGCGTGAGGGGATGAACAGGTGTGTGGGGACGGGGGAACAGGCAGGTGTGAGGGGACGGGTGTGTGTGGGGACAGGCAGGCGTGAGGGGATGAACAGGTGTGTGGGGACGGGAACAGGCAGGCGTGAGGTGATGAACAGGTGTGTGGGGATGGGTGTGTGTGGGGACGGGGGAACAGGCAGGCGTGAGGGGATGAACAGGTGTGTGGGGACGGGAACAGGCAGGCGTGAGGGGATGAACAGGTGTGTGGGGATGGGTGTGTGTGGGGACGGGGGAACAGGCAGGCGTGAGGGGATGAACAGGTGTGTGGGGACGGGGGAACAGGCAGGCGTGAGGGGACGGGTGTGTGTGGGGACGGGGGAACAGACAGGCATGAACAGGTGTGTGGGGATGGGAACAGGCAGGTGTGAGGGGACGGACAGGTGTGTGGGGACAGGCTGGCGTGAGGGGATGAACAGGTGTGTGGGGACGGGTGTGTGTGGGGACAGGAACAGGCAGTGTGAGAGGATGGACAGGTGTGTGTGGGGACAGGCAGGCGTGAGGGGATGAACAGGTGTGTGGGGACGGGAACAGGCAGGCGTGAGGGGATGAACAGGTGTGTGGGGATGGGTGTGTGTGGGGACGGGGGAACAGGCAGGCGTGAGGGGATGAACAGGTGTGTGGGGACGGGGGAACAGGCAGGTGTGAGGGGACGGGTGTGTGTGGGGACGGGGGAACAGACAGGCATGAACAGGTGTGTGGGGATGGGAACAGGCAGGTGTGAGGGGACGGGTGTGTGTGGGGACGGGGGAACAGACAGGCATGAACAGGTGTGTGGGGATGGGAACAGGCAGGTGTGAGGGGACAGACAGGTGTGTGGGGACAGGCTGGCGTGAGGGGATGAACAGGTGTGTGGGGATGGGGTTGGTGAAGAGGGACAGGTGTGGGGGCTAGGGAGATCGTTGGGGAGCGGCTTCCCTCTGTGGGGGCACGGGGCCCCGCCCCGCTGCGGGGGGAGGGAGGCCCCCGTCCCCCCGCAAACACAGCCGGAGGCGGGCTCACGTAGCCAAGGAAACGGTGCCTTTATTCCGCGCAGTTTAAACAAGAAGTGATGCGAACTGGCGACAATCCGGAGTGACTCCCGGCGCCCTCCCACCCGCCCAGCCCCCCCCGAGCCACACCGCAGCGAGGTAGAACTGCCCCCCTGCCCCACTTTGGGATGGGAGGTCACCTTCCCAAGCCGGGGGGGCTGCCCCCCCAGTGGGGTGCTGAGGGGAGGGCCTGGGGGGCTGGCGGGGGGCTCCCATACAGTATGTGTGTATATATATATATATATATATTCATATTTATAGAGTAGCCGGCGGGGCGGGGGTCCCAGGGCAGGACCCCCCCGTCACCCGCCCAGGCTACATACCCACCCCCCAGGAAGTGGGGGGGGGGGCGGGGTCCCGTCTGGATAGAGCAGGTATCGTGCCCCCCCTGGGAAAGAAAGAGGGGGAGGGGCTGCCCCCTGCCCGCGGGAGGAAAGGGGTCCCCCTCAGTCGTCGATACAGATCACCTCGCCGGCCCGGGCCTCCTTCCTCTCCAGGGGGTCGGCGTCCCGCTCCCGCTTCACCAGCACCGGGGGGCCGTTGGTGGCGGCTGCGGGGAAGAGGGGGGAACTGGGGTGAAAAGAGAAAAACCCACCAGCCCCCACTCCCCTCCCAGAGCCGGGGAGAGAACCCAGGAGTCCTGGCTCCCAGCCCCACTGCTCTAACCCACCAGCCCCCACTCCCCTCCCAGAGCCGGGGAGAGAACCCAGGAGTCCTGGCTCCCAGCCCCCCCTGCTCTGACCCACCAGCCCCCACTCCCTTCCCAGAGCTGGGGAGAGAACCCAGGAGTCCTGGCTCCCAGCCCCCCCTGCTCTAACCCACCAGCCCCGACTCCCCTCCCAGAGCCAGGGGTAGTCCTGGCTCCCAGCCCCCACCACCGTACCCTGGACCCGGGGGCTGACCTGTGATGAAGGACCCAGCGGGCATCTGGCTGTAGTTGGCTCCCCCCGTGGGCAGGGCTCCGGCACTGAAGGAGCCCCCGAAGCTCTGGGGGGTGGCGTACGGGCCCGGTGGGAAGGCCTGGAAGAGAAGGTGGGGGGCAGTGAGCTCCGCAGGCGCACGGGGGGTGGGTCAGGGCATTATGGGGCCTGCGGGGCCAGGGCCAAGGCCCCCCAGTTATTACAAGGCCCACGGGGGTGTGGCTAAGCCTCCCCAGGCATTATGGTGCCCATGGGAGCAGGGCCAAGCACCCTCCAGTGGTTATGGGGCCCAGCCCCCAGTGGTTACAAGGCCCGCGGGGCTGTGGCCGAGCCCCCCCAGGCATTACCGGGGCCGTCTGCGTCTCGGTGCCCTTGTTGGCCAGGCGGCTAAGGATGCTGCGCTCCGACATCTGGAGGCGGGCGGCGATGGGCGGGATGCGGGACAGCGTGGCCGGCAGGCGCGTCACGTCGGCCTTCATGTCGCTCAGCAGCTCCTCCAGCTGGTTGAGCACTGGGGCGCGGAGAGACAGAGAGAGGGGGAGAGGCGTCAGGCGGGGCGCGGGGGCCGGGCCGGCTGCCCCGCGGTGGCCCCACCCCGCCAGGGCCGAGCCGGCCGGGACGCCCGAGGCAGAGCAGGGCCCTGCCCCGTCTCCCCCAACCTCCATGTCAGGTCGGCTCGAGTGGGGAGAGCCATTACTCCAGAGATACTCCGGGGATACTCAGGAGGAAGAATACTCCAGAGATACTCGGGGGATACTCAGGAGAAGATTACTCCAAAGATACTCGGGGGATGAAGACTTCAGAGATACTCAGGGGATACTCAGGAGGAAGAATACTCCAGATATACTCAGGGGATACTCAGGAGGAAGAATACTCCAGAGATACTCAGGGGATACTCAGGAGGAAGAATACTCCAGAGATACTCGGGGGATACTCAGGAGGAAGATTACTCCAGAGATACTCAGAGGATGCTCAGGAGAAAGAATACTCCAGAGATACTCAGGGGGGTGAATACTCCGAAGATACTCAAGTGATACCCAGGAGTGGGGAGGTGAATTCACCAGAGATACTCAAGTGGTGATACTCAGATGGATGAATACACCAGAGACACTCAAGTGATACTCAGGGGGATGAATATGCTGGAGATACTCAAGTGACACTCAAGAAGAGAAATACACCGGAGATACTCAGAGGGGGGGCCGATGTACCAGAGATACTCAGAGGATGCATACACCGGAGATACTCACATGATACCCGGGACAGGAATACACCAGAGATACCCGTCAGGTGTGGGGGGGAGGGGTGTGATGGTGGAGTAATGCACCGGAGATACGCAGGAGGTGAAGTACACCAGAGACACTCACATGATACTCGGGGTTAGGGAGGGAGGTGAAATACTCACATAATTCTTGGGGGAGAAATACACCAGAGATACTCACATGATACTCGGGGAGAAATACACAAGTGATACCCAAGAGATATTCAAAGGATACTCGAGAGATACACCAGCAATACTCAGCAGATACTCAGGGCACACACCGATACTCAGCAGATACTCAGGGGCATACACCAGCGATACTCAGCACACACATCAGCGATACTCAGCAGATACTTGGAGGACAGTCATCAGATACACTAGAGATACTCCAGGCATACCCATCCGGTACTTGGGGCATACACCGGAGCTACTTAGCTGATACTCGAGTGACACCCCAGAAATACTTAGCCAAGGCTTGGGGGGCTACTCAGCAGATACACAGAGAGATACTCAGAGGATACACCAGAGATACTCAGAGGATACACCAGAGATACACAGAGCAGGATTAAGGAGACAACCGAACACAGCGGCATTTCTGATCACAACCCCACTTTAATGATTCAGAGAGCACGGTACAGAGGAAGCTTTGGACGTTACAGACACCGTCCTCTCCGCGCCCGCCTGCCCGCCCTCCTCTTACCCTTGTGAAGGACGGCGTTGGCAGGCTTGTTGCCAGCCAGGGACTCCTTGGACAAGTGCTGGTGGCTCTCGGCCAGACACTCGACCTCGGCAAAGCGGGTGTTGAGCGCCATGGCCGGGTGGCTGGGGTCCTGAGTCATGTTCAGGTAGGCGGCTCGGCGCAGCTGCTCCTCGATCACCAGCGCCTGCTCCAGGAGCTGCGGGGAAGGGGGCAGGAGACCTGCTGAGCCACCCACAACCCGCAGGGGCACAGGGCTCATGGACGGTCACCAGCCCCCCCCCTCCCTTCCCAGAGCCAGGGAGAGAACCCAGGAGGCCTGGCTCCCAGCCCCCACCCCCCCAGCTCTAACCACCAGCCCCCACTGCCCTCCTAGAGCTGGGGAGAGAACCCAGGAGTCCTGGCTCCCAGCCCCCCCTACTCTAACCCACCAGCCCCCACTCCCCTCCCAGAGCCAGGGAGAGAACCCAGGAGTCCTGGCTCCCAGCCCCCCCTGCTCTAACCCACCAGCCCCCACTCCCCTCCCAGAGCCAGGGAGAGAACCCAGGAGTCCTGGCTCCCAACCCCCCCTGCTCTAGCCCACCAGCCCCCACTCCCCTCCTAGAGCTGGGGAGAGAACCCAGGAGTCCTGGCTCCCAGCCCCCCTGCTCTAACCCACCAGCCCCCACTCCCTTCCCAGAGCTGGGGAGAGAACCCAGGAGTCCTGGCTCCCAGCCCACCTGCTCTGACCCACCAGCCCCCACTCCCCTCCCAGAGCCGGGGAGAGAACCCAGGAGTCCTGGCTCCCAGCCCCCCTGCTCTGACCCACCAGCCCCCACTCCCCTCCCAGAGCCGGGGAGAGAACCCAGGAGTCCTGGCTCCCAGCCCCGTCCTGCTCTGAGCCACCAGCCCCCACTTCCCTCCCAGAGCCGGGGAGAGAACCCAGGAGTCCTGGCTCCCAGCCCCCCCTGCTCTAACCACCAGCCCCCACTCCCCTCCCAGAACTGGCGGGAGAACCCAGGAGTCCTACGTTAGGATTCTCCTCTCCCAGGGGCATTGGGACCCTGCTGCCCGCCCGGCATGGGGGGGTCCCCACTTCTCGCTCCTACCTTGAACCTCCTGGCCAGGAACTTGTTTTTCATCTCCAGGAAATTCCCCTTGTTGGCCTCGGTTTTGAAGGGCTCGTTGATGATGCTGAACTGGGCGTCGTTCTGGATGTCCTGCCAGCGGGCGTAGCCGTGCCTGCTCCGGGCGGGGGGCGCTAAGGATCCTGACGGGCTGCGGGACAGGGGCCGCCCCCTTCGCCTCCCTCCCGCTCCCAACCAGATGCCCCCCGATGGCTCACGGGAGGGGAGAGGCTCGGGGACGCTCCCGAGAACCCGCCAGGAATGGGGGTGCCAAGAAAGCTTGGCTGGGCAGCTGTCCGGGGTGGGAGGAGACCGGGCAAAACAACCAGGCTCCCTGGAACATGCAAGTATCAATCCTGGCACTGGGGCATTAAGTAACATCCTGCGGCAGGGAGTTCCACCGGGAAACTGGATCTTGGGATCGGTAATAGTCAATGGCAAGGAGTTCCACAGGGAAATTGGGCTTTGGGATCGGTGATATCCAGTGGCAGAAAGTTCGACAGGGAAATTGGGCTTTGGGATCGGTGATATCCAGTGGCAGAGAGTTCCACAGGGAAACTGGGCTTTGGGATCGGTGATATCCAGTGGCAGGGAGTTCCACAGGGAAATTGGATTTTGGGATCGGTGATATCCAGTGGCAGGGAGTTCCACAGGGAAACTGGGCTTTGGGATCGGTGATATCCTGTGGCAGGGAGTTCCACAGGGAAATTGGGCTTTGGGATCGGTGATATCCAGTGGCAGAGAGTTCCACAGAGAAATTGGGTTTTGGGACTGGTGATATCCAGTGGTGGGGAGTTCCACAGGGAAATTGGATTTTGGGATCAGTAATATCCAGTGGCGGGGAGTTCCACAGAGAAATGTTTTGGGGATCGGTGATATCCCATGGCTTGGGGGGTTACAGGGCAGGTGGGGGACATTGCATGCTGGGATTGATTAGAGACTTTGAAATTCACGGGCGGGGGCAGGGGGGCTGCACGATCTCAGATTCCCCGTCCCCAGAGCCAGGCCGTGGTGAAGGATACAGCACGATGCCAGCCAGCAGCCAGTAGTCGTGGCGTCGGTGCCAGATCTCGTTCAGCTTCCCGGAGGAGATGGCCGCCCGCTCCTCGTTCTGCCACAGCGTGTGCAGCTCTGCGGAGAAAACGGGCGGTGTGAGATCCACGGGGGTGCCCAGACGACCCCCCGCTCCCGACCGAGATTGGGGCCCCGTCGCGCCGGGCGCTGCACAGACCGTCCTCCTCTCCCCACTCTCCAGACGCTAGCCCTGGCACACCAGCGGCTCTCAGGTGGCCTCTCACCCGTGAAGCCGCCGTCTGCGATGTTGAACATGAATCGGGGCTTGTCGGCCTTGTCTTCCTTCCGCCCGTTGGCCTTGCTCTCCTCCTTGATGCTGCCCATCCTGGGCTCCTTGCCAGCTTCCTTCTCCACCTTCACCTCTTCTGCAAGCACAAGGGACGCTGCAGCCATCATTAGGGGTCAGAGTCAACGCCCCTAGTTGCTATGCCCACCGACCGACTGCTCCAGCCCAAATGCTGCCCCCCACCCCCACTGGCTGTGCGTGAAAGAGCTGATCAGGGCATCCTTTTAAATAGCCATCATTAGGGTTCAGAGTTAACGCCCCGACGGAGCTGCACAGGGCCAGTTCACGCCGCGCGGAAGGAAGTTACCTTTCTTCACCTCCGGCCCTTCCCCATCCCCCTTCTCCTTGGGCTCATCGCTGTCAGCAGGTCTCTCCTCGGCCTTCTCCGCCACCGGCTCTTCCGGCCCGGCACCTGGAACCAGACGGCACCGAGACCTGTGAGCCAAGATCAGCCAGGTGCCCCCGGGACAAGCTCGGGAGGGAGGCACCGGGTTAGGACCCGTCTCGGCCACAACCTCCCCAGGGAAGGCCCAGCAACAATCCCAGCCTCAGTTTCCCCATCTGTCAGACAGGCAAAGCGCTGGATCTCCATCCATCCCTATAGACGCTATGCATCCATCCGCCCCCTAGATGCTCTCCATCCCCATACACCCATCCATCCAGCCCCATAGACACTATCCTTCCCCACAGACGCCCACTGACACCAGCTGGCCCCACTGACTCGGCGTTACCCGACTTCTCCTTCTCCTCCTTGACCAAGGGCTCTGCCTCCGGCTCCTTCTCCCCCGGCACCAGGGACTCGTCCTCGTCCGCTTTCGGCTCACTTTTCTCCCCGGGGGAGGTGGTGGGCGTTGGCTGGTCCACTGCAGGGCCCTGACGGGGAGAGGACACGGGTTCGAGGAGGCGGGAAATCCCCGTTTATCTGCCCCGGAACGAGGGGCAGATTATCACCCCCGCGCAGCACACACACACGGTAATAGCCAGTGGCGGGGAGTTCCACAGGGA
This sequence comes from Gopherus evgoodei, assembly GCF_007399415.2. Classification (NCBI taxonomy): domain Eukaryota; kingdom Metazoa; phylum Chordata; order Testudines; family Testudinidae; genus Gopherus; species Gopherus evgoodei. Next base: position 303,187 of record NW_022060064.1, on the reverse strand, counting down.
AAATGGGTTTTGGGATCGGTAATAGTCAATGGCAAGGAGTTCCACAGGGAAATTGGGCTTTGGGATCGGTGATATCCAGTGGCAGGGAGTTCCACAGAGAAATTGGGCTTTGGGGTCGGTGATATCCAGTGATATCCAGTGGCAGGGAGTTCCACAGAGAAATTGGGCTTTGGGGTCGGTGATATCCCCCCCACGTGGGGAAACTGAGTCTCAGAGGGAGGCACCTCCCTGGATCCCATCCTCAGCCACGGGGGAATTATCCCATGGAATCAGGGACCTGCTCGCTGGCCAATGTCCTTCTGGGCTGTCTCGGGGGGGGGCAGGAGGTACCCACAAGATTTCGGTGTCGCCGCACCATGGAACAAGGGGAAAACGTGCAAATCTCGAAACTACCCGAGCGCAGTAGAGATGAGGCCCGGGTGGCTCTGCCTCGCCCTGCGCCGCGCGTGGCCAGCGGAACGGGAGATCAGCCCCGAGCAAGGCCCCCCTGCCTCAGTTTCCCTTTGGGTCCCTAGCTGGGCCGGGAAGCGCCAGGATCTGCACCAAGCACCAACCTCCGTCTCCATCCGCTCGCCGCTTTTCGGTTCCTTCTCCGGCTCCTTGGCCGCCTCCAGCTCCTCCTTCTCGGCCAGCGGCCCCGTCCCGTCCCCGCGCTCGCTGGGGGCTGGCGTGGCTGCGAGGAGACCGGCATCAACTGGGCGGCGCCAGGGGACCCCGCCCATCCCCCCTGTGCATGGGGGCAGGGACCCCGGGGTGGGGTCAGGCCCCAGGCTCCTCCCCCGCCCATGTGGGTGCGATTCCCGGGCTGCGGCGCAGAGGGGCGGGACCCGGGGATCGGGGCCAGGCCCTACCTGGTTTGGAGGTGCAGGGCGTGTTGGTACAGCTGGGTTCGGGGGTGGTGGTGGAGGTCTTGATGGTTGGCGAAGAGGCGCGGGACGACCGCTTGGAGTCGGCGCTGGGGTCGGGCATGAGCTCGGGCATGCTCCACCGCCCGTTGATGTGCTCGAATTCCTGCACCTGCGGGGAGCCGACGGCGCCGCATCAGTCCCACACGCCGTGCGCCCCCCACCCCGGCCCTCTGTGGCTCCGTTCGCCCTCCCTAACCCTAATTCAGACACCCCCCACCCCCCACGACCGAGATCAACTCCTCTGCCCCAAATGAAATGGGGGAGCCTGTCAGACACACAGTGAGAAAAAAACCCTGTCTCAGAGAGCTCAGTTTGAACAGACAAAGGGCAGGAAGGGAAACTGAGGCACAGTACGGCGTGGGGGGGCGGAAGGGCAGTGGCTATTCACCGAATCATGCTGTCTCGGGCCTTTCCCACCCCCTGTCCAAGCTGCCCCAACTCCAGGATCGGCTTCACTAGACACCGAGGTGACACAGCTCAGGCCTCCTCCCTGGAGGCCGCTCAGCCCGCACCCCGGATCCTCTCCTGGTGTCCAAGCTCCTTTCCGCAGTCCCGGGACCCTGGATCTCAACCCCAGCCCCCCGCCAACCCTCCTCCCGCCCCTGGCAACGCACCTTCTTCTTGACCAGCGACATGACGCCGATGCGCGTCAGGACCTGCTGCCGGGACAGCCCCTCCCTGGGCACGCCGTCGGCGAAGGTCTCCGAGCCGTCCGCCCCGGGCTCACACAGGTGCCTCATGAAGAGGGAGACGTAGGCCCTGCGGTGGGGAAGACCAGGAGCTGAGAACCATGGAGCCCCCCGCTCGGCGAGAACAGCCCCGCTGAGCGCCTGAGCTGGAGGGGAATCCCTGCTGGTTTGCTGCTAGCAACGCGCGGGGGCTAGGACACATGGGGGGGGGGGGATCACTGGCTCTCCACCCTCGAACGCCTGCCAGTTGCCATCAGACCCGGTTTCTCATCCCGCCCTGCGTAGGGAGCCTGTGTGGCGGGCCGGCTCCGGGTAGGGGGACAGCCACAGCTCAGGCGCGCCCCCCTCATTGCCCCGGCCCGGCCGCCCCCACGAGGGGGTGATCTCCGTCTGCGCGAGGGAGGGGGGCGGCGCCTTCCCGTGCCCACTCCAGGAAAGCAGACGGCTGGCGGCGCAACGGGGCGCTCAGATGAGTAAGAAGCGTCATCACGTGGCAAGGGGGAACGGGCAGCACCCACGGACTTGGGGGGGCCCTGCTTCCCCAGCCTCCCCGTGCCCCAGAGAGGCTGGGGGAATCGGGGAGCAGGGTCTCCCCGGCCTGGCGAGCTCTCCCCGGGCCGGCACCTACTTGAATTCCTTCTCCGTCTTGCCTCGGAGGTCCCGGACCAGCCACTGGGTGGTGAAGGCGTCCTGGGGGGGCATCCCCCAGCGCATGACGGCGTTCAGGAAGGCCTTGCGCTGGCGCGTGTTGAACCCCAACACCTGACAGCGGAGGCAGGTGAGAGAGAGAGAGAGAGACCCCCCGTGCCCTCCCCGGGGACCTCCCGGCCCTCTGCCGGCCCCCTCCCAGCGCCCTTCCCGGGGAGCTCCCCATCCTCTGCGGGGCCCATTGCTGAGAGATGAGGCCCTGCTTAGCAGAGCCAGAGCTCACCTGCTTCCCCTCCCAGAGCCGGGGAGAGAACCCAGGAGTCCTGGCTCCCAGCCCCCCTGCTCTAACCCACCAGCCCCCACTCCCCTCCCAGAGCTGGGGAGAGAACCCAGGAGTCCTGGCTCCCAGCCCCCTCTGCTCTGACCCACCAGCCCCCACTCCCCTCCCAGAGCCGGGGAGAGAACCCAGGAGTCCTGGCTCCCAGCCCCCCCTGCTCTAACCCACCAGCCCCCACTCCCCTCCCAGAGCCAGGGGGAGAACCCAGGAGTCCTGGCTCCCAGCCCCCCCTGCTCTAACCCACCAGCCCCCACTCCCCTCCCAGAGCCGGGGAGAGAACCCAGGAGTCCTGGCTCCCAGCCCCCCCTGCTCTGACCCACCAGCCCCACTCCCCTCCCAGAGCCGGGGAGAGAACCCAGGAGTCCTGGCTCCCAGCCCCCCCTGCTCTGACCCACCAGCCCCCACTCCCCTCCCAGAGCCGGGGAGAGAACCCAGGAGTCCTGGCTCCCAGCCCCCCTGCTCTAGCCCACCAGCCCCCACTCCCCTTCCAGAGCCGGGCAGAGAACCCAGGAGTCCTGGCTCCCAGCCCCCCCTGCTCTAACCACCAGCCCCCACTCCTGTCCCAGAGCCAGGGAGAGAACCCAGGAGTCCTGGCTCCCAGCCCCCCCTGCTCTGACCCACCAGCCCCCACTCCCCTCCCAGAGCCAGGGAGAGAACCCAGGAGTCCTGGCTCCCAGCCCCCCTGCTCTAACCCACCAACCCCCACTCCCCTCCCAGAGCTGAGGAGAGAACCCAGGAGTCCTGGCACCCAGCCCCCCTGCTCTAACCCACCAGCCCCCACTCCCCTCCCAGAGCCGGGGAGAGAACCCAGGAGTCCTAGCTCCCAGCCCCCCTGCTCTGACCCACCAGCCCCCACTCCCCTCCCAGAGCCGGGGAGAGAACCCAGGAGTCCTGGCTCCCAGCCCCCCTGCTCTAGCCCACCAGCCCCCACTCCCCTTCCAGAGCCGGGCAGAGAACCCAGGAGTCCTGGCTCCCAGCCCCCCCTGCTCTAACCACCAGCCCCCACTCCCCTCCCAGAGCCAGGGAGAGAACCCAGGAGTCCTGGCTCCCAGCCCCCCCTGCTCTGACCCACCAGCCCCCACTCCCCTCCCAGAGCCAGGGAGAGAACCCAGGAGTCCTGGCTCCCAGCCCCCCTGCTCTAACCCACCAGCCCCCACTCCCCTCCCAGAGCTGAGGAGAGAACCCAGGAGTCCTGGCACCCAGCCCCCCTGCTCTAACCCACCAGCCCCCACTGCCCTCCCAGAGCCGGGAAGAGAACCCAGGAGTCCTGGCTCCCAGCCCCCCCTGCTCTAACCACCAGCCCCCACTCCCCTCCCAGAGCTGAGGAGAGAACCCAGGCGTCCAGGCTCCCAGGACCGTGTCTCACCTCGATGTTGCCCCCGACTCGAGCCAGCAGCGGGGGCAGAGGTTTGTCTTTCTCGTTGCGGAGCTGGCGTTTGGACTGGCGCCGGCCTGCGTGGGCGGAAGGAGACGCGATGAAATGCCCCTGCCCGCCAGCCCAGAGAGGCCGGAGCCGGGAACGGAGCCCGGTGCTTGGCGTGGGGACGGCTGGAGCGGCTCTCCGAGCTGCACGGACCCCACCCCGTCCCAAACTGAGCCCCCACCGTGCCCCCCGTCACACCAGGCGCGAGATTTGGAGGCGGTGGTCAAAATACATCTCGGATGCTGGGCTCGGAGCTTCCCGCCCGGCCCAGCCACTTGCCAGGGGCCGTGTTCAGAGAGCGGCAGGGTCTGTCTACACTACAGCTCCGACGCCGGCTGTATCCGACAACGCCCACGGACCGTGCTCGTTAACCCCCCGCTATCCGAGCTTTCCCGCTAGGAAGAAGAGCGGCTTTTCCGCCCGCGTGCTCACGTCCACGCAAGAGGCACCACCTTTCCTACGTGCTAACTACGGGCCGAGTCACGCGGGTCTCCTCCGTGCAGGCGCAGAGCAAGTTTAGACAAGCGGGAGACAACGGACCAAATCTCAGTCTTGCCGCAAATTTCTGTGGTTTCTTTTCCCCCCGACAAGAAGTTTGACATGCCAACGCGGGGTTTAAATGGGCCTTGGACAGGGTCTGATGCCATTCCCCCGCTGACACCGAGCTGTGGTACCCCCAAACCCGGGCCCTCACCTTCCGGCCTCTCGTCGAAGTCTTCGTCCTCCTCTTCCGATCCCACCGAGTACTCGGACTGATTGTCTGAAATACCAGCAGGGCGGTTTGTAACCGGAACCGGCCTGTCCCTCGTTAGCGCGGGGGACGCGGGGAATCCGAGCCCAGATTCCTCCTCCTGATCCCCTCTGCTGCGCGGCTCGTTAGCCTGGCCCACACGGCCCCAGCTTAATACCAAAGGGGCCGGCTCATGCTACCCCAGCCCTGCCTCGCTGCCCCCCCAGTTCTACCGGTGCCCCTCAGTCCCGACCCGCAGCCCCTGCGCCCCCCGAGCGCCCACCTTGGTCCTCCTGCGCAGCGTCGTTGTAGTTGACCTGCTTCCGGACCCGTTTGCCCTTCCCCAGGTTGCGGGCCAGGTCCTCCTGCTGCTGCTCGTAGTGATGGCGCAGCAGCTTCTCCCAGTAGTCGGGGTCCACGTTCTCCTCCTGCTTAATGATCTCCCGCTCGATCTCCTCGATCTGCCAAGGCAGGGCGGGGTGAGGGGTGGGGCCGGGGCGGGCGGGGTCCCCTGCCCCCCCCAGCGCCCGCCCCCCACTCACCTTGTCCTCCTCCCGCACCACGTACTGGGCCACCTTGAAGGAGCTGAGATACTCGTTCATGTTCTGCACGTCGGCGTCGTCGGTGGCGTCCTGGTTGCGGTCGAGCAGCCGGGCGATGGCCTCGTTGTCGTAGTGGATCACGCTGCTGTCCTCCTCCTTGTTCTCCCCTGGGGGGGCCAGACCCACGTCAGGGCGGGGGCCCCTCAATCCCCCCTCCAGGGAGGCTGGAGCCAGGGGGCGAGTCTGGGGGGGGCTCCTCTCCCCTGCCCCAAGCCCCGCCTCCCCCCTGCTGGGTGGTCCCGCTGACCTCCAGGCTCCAGCCCCCTGGGATCGCAGGGCCCCCCCATCCCTCAGCCTGGCCTCGCCCCCCACCCCAGTCAGACCCTCACACAGCCCAGGCTCCTTCTAGTCCTGCCCCCCCTGCCCTGCTGGCCCCCTCCCCCACCTACAAGCCCCACACTCATCTCTCGCCCCACACAACCCAAGCCAGCCACACCATCCTCTACCCCCTATCCCCCAACCCTCTCACCAGCATCCCCCACTTCTCTCTTCCCCACACCCCAGCCATCCCCTAACTCCCGTCCCAGGCAGCCCCACCTGTGTCCCCCAACCCCGACCCCAGCCATCCCCTGCCCCACCCGTCAAGCCCCACTCCCACCGCCCCCCGACACACACACACACTCCCCAGACCCAGCCGCCCCTCACCCTCGTTCTCGTCCTTGAAAAGCTCCTCGGTGCCGAATTTCAGGATGTCGTCCAGCTCCTGCTTGGACATGCTGCCGGCCTTGGAGCCCAGCCCCGGGCGCACCACCAGGTGGGTCAGCATCATCTTCCGCTTGGCCACCTGCGTGATCCGCTCCTCCACCGAGGCCCGCGTCACGAAGCGGTAGATCATCACCTTGTTGGCCTGGCCGATGCGGTGAGCCCGGCTGAAGGCCTGCGGGGCCGGGCGGGTGGGCGTGGGGTGAGATGCGGGGGCGCCAGCCCGTCTCCCCGTCCGTCTGTCCGTCCACCCGACTGTCTCCCCATCCGTCTGTCCGTCCACCCGACCCACCCACCCGCCTGCCTCCTATCCACTCGACCCACCTGCCTGCCTCCCCATACGTCTGCCCAACCCACCCACCTGCCTCTCCGTCCGTCCACCCACCTATCTCCCCTTCTGCGCGACCATCAACCCGCCTGCCTCCCCCTCTGCCTGACCCAGCCGCCTGCCTCCCCCTCCGCCCGACCCACCTGCCTGCCTTCCCGTCCATCCCACCTGCCTCCCCCTCCGCCCAACCCACCCACCTGCCTCTCCGTCCGTCCATCCACCTATCTCCCCTTCTGCGCGACCATCCACCTGCCTGCCTCCCCCTCTGCCCGACCCACCTGCCTGCCTTCCCGTCCATCCCACCTGCCTCCCCCTCCGCCCAACCCACCTGCCTGCCTTCCCGTTCATCCCACCTGCCGCCCCGTCCGTCCAACCCACCCACCTGCCTCCCCGTCCGCCCGACCCACCTGGCTGCCTTCCCGCCCATCCCGCCTGCCTCCCCCTCCGCCCGACCCAGCCGCCTGCCTCCCCATCAGCCCAACCCACCTGCCTGCCTTCCCGTTCATCCCGCCTGCCTCCCCGTCCGTCCAACCCACCCACCTGCTTCCCCGTCCGCCCGACCCACCCACCTGCCTCCCCGTCCATCCCGCCTGCCTCCCAGTCCGCCCAACCCACCCACCTGCCTCTCCGTCCGTCCATCCACCTATCTCCCCTTCTGTGCGACCATCCACCCGCCTGCCTCCCCCTCCGCCCGACCCAGCCGCCTGCCTCCCCATCAGCCCGACCCACCTGCCTGCCTTCCCGTTCATCCCGCCTGCCTCCCCGTCCGTCCAACCCACCCACCTGCCTCCCCATCAGCCCGACCCACCCGCCTGCCTCCCCATCAGCCCGACCCACCTGCCTGCCTCCCCATCAGCCCGACCCAGCCGCCTGCCTCCCCCTCCGCCCGACCCAGCCGCCTGCCTCCCCCTCCGCCCGACCCACCCGCCTGCCTCCCCCTCCGCCCGCCTGCCTCCCCCTCCGCCCGACCCAGCCGCCTGCCTCCCCCTCCGCCCGACCCACCTGCCTGCCTCCCCCTCCGCCCGACCCAGCCGCCTGCCTCCCCATCAGCCCGACCCACCTGCCTGCCTCCCCATCAGCCCGACCCTCCTGCCTGCCTTCCCGTCCATCCCACCTGCCTCCCCGTCCGTCCAACCCACCCGCCTGCCTCCTCATCAGCCCGACCCACCTGCCTGCCTTCCCGTCCATCCCGCCTGCCTCCCCGTCCGTCCAACCCACCCGCCTGCCTCCCCCTCCGCCCGACCCAGCCGCCTGCCTCCCCCTCCGCCTGACCCAGCCGCCTGCCTCCCCCTCCGCCCGACCCACCTGCCTGCCTCCCCCTCCGCCCGACCCAGCCGCCTGCCTCCCCATCAACCCGACCCACCCACCTGCCTCCCCAACAGCCCGACTCACCCGCCTGCCTCCCCGTCCGCCCGACCCACCCGCCTGCCTCCCCGTCCACCTGTCCATCTGTCCATCCATCCGCCCGACCCACCCGCCTGCCTCTCCGTCCGTCCATCCACGTATCTCCCCTTCTGCCCAACCATCCACCCGCCTGCCTCCGTCCATCCACCCGACCCACCTGCCTGCCTTCCCGTCCATCCCACCTGCCTCCCCATCTGCCTTCCCGTCCATCCCACCTGCCTCCCCATCTGCCCAATCCACCCGCCTGCCTGCCTCCCCATCCACCCGACCCACCTACCTGCCTTCCCGTCCATCCCACCTGCCTCCCCATCTGCCCAATCCACCCGCCTGCCTGCCTCCCCATCAGCCCGACCCACCTGCCTGCCTTCCCGTCCATCCCACCTGCCTCCCCGTCCATCCAAACCACCCGCCTGCCTCCTCATCAGCCCGACCCACCCGCCTGCCTCCCCGTCCACCCAACCATCCACCCGCCTGCCTCCTCGTCCACCCAACCATCCACCCGCCTGCCTCCTCGTCCACCCAACCATCCAGGCACCCAGGGATGACAGTTTGTCCTTTCCCTCCCTCCCACCCCGTGACCCAGATCCACCCACCCCATCTCAGAGGCAAACATCTACCTACCCCTCCCCAGGGGCATCTCTCTGGCCAGCCACCTTCTTCCCGGACTCCCCTTCACAGCAGGCCCGTAGCGCCCCCCAAGAGAGGGGTAAAGAGGGGAGGCTCCGTGGGTGGTCGGGGCCCGGCTCTCCTCAGCAGGCATCCCGGGAAACCTGCCCCCGAGGGGACTCACCTGAATGTCGTTGTGGGGGTTCCAGTCGGAATCGAAGATGACCACCGTGTCGGCGGTGGCCAGGTTGATGCCCAAGCCCCCCGCCCGGGTGGAGAGCAGGAAGCAGAACTGCTGGGCCCCGGGAGCTGCAGGGAGAGATCGCACGGGTCACACGGGGGAAATCCCAGCCTCCTGCATGGGCAAAAACCCCCCTCGCCCCCCAATCTGGATCTGGAACCGTCGAAGCTCTCGCTGTCCGGCTCCATGACTCTGGGCACTGGTGGGACTGAGGCAGAGGGGGCCGGGTTGGAATCTCCTGCCTGACGAGAGCGGGACACTAACGAACCAAACCGCCCGCAGCTGCCAACGCAAGTCTCTGCTACTACCGACTTCCCCCGACCAGCCGCAGGGGGGTTCGCGCCGGCACCGGGATCACGGGGCCCAGGCTAGAGGCGTCAGCTCACGATGTCACCGCTTCCCTGGGCGGCGCCTGGCGTGACGGGCCCCTGATCTCAGTCTTGGGGGGGTCTGGGCAGGAGGAATCGTACCATTGAATCTGTCGATGGCCTCTTGCCGCAATGTCCCAGTGATCCCACCATCGATCCGCTCGTATTTGTAGCCTTCATAGTCCAGGAAATCCTCCAGCAGGTCCAGCATTTTCGTCATCTGAGTGTCCAGGGGAGATCAGAGTGCTCAACACTGGGCTCCAAAAACATGGCTCCCTCGCCCAGCGCTGAGATGCAGCCACCTCTGGGGTGGGGCAATTGGTTACCCAGGGACCCCTCGCCTGGCGCTGAGATGCAGCCACCTCTGGGGCGGGGCAGCCGGTTACCCAGGGACCCCTCGCCCGGCGCTGAGATGCAGCCACCTCTGGGGCGGGGCGGCCGGTTACCCAGGGACCGCTCGCCCGGTGCTGAGATGCAGCCACCTCTGGGGCAGGGCAGCTGGTTATCCAGAGACCCCTCGCCCGGCGCTGAGATGCAGCCACCTCTTGGGTGGGGCAATTGGTTTTCCAGGGACCTTTCACCTAGTGCTGAGATGCGGCCACCTCTGGGGTGGGACGGCCAGTTACCCAGGGACCCCTCGCCCAGCGCTGAGATGTGGCCACCTCTGGGGTGGCTGCAGCCCATTTAACCCCCCATGGCCGTGCAGGAGTTTCAGACGGGACGCGAAGGGAGGCTGCTGTATCCGTCGGGGGGAGGGATTCAATGGGCAGGATGGAATTGCTCAGGTCCGGAACTCCCCAGAACGCCTGGGTTCGCACCCTCCGACGCCTGCGGGTGGGGTGGAGTGGGGTTAATGACCCTGAAGCATTTGGGCATCGGAGGAAAGACACCACGTCCACGTCACCCGCACGAGGCTGTGACGTAACCTGCAGAGCCAGGCCGACACCACGGCTGCCGGCACCTCACCTGGGAGAAAATCAGCACCCGGTGCCCCTGTTCCTTCAGCTTCCGCAGAATCTTCTGTAACAGCATCAGCTTGCCGGAGGATTTGATGAGGGCACCGCCCTCGTAGGCACCGCTCGGCAGCTTGGGGGACTCCTGGCGAGGCAAAGACGGCGGCCGGTCAGCTCCGAAAACCGCCCGTCCCGCCCCAGCTGGGGCTCATTCTCCCAAGGAGAGATCTTTGGGACGGACCCCAGTCATAGAGCGGGTAACGGGACAGAGACCGGCCCCCCGCAGCGTTAAATCCTCAGCCACAATGAAACAGCCTCGCCAAAATCCCATGGATTCCCTCCCCCAGCTCATCCGTTTTTAAATAAAATTCACTCCGTTTTTTGACACCCCCCCCCCGCAGGCCGCGCCCGCTAATTTTCCCGTTGTTCAATCGGGGCTCAGATTCCAAACGCGGTAAAATCGCTGGAACGTTTTCCCAAGAGGGCGCCGTGTCCATACGTTGCTTTAAAAGGATCGTCTCCGGACCGAAATCGACGCGAAGTCGTAGAATGTGTCCGTGGGGCCTAATCTGCATATAAAGCTCCACCCAGCTCCGCTGACCCCGCCTCCTGGGGCCAAGCCCCTCCCTTTCAGGCTGAACCATGGTCTGCCTGACACGCCCCACCCCATCCCTTGGAAGGGCGGGACGTACCAACATCCTCCAGGGTACACCGGGGTCTCCCCAGACTCCCCCCTCCCCTGGGACAGGCGGGACGTACCAACGCACCCACACCCTCCGGGGTACACCGGGGTCTCCCCAGACTCCCCCCCTCCCCTGGGACAGGCGGGACGTACCAACGCACCCACACCCTCCGGGGTACACCGGGGTCTCCCCAGACTCCCCCCCTCCCCTGGGACAGGCGGGACGTACCAACGCACCCACACCCTCCGGGGTACACCGGGGTCTCCCCAGACTCCCCCCTCCCCTGGGACAGGTGGGACGTACCAACGCACCCACACCCTCCGGGGTACACCGGGGTCTCCCCAGACCCCCTCCCCTGGGACAGGCAGGACGTACCAATGCACCCACACCCTCTGGGGTACACTGGGGTCTCCCCAGACTCCCACCCTCCCCTGGGACAAGTGGGATGTACCAACGCACCCACACCCTCCGGGGTACACCAGGGTCTCCCCAGACTCCCTCTCTCCCCTGGGACAACTGGGACGTACCAACGCACCCACACCCTCCGGGGTACACCGGGGTCTCCCCAGACCCCCCTCCCTTGGGACAGGCGGGACATACCAAGGCACCCACACCCTCTGGGGTACACTGGGGTCTCCCCAGACCCCCCTCCCCTGGGACAGGCGGAACGTACCATTGCAGCCACAGGGAAGAGGTAGGGATGGTTGCAGCATTTTTTGAGGTCCATCATGATGTTGAGCAGGGAGACCTGGTTTCCGCCCCCCCGGGAGTTGAGGGCCTCGAAGTTGCGGGTCAGGATGTATTTGTAGTATTTCCTGAGCGGGGAGTGGGAGGGAGAGTGAGGCTGTGCCCTGCGACCCCCCCAGCGCCTGCTCCCCAGGGACCCTGATGCCCGGTTCCCAGCTCTAACCTCTAGACCCCGCTCTGATCTGGGGAGAGAACCCAGGAGTCCTGGCTCCCCGCCTGCTCTGACCCACCAGCCCCCACTCTCCGCCCAGAGCTGGGGAGAGAACCCAGGAGTCCTGGCTCCCCGCCTGCTCTGACCCACCAGCCCCCACTCTCCTCCCAGAGCTGGGGAGAGAACCCAGGAGTCCTGGCTCCCAGCCCCCCTGCTCTAACTCACCAGCCCCTACTCCCCTCCCAGAGCCAGGGAGAGAACCCAGGAGTCCTGGCCCCCAGCCCCACCCCCTGCTCTCATCCCGTGCACACACACACAGTGCAAGGAAGGGAACGGCTCTCCGATCCCATCCATAGCACATCCTATGACCCTATCTCCTATGCCCCCCACTAAGCCCCAGCTCCGCCCCTTGCCCCACAACGCCCTCTAGCGCCACCCTGGAGCCAGCCCTGCCTGCTGGCGGACAGTGCCCCATGCTGAGCCCCCCACCCCCTGCCCCACAGCGTCCCTTAGTGCCGCCCTGGAGCCAGCCCTGCCTGCTGGGGGAGAGCACCCCATGCTGAGCCCCCCGCCCCCTGCCCCACAGCGTCCCTTAGTGCTGCCCTGGGGGAGAGCACCCCATTCTGAGCCCCCCGCCCCCTGCCCCACAGCGCCACTCCGGGGCACTGGCCCTTTAGCTGGTCCGCCCACCCCCGAGGGGCCCCTCCCCGGATAGAGGCCGTTACTTCTGCATGGGGCTCAGCTCCACGCGCACGATCAGCTCCGTCTTGGCCGGCATGTTCTTGAAGACGTCGGCCTTGAGACGCCGCAGCATGTGGGGTCCCAGCAGGTCGTGCAGCTTCTTGATCTGGTCCTCCTTGGAGATGTCGGCGAACTCCTCCAGGAAGCCCTCCAGGTTACTGTGGGGGCAGGCGGACGGGGCCGGCTTAGCTGGGCCCCCCACCCCGGCAGCGCTGGCAGCCTCCCTCGCCGGGCCCGGGCCAATCCCCCGGCACGCAGCACAGCCTCCTTAACGGGAGGAGAGCGCCTCCTGCCCTTCCCCCTGCTGAGCCCGCCAGTCCGCGCCCCCCAGCCCCACTCCCCCTGCTTCACTAGGGGGATTGGACCCAAGGGGGCTGGGGTCTCGCATCCCCAACAGAGCACACCACCGACCTTTGGTGCGCCGCAGTGCGTGGCAGCTCCTATACTCCTAGGGGTCGTCGGGAGTGACTTTCCCACCCCACCCCACCCCCAAAATAAAGCCAACCAGTGGGGGGGTGAATTGGGGGGAGGTGTCTCCTTGAGCTGGGGGCATGTGCCAGGAAGGGGGTTGGAGTGAAATTCCCAGGGCGAGGCTGCGTCCCGGCACCCCTCGGGGGCCGTAGGGGGCGGGGAGGGGGACTCCTGTGGGGCGGGGGGGGGGGCGGACGTACTTGAAGCGCTCCGGCGTGAGGAAGTTGAGCAGGTGGAAAAGTTCCTCCAGGTTGTTCTGCAGCGGCGTCCCCGTCAGCAGCAGCTTGTGATCGATCTTGTAACCGTTCAGCACCCTGAAAAACTGGGAGGGGTGCAGGGGGGGGGTGTCAGGAGCTTGCAACCCCCCAGACAATGGGGGGGGCAGACCAAGGGTCCTCTGCAAGGAGCTGAGAGAGCTCGGTAACCCAGCACAGACAGAGCTGAATCCACCAGTCTCCACTCCCCTCCCAGAGCCGGAGAGAGAACCCAGGAGTCCTGGCTCCCAGCCCCCCCTGCTCTAACCCACCAGCCCCCACTTCCCTCCCAGAGCCGGGAGAGAACCCAGGAGTCCTGGCTCCCAGCCCCCCCTGCTCTAACCCACCAGCCCCCACTACCCTCCCAGAGCCAGGGAGAGAACCCAGGAGTCCTGGCTCCCAGCCCCCCTGCTCTAACCCACCAGACCCCACTCCCCTCCCAGAGCCGGGGAGAGAACCCAGGAGTCCTGGCTCCCAGCCCCCCCTGCTCTAACCCACCAGCCCCCACTCCGGTCCCAGAGCCGGGGAGAGAACCCAGGAGTCCTGGCTCCCAGCCCCCCCTGCTCTAACCACCAGCTCCCACTCCCCTCCCAGAGCCGGGGAGAGAACCCAGGAGTCCTGGCTCCCAGCCCCCCTGTGCTCTGACCCACCAGCCCCCACTCCCCTCCAAGAGCCGGGGAGAGAACTCAGGAGTCCTGGCTCCCAGCCCCCCCTGCTCTGACCACCAGCCCCCATTCCCCTTCCAGAGCCAAGGGAGAGAACCCAGGAGTCCTGGCTCCCAGCCCCCCCTGCTCTAACCCACCAGCCCCACTCCCCTCCCAGAGCTGGGGAGAGAACCCAGGAGTCCTGGCTCCCAGACCCCCCTGCTCTGACCCACCAGCCCCCACTCCCCTCCCAGAGCCGGGGAGAGAACCCAGGAGTCCTGGCTCCCAGCCCCCCTGCTCTAACCCCTGAGCCCCCACTCCCTGCCCTGTGCCCGTACCTTGGACTGGTTGTTCTTCAGCCGATGAGCCTCGTCCACCACCAGGCAGGCCCAGCGGATGGAGCCCAGCGCCGCCTGGTCGATGGTGACCAGCTCGTAGGACGTGAGCAGCACGTGGAACTTCACCTGAGCTTCCCTCTGCGGGGAAAGGCCGGGCCTGGTGAGCGGGGGGAGCGGCAGCCGGGACCCCCACCCAGGACGGGCCCTGCCGGGCGCCTGGTGGCTAACGAGCCGGAGACCCCGAGCCACAGGCCAGTGGGCAGCCCCTCAGCAATCCCCAGCCCCTGTGCCTCCCCTGCCCAGCCTCGGCGCCCTGCAAGCCCCGAGCACCGTGAGCCGCGCTTCACGCCGGGAGACACCGGCACAGGCAGGTGACGGGAGCTGACAAAGAACCCAGGAGTCCTGGCTCCCAGCCCCCCCGGCTCTAATCCACCAGCCCCTACTCCCCTCCCACAGCCAGGGAGAGAATCCAGGAGTCCTGGCTCGCAGCCCCCCCTGCTCTAACCCACCAGCCCCCACTCCCCTCCCAGCGCCGGGGAGAGAACCCAGGAGTCCTGGCTCCCAACCCCCCCTGCTCTAACCCACCAACCCCCACTCCTCTCCCAGAGCCGGGGAGAGAACCCAGGAGTCCTGGCTCCCAGCCCCCCCTACTCTAACCCACCAGCCCCCACTCCCCTCCCAGAGCCAGGGAGAGAACCCAGGAGTCCTGGCTCCCAGCCCCCCTGCTCTAACCACCAGCCCCCACTCCCCTCCCAGAGCCAGGGAGAGAACCCAGGAGTCCTGGCTCCCAGCCCCCCCTGCTCTAACCCACCAGCCCCCACTCCCCTCCCAGAGCCGGGGAGAGAACCCAGGAGTCCTGGCTCCCAGCCCCCCCTGCTCTAACCCACCAGCCCCCACTCCGCTCCCAGAGCCGGGGAGAGAACCCAGGAGTCCTGGCTCCCAGCCCTCCTGCTCTAACCACCAGCCCCCACTCCCCTCCCAGAGCCAGGGAGAGAACCCAGGCGTCCTGGCTCCCCTGCCCAATGAGAACAAGCAGGCACACGTGGTTCAGGGGTGGGGGTCTCGCCTTCATCTTGAAAGCCTTCTTCCCGCCCTTCATGGCGTTGTCCTCGAAGGAGAATTCGTTCTCGCGGATGATGGAGCGACTGTCCTTGTCGCCCGTGTACGTCACCACGTAGAACTTGGGCGCCCACATCTGGAACTCCCGCTCCCAGTTGATGATGGTGGAGAGCGGGGCGCTGACCAGGAAGGGGCCTTTGGTGTGACCCTGGGCAGAGAGAGACACCCAGGGGGTTAGGGGGCAGAGAAAAGAGCGGGTGGTAACCCAGGGAGGCTGAGATGCAGCCACCTCTGGGGTGGGGCAGCTGGTTACCCAGGGACCCCTTGCCCGGCGCTGAGATGCAGCCACCTCTGGGGCGGGGCGGCTGGTTACCCAGGGACCCCTCGCCCGGCGCTGAGATGCAGCCACCTCTGGGGCGGGACAGTAAGTTACTCGGGGACCCCTAGCCTGGAGCTGAGATGCAGCCACCTCTGAGTTGGGGCGGCCGGTTACCCAGGGACCCCTCGCCCGGCGCTGAGATGCGCCCACCTCTGGGGCGGGGCGGCCGGCTACCCGGCTGCTTTGCCCAGGCGCCGTTACCTCCTTGTAGAGGGAGTAGAGGAAGACGATGGTCTGGATGGTCTTGCCGAGCCCCATCTCGTCGGCCAGGATGGTGTCGGTTCCCTGGGCCCAGGAGAAGCGCAGCCAGTTGAGACCCTCCAGCTGGTACATGTGCAGGGTCCCGCCCGTGGAGGTGATGAACCGCGGCTGCGTCTCGTACTTCACCGTGGGCTGCAGGGCGAGAGGGGGAGCCGGGGATGGGGGGCACAAGGGATCACACAGGGCGACAGGGTGGGCCCGATCTGCCCCCACAGATCACGCACTTACAGCACCCCCAAACCCACAGAAACCATCTCACCCACAAACCTACACACACAGTCAGTCAGTGACCCACCGTCCCACCCACAAACCTACACACACACACACAGTCAGTGACCCACCGTCCCACCCACAAACCTACACACACACACACACAGTCAGTGACCCACCGTCCCCCCCACAAACCTACACACACACACACAGTCAGTGACCCACCGTCCCACCCACAAACCTACACACACACACACAGTCAGTGACCCACCGTCCCACCCACAAACCTACACACACACAGTCAGTGACCCACCGTCCCACCCACAAACCTACACACACACAGTCAGTGACCCACCGTCCCACCCACAAACCTACACACACACACACAGTCAGTGACCCACCGTCCCACCCACAAACCTACACACACAGTCAGTCAGTGACCCACCGTCCCACCCACAAACCTACACACACAGTCAGTGACCCACCGTCCCACCCACAAACCTACACACACACACAGTCAGTGACCCATGGTCCCACCCACAAACCTACACACACACAGAGTCAGTGACCCACCGTCCCACCCACAAACCTACACACACACACAGTCAGTGACCCACCGTCCCACCCACAAACCTACACACACAGTCAGTCAGTGACCCACCGTCCCACCCACAAACCTACACACACAGTCAGTCAGTGACCCACCGTCCCACCCACAAACCTACACACACACACACAGTCAGTGACCCACCGTCCCACCCACAAACCTACACACACACACACAGTCAGTGACCCACCGTCCCACCCACAAACCTACACACACACAGTCAGTCAGTGACCCACCGTCCCACCCACAAACCTACACACACACACACAGTCAGTGACCCACCGTCCCACCCACAAACCTACACACACAGTCAGTCAGTGACCCACCGTCCCACCCACAAACCTACACACACACACACAGTCAGTGACCCACCGTCCCACCCACAAACCTACACACACACAGTCAGTGACCCACCGTCCCACCCACAAACCTACACACACAGTCAGTCAGTGACCCACCGTCCCACCCACAAACCTACACACACACACACAGTCAGTGACCCACCGTCCCACCCACAAACCTACACACACACACACACAGACACACACACAGTCAGTGACCCACCGTCCCACCCACAAACCTACACACACACAGTCAGTGACCCACCGTCCCACCCACAAACCTACACACACACACAGTCAGTGACCCACCGTCCCACCCACAAACCTACACACACACAGTCAGTGACCCACCGTCCCACCCACAAACCTACACACACACACACACAGTCAGTGACCCACCGTCCCCCCCACAAACCTACACACACACACACAGTCAGTGACCCACCGTCCCACCCACAAACCTACACACACACACACAGTCAGTGACCCACCGTCCCACCCACAAACCTACACACACAGTCAGTGACCCACCGTCCCCCCCACAAACCTACACACACACACACACACAGTCAGTGACCCACCGTCCCACCCACAAACCTACACACACAGTCAGTGACCCACCGTCCCACCCACAAACCTACACACAGACACACACACACACAGTCAGTGACCCACCATCCCACCCACAAACCTACACACACACACACACACACACAGTCAGTGACCCACCGTCCCACCCACAAACCTACACACACACACACACACACACACACAGAGTCAGTGACACACCATCCCGTCCCCACACACACTCCTATCATTGAGCCCCATTCAGTTCTCCACTGCAGGAGCCCCCTGTGACCCCAGCTCCCAGGTGGGACACACACACACACACACACACCCCCAGACACACACCCCCAACACAAACACACACACTGGGGGGGCCCGGTGTGGGACACACACACACACACACACCCCCAACACAAACACACACACATTGGGGGGGGGGTGGTGTGGGACACACACCCCCCCCAACACACAGACACACACACTGGGGGGGCGTGGCATGGGACAGACACCCCCCCACACACACACACACTCACGTCGTTGGTGGGGGAGTTCGGGGGGCCCTCCGGCGGCATCTCCTTCTTCTTCTTCTTGTACCTGCGGGGCTGGGCCGGGTCCTCGCCCATGATCAGCTCCCTGGCCGGGCGAGAGCAGGGTTAGGAACCGACCCGGCTCCGGGCACAGATCGCGGGGGGCCCCGCAAGCCCCCCGCCGCGGCAGGCAATCGGCAAGGCGAGCCGTGGGGCAGAGGGCACCGGCAGGCGAGCCGTGCCCCACGCTGAGAAACGCCCCCAGCCCCTCCGCCAACGGATCGAGAAACCAGTTCGGGATTTTCTCCCCCCTCCAGACCTTCGCTCCGCCGGCGGTTTCAAGCCCAAACCCGGGGCTGGGCGGTTTCCAGCCCCCCCGACCTCGGGGCCCCGGCTTGCCCCCCCCGGCACCCCCCGGCGGGTACCTGTGTCTCCAGTAGGCGTGCTTGTGGAAGTCGAAGTCGGGGATGGCCATCTCGTCCTCCTCCCACGTGGACTGGTCGTAGGGCAGGTCGCGCCACTTCACCAGGTAGTGGTAGATCCCCTTCTTGTCGATGCTGCCCGGGGAGGGAGCCGGTGAGCGCCGGGGCGGGAAACGCCGGAGGCAGACGGGGGCCGGCGGCTGGAAGGGGCTGCGTGGCTCTGGGCACTCAGCCGACGCCCCCCCCCCGGCCCCGCCCGGTGCCCAGTGCGGTGCCGGGGACTTTGGGGACAGAAATGAGGGGCCCCAGCTCTCTGCAGGGCCGCCCAGGGGTCCCCGAGGCAGCACGGGGGGGCAAACGGGGCACACCCAGGGCCCTGGGGCAGCATGGGGGGCAGACGGGGACACCCGGGGCAACCCGGGAGACAGACAGGGGGCACCAAGGGCCCCGGGGCAGCGTGGAGGGCAAACGGGGACACTCGGGGCGGTGGGGGAGCAGATGGGGACACCCAGGGCAGCACAGGGGGCAGGCAGGGACACCCAGGGCAACCCAGGGGCAGACAGGGGGCACCAAGTGCCCCAGGGCAGCGTGGAGGGCACACGGGGACACCCGGGGCGGCGCAGGGGGTAGAGGGGACACACGGTGCAGTGCGGGGGGCAGGCGGGGGACACACGGTGCAGTGCGGGGGGCAGGCGGGGCACCCAGGGCAGCACGGGGGCAGGTGGAAGACACCCAGGGCAGCGCGAGGGGCAGGCGGGGGGGACACAGTGCAGTGCAGGGGGCAGGCGGGGGACACCCAGGGTGGCGCGGGGGGCAGGCGGGGGACACACGGGGCGGTGTGGGGGGCAGGCGGGGGACACCCAGGGCAGCACGGGGGCAGGTGGGGGACACCCAGGGCAGCACGGGGGGCCGGCGGGGGACACACGGGGTGGTGGTGGGGGTAGACGAGGGACACCCGGGGCAGCGTGGGGGGCAGGCAGGGGACACCCAGGGCAGCGCGGGGGGAGGCGGGGACACCCGGGGCAGCGCGGGGGGAGGCGGGGACACCCGGGGCAGCGCGGGGGGAGGCGGGGACACCCGGGGCAGCGCGGGGGGAGGCGGGGACACCCGGGGCAGCGCGGGGGGCAGGCGGGGACACCCAGGGCAGTGCAGAGGGTAGATGGGGGACACCCGGGGCAGCATGGGAGGTAGACGGGGGACACCCGGGGCAGCGCGGGGGGAAGGTGGGACACCCGGGGCAGCGCGGGGGGCCGGCGAGGCAGCACGGGGGGCCGGCGGGGGGCCCCACCTGTGGTTGATGACGCGGTGAATGGCCATCCACTCGGGCTTGATGCCGTAGCGGTAGAAGCGCTCCTCCATCTGGGCGTAGAGCGGGTCCTTGCTCTTCCGCTTCTCGCTCTTGCCGTCGTCCTCGCCGGAGCCGTAGTCCAGCGGGGGCGGCTCGTCCATGTCGTTCTTGCGCTGGTAGTTGCGGTACATCACCAGGTGGAAGATCTCCAGCTGGGCCGGGAGAGGGAAGGGGGTGAGGCGCTCGGGCCCGGGGGCAGGTACCGGGGCTCTGTGTGCACCCCCATGCGCCCCAACACCCCCCAGCCCACCCTGCGCCCTCATACCACCCACACCCCAGTACCCCCCACACCTCCATGCGCCCCAACACCTCCCAGCCCATCCCGTGCCCCTCTACACCCTCATGCACCACCACACAATCCCATGCGCCCCCCAGCCCACCCCCATGCACCACCACACACCCCCCATGCGCTCCCCATCCCCCCTGTGCCCCCACACACCCCCAGCCCCCCCACGCCACCCCCCAGAGAAGTACCTGCAGCTCCTTGGCCCAGGAGCAGTGCCAGTAGGACTGGCCGACCCACTTGACGAAGAACTCCCGCTCCGAGCGCCCCTGCAGCGCCTTGGGCGAGGGCTCGTCCGGGGCGGCGTCGGGCGGCCGGGGCACCAGCACGGGCGGGGGCGGCTCCCCCCAGCGCCAGTGCAGGATCTTCTGGACCCGGCCCTTCAGCACGGGGCACTGCGGAGGGGACGGAGGGAGAGTCAGGCCCGCCGCGTTCCCCCTCACCCCAACGCCCACCCGGGCACCAGCTCCCCCCAATCCCCACAGGGCCTGCTGTTCCCTTGCGCTCTGGGCAGGACTCCACTTCCTGTCCTAAAAAGGCCCGGTTAGGTTTGGTCACCCTCCCTCAGAACAGCTGGTACGCCCCACCCCAGAGGTGGCCGCATCTCAGTCCCGGGCAAGGGGTCCTTGTGTAACAGGGAGCGGAGCGGGGCCGGCCCGCCCGGGCGCCCTACCGTGCAGCGGGGGCAGAGCCATTCGCCGTTGGGGATCTCGGGCAGCGGTGGGTTGAGGCAGTGGATGTGGTAGGAGGAGATGCAGGCGTCACAGCAGAGCAGCTCCCCGCCGTCCTTGCAGACCCGGCAGTACTCCATGTGGTCGTCCTCCTCCTCCTTCTCGCCTTCCTCCTCCAGCTCTTCCTCGTACTCCTCGTCTTCCTCCTTGGCTTCCCACTGCACCCCCTCCTTCTCCTGCGGGGGGCGGGGGGCAGCCGGTGAGACAGG
The DNA here is from genome assembly GCF_007399415.2 of Gopherus evgoodei. Classification (NCBI taxonomy): domain Eukaryota; kingdom Metazoa; phylum Chordata; order Testudines; family Testudinidae; genus Gopherus; species Gopherus evgoodei. The sequence continues at coordinate 282,275 of NW_022060064.1, read as the reverse complement.
CGAGGCCGAGAGAGCGCGAGCCACACGCAGGCGCCCGGCAGGGACCCAGCACCGGGCAGGGACCTGACACCAGGCGTGGGCCTAGGCACCCGGGTAGGGACCCACCACCAGGCAGGGACCCGACACCAGGCGTGGGCCCAGGCGCCCAGCGGGACGCACACCCGGGCAGGGACCCACCACCGGGCAGGCACCCGACACCAGGCGTGGGCCCAGGCACCCGGGTAGGGACCCACCACCAGGCAGGGACCCGACACCAGGCGTGGGCCCAGGCACCCGGGTAGGGACCCACCACCGGGCAGGGACCTGACACCAGGTGTGGGCCCAGGTGCCCAGCGGGACGCACGCCCGGGCAGGGACCCGACACCAGGCAGGGACCTGACACCAGGCAGGGACCTGACACCAGGCGTGGGCCTAGGCACCCGGGTAGGGACCCACCACCAGGCAGGGACCCGACACCAGGCGTGGGCCCAGGAACCCAGCGGGACGCACGCCCGGGCAGGGACCCGACACCAGGCAGGGACCTGACACCAGGTGTGGGCCCAGGTGCCCAGCGGGACGCACGCCCGGGCAGGGACCCGACACCAGGCGTGGGCCCAGGAGCCCAGCGGGACGCACGCCCGGGCAGGGACCCGACACCAGGCGTGGGCCCAGGAGCCCAGCGGGACGCACGCCCGGGCAGGCACCCGACACCAGGCGTGGGCCCAGGAGCCCAGCGGGACGCACGCCCGGGCAGGGACCCGACACCAGGCGTGGGCCCAGGAGCCCAGCGGGATGCACGCCCGGGCAGGGACCCGACACCAGGCGTGGGCCCAGGAGCCCAGCGGGACGCATGCCCGGGCAGGGACCCGACACCAGGCGTGGGCCCAGGAGCCCAGCGGGACGCATGCCCGGGCAGGGACCCGACACCAGGCGTGGGCCCAGGAGCCCAGCGGGACGCATGCCCGGGCAGGGACCCGACACCAGGCGTGGGCCCAGGAGCCCAGCGGGACGCATGCCCGGGCAGGGACCCGACACCAGGCGTGGGCCCAGGAGCCCAGCGGGACGCACGCCCGGGCAGGGACCTGACACCAGGCGTGGGCCGAGGAGCCCAGCGGGACGCATGCCCGGGCAGGGACCCGACACCAGGCGTGGGCCCAGGTGCCCAGTGGGACGCACGCCCGGGCAGGGACCCGACACCAGGCGTGGGCCCAGGAGCCCAGCGGGACGCACGCCCGGGCAGGGACCCGACACCAGGCGTGGGCCCAGGAGCCCAGCGGGACGCACGCCCGGGCAGGGACCCGACACCAGGCGTGGGCCCAGGAGCCCAGCGGGACGCATGCCCGGGCAGGGACCCGACACCAGGCGTGGGCCGAGGAGCCCAGCGGGACGCATGCCCGGGCAGGGACCCGACACCAGGCGTGGGCCCAGGTGCCCAGTGGGACGCACGCCCGGGCAGAAATCACTAGCTTCTCTCAGAGAAAGCCAGACTCTCTTCTCTACAAATTCGAGCAGCCTGCCCAGGGAAACCGAGTCAGGCCAGCCGGCTTGTCAGCAGCCGCCAGCCATATGGGGCCGTGCCAGGCGTCCAAACGCCCCAGGCCCTCCTGGGAAAGGCGGCAGGGGTCTCTACGGGGCACAGGGACGGTACCTAGGCGGGCAGGGGGGCAGGGAGCGAGGGGAGCAGCCAGGAAGGAACAGGGGCGGCTTACACAGTGGGGACAACTCCATTTGCCCTCCGGCGCCTTGTCGAGTTCGGGGTCCAGACACACGAGGTGGTAGGCCCTGGGGCAGGTGTCGCAGAGGATGATCTCGCCGCCCTGCTGACACACCTCGCAGTAGTCCTGGTGGTCCGTCTCGTAGCCGTCCACCTCCTCCTCGACGGGCACTGGCAGGGGAGGCAAGAGCAGACGCTGCAGAAGGCGGCGCCCCGACCCCACGGGGACGCGCCGTTCCCGCAAGCCAGGAAACGGATTTCCCATCCCGCAGAGACCTCGGCGAGGTCAGGATCCCCACCCCAGCCATCCTGTCTCGGGCCAGGCCGCAAAGCTCCAAAGTTCCCCAATGGTTGCGGGCTGAGCAAACTTTCTCTTTTCCCCACGTCGGGTCAGAAACAATCTCTTTGGTGAATTTCTAAAGCTTTGGTTTCAATTTCGAACCAAAGAACTGAAACCACAGTTTCCAGATTTCTCCTGTCCCAGGAATATTTCTGAGAGTTTAAGTTTTTTTTTTCTTGCCTTGAATTGGGACGAAAACTTGACCTCTCATAAAACCAGTCGGGAACTGAACAATCAGAATTTTTTTCCCCATTTCGGGACGATCCAAATGATTCATTTGGAGAATCTCATAACGGTTCGCTTCAATCACGAGCTCTTTTTTCCCCCCGGCTTAATTCGCTCAGATTTCTGAACAAAAAGTTGTTTCCGACTGGAGCTTTTCATTTCGATGGTTTCAAACCCCCCTGCCTTGGGATTGTGTTCGAGTCGGAAAAATTCCCCAAGCCCGACCTGTTCTGAACGCTTTTGGATTTCACAAATCGGCACTTTCCGGTAACGAAGAAATGATTCATCCAAAGATTCCCGCTCAGGTCTACTGTCTGTACTAGGAGCAGAGGAAGTCTGGCAGGATGGAGGACATGGGAATCCTGCGCTCTACCCCTTGCTGCGCCACTGCTCAGCTGCGTTAAGTCACTTCCTCTGTGCCTCAGTTTCCCCACTTAGCCTCTATCTAGTCAGGGTTTCTCTACATGCTAATTAACTAAAAATAATAATAATAATTAATAAAAAAACCCAATGTGAAGTGTGAAATTTACCAAAACAAGCTAGAAACCCACTGAACTGGGACACAGGAGAACTGGGTTTTGTTCCCAGCTTGGCACTGGGCAATTTGCCGCCTCGTGCCGCAGTTTCCCTTTCTCTGAACGGACATAATGACACCGATCTCCTGTGGAAAGCACTTTGAGATCTGCTGTTGGAAAGCGCTCGGTAAGAGTTCAAGTCGGTTATTATAGGGACTAGAGACGCTCTAGTTCAACCACTCGAATTCCTTCACGGAAGCATCCCCCAGGAGGTCAGACAAGATACCATAATCCCTTCCCCAGCCTTGGAACAGACCGTCAGGGCCGGGGGCAGCCTCTCACCATGCATCTGCGCAGCGGCCAGCACCACGGGCCCCCGATCCTGGATTGGGATTGCGGAGATCGCTGTAACACAATAACGATCAGAGATTGCATCACTGTCGTACCCCCAGGCTGGCTCAGAACGGGGCAGGGGCCTTTCTGTTTTAAGGCGTGACGGAAGATGCTACCTGACCCCCTCAGAAAGCTCATGCCCTGAAGCATGGAAGTGAATGGCCGACCTCCCAGCTCGCCTACCTTGGGGTCCTGGACTGACACCTGTCAAGTATTTGAATACTGAGCATATCACAAGCCGGGGCGAGCTACATCTTAGGGACTGCTGCCCTGGGGTCAGACCATCTAGCCTGGTCTCCCGGCTCACCCCCTGGCACGCCGGCTCTGACCCCTGGACCCAACTAGCCCAGTACCCCGGCTCAACCCTGGGGCGCTGGCTCTGACCCCTGAGCCCAACTAGCCCAGTACCCTGGCTCACCCCCTGGCACGCTGGCTCTGACCCCCGGGTCCAACTAGCCCAGTACCCTGGCTCACTGGCTCTGACCCCCGGGCCCAGCTAGCCTGATCTGGTACCCTACAAGCCCCTCTTCTGCAAGCCGGTGACAGCTGGAGCATCTCTCAATTAATTTCAGTCATTTCAATGGACATATCTGCTCCACCCCCTGGGGAAGAGCTCCTCCCACTCCAAGAAGCCCTGCCCTTTTATAAAAGCTCCACCCACTCCAAGAAGCCCCACCCATTTACAAAAGCTCCTCCCACTGCAAGAAGCCCCACCCCTTTAAGAAAGCCCCTCCCACCCCAAGAAGCCCCACCCCTGGCCTGAAAGCTCCTCCTGCCCAGCTGCCAGGGCCACCCTCACCCTTCTTCCTTTTCCGGCCGGGCCGGCCCCGCTTGAGTTTCTTGACCCGCCCCGAGCTGTCGGACCGCACCGAGGAGCTGTGGACGCTGGAGTTGTCCACGTCAGACTCCTCCTCCATCTCGCCCACCTCGTCGCTCTGAAACACATGCTGCACATAACCAGAGCGGCCCTCGTTAGGAGGGGCTCGGCCAGAGGCGCAAACGGGGGCGGGGTGGGGAAACGTGGACGGAAGGCAGGCCACTATTCGCACCAAGGAGGCTTTTCCCAGTCTCTTGGGCCAGCGCTCGCCTGGGAACGTTCTTAAAGCTGTGTCTGAAGGCTGCGTGTACGTGCCTCGGTTTCCCCCAGGTGTTACCGAAAGCCGGGAGGGCCGGGCAGCGGATCGTGACGGAGGGGTGGCTGCAGGAAGCACTGAAGTCGAGTGGGCTTCTTGCCCCGGTGACACTGTGCCCGCAGGGGAGACGCTGCCCCCAAGTCCCGCCTGCCTCGGTGACGCCGCGGTACAGCCCACATCGCAGTGAAAAACCCACCCCTGGTTTCAGAGCCTGGGTCAACCCGACTCAAAACTGCAGCGCAGAAAGACCCTCTCCCCACATGGCACATTTCTAAGCCCTCCCCCTCATCCGGTGCTTCCAATCCCATGGGCTTGGTTTTCAGAAGCCGAGAGCCTGTGCAGAATAACCATGAAGCCGGAGAGGGAACTTCATAGCCACGCGGGGACAAACCCAGCAGCCAAGCAGACACCTGAAGGGATACGTCTACACGGGGCACCCAGACTCGGACTCAGCTTCGAGCCACGGCCCCCCTGTTCCGGTCACACACAAACCTGCCGGACTCGGGTCTCGGCGAGCTCTCGGGACGTAGGACCCCGCTGGGGCGTGACGTGGGTGCCCTAAATCCCAGCCTGGTTATTTTGAGGCGTGGATGTGAGCCAGGGAGAGCCGGGTCCAGCCCCGGTTCACAATGCAGTGCGGACGAGGCTGCTCGGCTGTTCGCTGCTCGCGATGAGGGGGAAAAACCCACCGGATTTCGTGAGACTTGGGGCCCCTGCGTGACCTCCCAGGCCCCACCTCCGGCTCCCCCCACGCCCACGGCCCCCAGGGAGGGTGGCCAGAAAGGGGCGTGTCTTACCGAGGTGCTTTTCTTCCGCTTCCCCCCGATCATGCCCAGCTTGATCTTCAGGGGAGCCATCCTCTTGCCTTTCATCTTCCTCCTCATCTCCGGCACGCGAGGGCTCTTGCTCCGCCGTTTGTGACCCGGCCCTTTTGTCAAAGAAAGCGAGATGGAGCAAAGGCTCCAAATCCACCACCTGGACAGGCATGGCCGGCCTCCTGCCCCAGAAGGGGAAACTGAGGCACGGGGAAGGGACAGGCCCTAGGTCACAAGGCAGGCAGCTGGGGAGAGAACCCAGAAGTCCTAGCCCCCAGCCCCACTGCTCTGACCCACCAGCCCCTACTCTCCTCCCAGAGCCGGGGAGAGAACCCAGGCGTCCTGCCTCCCAGCCCCCCTGCTCTAACCACCAGCCCCCACTCCCCTCCCAGAGCCGGGGAGAGAACCCAGGAGTCCAAGTGAGTGGGGAGGGGAATGAGACACAGGGCCTTTCCTCTCCCGGCCCTGGTGCATCATGGGAACTGTAGTTCCGGGTGCCCCACACAGTTATTGTCCTCTATAGCCCAAGGCACCTGGTCAGACTACATATCCCATGATGCACCATGGTCTTCGAGGAGGGGTGCATCATGGGCATTGTAGTGGTGGGTACTTGATGCGTCCCTTCCCCTCTGTAGTCCGGGGTCGCTGGTGGGACTACATCCCCCATAATGCTCTCCCATGGTCTTGCGGGAGAAGCAGTGTGTCATAGTCCCTGGCCCTGGTGCATCATGGGAGATGTAGTCCAACCCTCCCTCCCTCCCCCCCACAGGAGAGAAGCGAGATGGGAGCCCGGGCGACTCACCTTTGCCTTCTTTGGTTTTGGCTTTGCGGATGGGAGGGGGCTGCGGCTCGGCAGCCACGGCAGAGACGGCGGCCGACACCTGCTCGGCCACGGCCGCCGCCGCCGCTGCGGCCGCCGCCGCCACGGCCGCCGCCGAGCCCTTGAAGGGGTTGTTGGCGCTGAACTCCCGCCACTTGGCGCCCAGGATGGTCATCATCTTGGACATGGGGATCTTGGGGTTCTTTTTGGCAATGAGAGGCCTGCGCGGCACGAGACAAAACGGGGGGCGGTGAGCGCGGTGCCGGCCGGGCCTTTGGGAGCAGAGTCCCCCCTCCCGCCCCAGAGCTGAGCACCCCCCACCCCCCGCAGGCTGCCTGCCACGAGCAGCGGCATGGGTCACCCCACTGCTGTGCCCAGAGTTCCCGGGGGGTGCTCGACCCCTGCGCCGCCCTGCTTCCTGAAGCCAAGGGAGACGTTCCGGATTTACACCGGCATCAAAGGAAGCAGAGTCTGACCCTACAGCGGCTTTAGGCTGCTGTTGTCTGACGTTGTTCTGCATCGCCTTTAAATCAAGCTGGGTTTTCTTTTGGAAAGGTTCCCTGCAGTTCAACCACGCCTCTTGGGCTGAAAGCAGGAATCACTGGGGCAGATTCTGCCACCTAGGCAGGCGAGACCAGACGATCGGGCTAACCCAGCACCCGCCACCAAGCGCAGTGCCGCAGCCGGTTGAGTAACCGCCATCCCAGCTGGCACAGCCGCTTCTGCCCCGCATGGGTCACCCGTGGAATAATCCGTGATCCGAGCGAGCGCATCTCTTTCCTCCCTGGCCTAGCAAGTTCAGCGTTTCCGGTCACTCGCCAGCAAAATAGCACCCAAAGATGCTAAGACTTTATGATCATAAACATATTTCCGAGTTCATAAAGCAGCCAGAGCCTGCACCGGTACTAATCTGCACCAGTACAGGCTTTGCTCGACGCACTGCTCATTGGTACTCCTGGAAACAGGCCCAGAGAAAGGTCCCAGGTGTCAGCAACCCCCAGACCTCCAAATTCCCAGTCGGGGAGACCCACGGGAAGCCACCGGAGCTTGTAAGTTAGCAAACTGTTGCCTCAACTGTGGAGTTGTATCGCGACAGAACCCAGACGCCCCAAATCATGGTGGGAACCCGACGGGGCCAGGTCACGGGAAGGCAGCGGCGGGGGCCAGTGAATGGGGGACCGATTGGGACGCAAGATGCCTGGGTTCTGGTCCCAGCTCTGTGACTTCGAGAGAAGCCCTGCCCCACTCTGTGCCTCGATTTCCCCTCCCACTCCTTTGTTTTGCCTATTTAGGTTGTAAGCACTTTGGGTCAGAGACGGTTCTTTCTCGCTACGTGTCTGTGCAGCACCCTGCACCCCAGGGACCCTGATCTCGGTCACCGGGGCAGGCGGGTGTGTCTGTTCAGTGCCTGGCACAACAGGGAAGAAGGATGTTCTTTGTTCTTTTATGTCTGAATAATTTACCACCCTGCCTCCTAATGCACTAGTTAAGTGGCGCAAAGCACATTAGTCAGAGATAATGGGGCCGTCGTCATATGTGAAGCCCCACTAGAGAGATGGGTCAGATATCAGATAAAACACTGACATCTCTCCAAACCTACTTGGAATAGGAGGGGCCCTTAGACGAACGCTGGGCAAAAATTTTCAGCCAAAAAGCCTCCCCTCCCTGCCCCCGCCACAGAGTTGGCGTCACCGATTAATGTTTTGTGGATTGTTGTCGGTTTCAGCGAATTGTTCGCATCTAGGGAAAAGAAATGACCCGAAATTCCAAATGATCCCAAAGGTTTCATTTAGATGGACGGCCCACACCCGGTCAGCATGGTGCTCTGTCCCGCTGTAGTGGGATACACAGAGAGGCTGAGGTGTTGCTACACCATGGGTCATGGTGTTTGATGCAGAAGTCCCAGGTTCAATCCCTGTTGCCCACACTAAGACATTTATGTGATCTCATCAGACAGGACAAAGTGCATAAACACAAATAGAGAGGATGAAATTTCCCTTCTGGGCAGGTATCTAATCGTGGTTTTATTGCATCTGAAACATGCAATACTGGCCAATGTCAAGGCTCATAGGGCTAAACCAAAGGAGCAATTAAATATCCCTCTATGCAGTGAGAGTTGAAACAACAGGAGGTCAACGCCCAAAGCAATGCCAGCAAAAAATAAGAGTGTTTCCATGGGATTTATTTGGTTGTAGTGTGCGTGGGAGAGAGAGCATGACAGCAAGAGAAAGGCATAGAATATCAGTGTTGGAAAGGACTGCAGCAGGTCATCTAGTCCAACCCCCTGCTCAAAGGGAAACCAATCCCCAGACAGATTTTTGCCCCAGATTCCTAACTGGCCCCTCAAAGATTGAACTCACAACCCCATGTTTGGCAGGCCAATGCTCATACCACTGAGCTATCCCTCCCCCCTAAAGAACACAGCTCCTGTGACTTCCCAGTCCAGCAACCTACCCACTAGACCATGCAGCCATGTCCTAGGAGGAGGTCAAGGGACAGAGGGCTGGCTAGAAAGGCAGGCTTCCAAGGCCAGACGGGACCATTGAGATCACCTGATGTCTCGCATAACACACGCCACAGGACTTCCAGTCTGAACTGGGATAGATCTCGGGGGGGGGGAAAGGGGGGAAATCCTGATTTAAAATTTAAGACTGTGAGTTGGTGGATATTCATGGTAAACGAACAGGACGGCACCTAACAGGATATCTGACTTCTATCAGGCATTTCTCCTCCGAATGGAAACAACTATCTGGGTTTTAAGAGGGGCAACACCCCCCTCTCTTTGTGACACACTTTTTGCACTGTAGCACACACATCATCTGTAGTCCCCTCCTCATTAGACAAACACCCGTCAGGGATGGTCTAGATAATACTTCCTCCCGCCATGAGTGCAGGGGACTGAACCAGATGAGCTCCCGAGATCCTGTCTATGATTCTGGTCAGAACTGCGGCACAATCCTGTTTATAAAGGATCAGTTCTGAGGCGCGCCCCATATTTACAGCTCACGCCGAGGGATCGTTACACGGCGACTGTTCCACGCTGCCAGGCTGGAGGCCTGCATCTCGTTTTGGGCTTTAACAGCCAGGTGGCCAAACTGGAGAGAATCCAGAGAAGAGCAACAACAAAAAATGCTCAGGGCTTTAGAAAAAACGTGACCTATGCGGAATCCCAGGCACCGCTACAGGCTGGGGACCGACTGGCTAAGCGGCCGTTCTGCAGAAGAGGACCTGGGGGTTACAGTGGATGAGAAGCTGGATATGAGTCAGCAGGGTGCCCTTGTTGCCACGAAGGCCAAAGGCCTATTGGGCTGTATTAGTAAGAGCATTGCCAGTAGATCGAGGGAAGTGATTATTCCTGTCCATTTGGTATTGTTGAGGCCACAACTGGAGTTTTGAGTCCAGTTTTGGGCCCCCCACTACAGAAGGGATGTGGACAAATTGGAGAGAGTCCAGCCGAGGGCAACGAAAATGATCAGGGGGCTGGAGCACATGACTTATGAGGAGAGGCTGAGGGGACTGGGATTATTTAGTCTGCAGAAGAGAAGAGTGAGGGGGGATTTGATAGCAGCCTTCAACTATCTGAAGGGGGATCCAAAGAGGATGGAGCTCGGTTGTTCTCAGTGGTGACAGATGACAGAACAAGGAGCGATGGTCTCAAGTTGCAGTGGGGGAGGTCTAGGTTGGATATTAGGAAACACTATTTCACTAGGAGGGTGGGGAAGCACTGGAATGGGTTCCCTAGGCAGGTGGTCGAACCTCCTTCCTCAGAGGTTTTTAAGGTCCGGTTTGACAAAGCCCTGGCTGGGATGATTGAGTTGGGGATTGGTCCTGCTTTGAGCAGGGGGTTGGACTAGATACCTCCTGAGGTCCCTTCAAACCCTGATATTCTATGATTCACAAACACAGCCTGCGGATATAAAGTGGACAACTGCAGATTTGCAGGGCTTTATACATAAAAAGCACAAGCGACGTCAGTACAAACGAAAATGTCATACGATGGCGCCTTTATATACTGCTCTATGGACTATATGCACAATATTTATATTCCAGCCGACTTCGTTTATAACGATATGGTGAAAATGAGATTGTAAGCACGTTTTCAGTCGTAGTGCGCTGTGACACTTTGGTATGTTTATGTCGGATTTTGTACGCAAGTTGTTTTTAAGTGAGGTGAAACTTGAGGGGGTATGCAAGGCAAATCAGATTCCTGCAAGGGACACCATAGTCTGGAAGGGTGTCGGGAAGAGAAGGCTGAGGGGGGATTCGGTCGCGGTCTTCAAAGCCGTAACACGGTTGTTATAAAAAGGACAGGGACCAACTGTTCTGCATGTCCACCCACAGTGAACTGGCCTCGTGGAGGCCAGACCTCTTGAGACCCCTTCCAGCCAACTCATGGTAAGAGCTGATTTGGCAAATCAGACACCAGGTGGCGCTCCCAGTCCAGCTACAGCCTCCGGGAGTAGGGAAAAAGGCCACGGCTTGTGGGATATTCCGGTTCGGGCCCTAGAGGCAAACAGTCCCGGCAGGATTTTTCCATGCCGAGTGGTGGGGGTCCTTTGCAAAGGAGCAGGACGAATATTATCCCTGTTTTACAAACAGGGAAACCGAGGCACGGGGGAGGTGGGCAGAACCCAGATTTCCTACCTCCCGGCCTATGCCGCCTCCCACCCCTGGCTGGGAGTGGGAAGCTGTGGGGTGGTCCCCAGTAGTCAGAGCCTCAGCCAATCCTCCTCTGAAGTGGATCCAATCGGGTCCCTTCCTCAGCAGCGCAAAGGATGCTGGGTGCAAAGAATGGGGCTGGTGAAACGCGACCACTAGCAGGGGAGCCATTTCGGTGGCATTGCTCCCCCCCCCCCCCCCCAAAAAAAAACCCTATCCCGGATACAGAGATGGTAGCTCCAAAGACCTGAAGGGATCCCTGCAACCATCTACTCAGATGCTATCCCAGGGCTGCTCCTCCGATCCCTGGGCCCGGGGGAGGACCAAAGCGACACAGCTGAAAGGAGCCGATAGACACCCAACTCACTCCAAAGGCCTGCAGGAAGACAGGCCGGAGAGGAGACCCCACCGATGGAAAACACCGAGAAGTCGGCTCCAGGCTGAGTGCTTCTGCTATTTGGGGAACCAGATCCAAGGGCTAATTAGGCGACTACCGACGCCTTTAATTCCTCCCGGGAACCTGCTGGCAGCCGGCACGGCTCCCGTCGCTCCAGGCCTGGAATTCCACTTGAAGAGACTTGGCGCTGGCTCGGGTTTTCTGGGAGGGCTGGAGGTGTTCGCTCTCCGTGGCCAGGACGGCTGCAGGCCGTGCTGTCCGCTTGCCAGGCAGTAAGGAAGCCTTCTTGGCCGCAGTTCCTCCCTGGCAAGACTAGGATCTGACTCCAGCCCCCTAGCCGGCTGACACAAACTCTCTCGCTCAAGGGCGCCAGTGTGAACCCTGCCAGCTCTGCTGGCCGCTACCCACGGTGTTCTCCTGGGCTTCTTGGGGCTCCGCCAGCGGGCGCTCAGCCCAGGTCCGCACGGATCTCCGGGCTCCCATACCAGCTCAGTCAGGCATGATGGGGGCGGGCTGCTGGGGCGTCATCGGGGTAATGACGGCATGGCAGTGCTCGTGTCTCCTGGCTGATCCGCATCCAGGCCCGGCACAGCGGGCTGGAGAGTGACGGGCGTCAGCAGAGGAAAGACCTCAGCTGGGGTCAATGGGCGTCGGAGTCAATGGGGCCAGGTCCCAGCTGGGGGTCAATCAGCCCTGGCCCCACTGACACACGTTATCAGTCTTCTTGGGGTTCCTTCTCCCCAAACACCTGGTGCTTCTGAGCGCTGGGGGGCTGAGACCGAATCCACTTCCTCCTCCCGCTTCAGGATCTGCTGGCGGCAGCTGCAGCCAAGGGGGCTGGGGCAGAGGGAGACGGCGACGGCTTGGTCCAGGCAGGGGGCATATTTCAGGGATCGGGGGAGCCTTTTCATCCTCCTCCTCCCCAGCCACAGGGCAGGCAGATCTGGGGCAGCACCCAAGGCCAGAACAGAGACTCTTTAGAGCAGCTCCATGCGCCCCCATTAGGCATTCCTAATGAGCTCACGAGCTCAGCGCTGCCCAGAACACCCACCCTGCCCGAACCGAGATTGGGGCCTCGTCGCGCCGGGCGCTGCCCAGAACTCCCACCCTGCCCCAACTAAGATCGGGGCTCTGTCGTGCCAGGCGCTGCCCAGAACCCCCACCCTGCCCCGACCGAGATTGGGGCCTAGTCGCGCCAGGCGCTGCCCAGAACCCCCACCCAGCCCCGACCGAGATTGGGGCCTCGTCACACTGGGCGCTGCCCAAAACCCCCATCCTGCCCCGAGCTTCCCAGAACCCCCACCGTGTCCCGACTGAGACTGGGGCCTCGTCACACTGGGCGCTGCCCAAAACCCCCATCCTGCCCCGACTGAGACTGGGGCCTCGTCACACTGGGCGCTGCCCAAAACCCCCATCCTGCCCCGACTGAGACTGGGGCCTCGTCACACTGGGCACTGCCCAAACCCCCCACCCTGCCCCGACCGAGATTGGGGCCTCGTCACACTGGGCGCTGCCCAGAACCCCCACCCAGCCCCGACCGAGATTGGGGCCTCGTCGCGCCGAGCGCTGCCCAGAACCCCCACCCTGCCCCGACCGAGATCGGGGCCCCGTCGTGCTGGGCACTGCCCAAAACCTCCACCCTGCCCCGACTGAGATCGGGGCCATGTTGCGCCGAGCGCTGCCCAGAACCCCCACCCTGCCCCGACCGAGATCGGGGCCCCGTCGTGCTGGGCACTGCCCAAAACCTCCACCCTGCCCCGACTGAGATCGGGGCCATGTCGCGCCGAGCGCTGCCCAGAACCACCACCCTGCCCCACCGAACGGGTAGGAGGGGAGACGGAGACCCAGAGAGGGAACCCACCTGAGGTCACATGACAGGGCAGGGGCATGTCCTGATTCTTAGCTGCCGCCCACTGTCCAGCCTACAGCCTGATTCAATGGGAAACCCGCAGACTCCAGGATCTTACCTCATGAACTGGCTGAAGGCTTTGTAGTTGGTGAGTGTGTGATAATCCTCCTCGGAGAATACATGGTCCACGTCTTCCAGCCCCCAGGTCATGAGCAGCTGGGCCGAGGATTTCTGCTCTACCTGCTGAACAAGCCAAACGCTCCCCGTTAGCCAGCTGGGGGGTGTTGCCGGGGATCCTATCCAAAGGGGAGGACACACCCCTGCCCTCCCAGTGGGAGGCTTCCCAGGATTGGTGCATGGAGAGGAAGCCCGAGGGACCACCACAGATGCATCCTAAAGACCCTAATCCTGAGAGATCTTCCAGTCTCCTACATCCCTGCTAGAGACAGGATATAATGGAGCGTCCACATTGAATTGCCAAGGATCCAGTAATTAGCAGCAAAATTGAGTCATAGCATTCACGGCCAGAAGGTTCTACCAAATCATGCAGCACGGCCTCCTGTCTAGCGACTGGCCATCCACACACTAAACCTAACAAGAACTTTCTCAGTTTTCCGGTTCATGGGCAAATCTTCGAATGAGGGGACGGGAGAACCACGATGGGCTTGGAGCAAAAATAAAGTTTTTCAAAATACTCGGCATCTCCAAAAAAAACCAAAACACAACGTCCAACAGTTTGGGGTCGAATGCAACTTTTTGCTCACCCGGAAATGAAATGATTGGTTTTGATTTCAATCAGGTTTCATTTTATTTTTTTTTAATAAAATGAAGGGAAATTTTGAAAGTTGTTTCGAAGAAAACAAAAATCAAACATTTCGTTTGCAAACTTTTTTTTTTCCCTCAAAACATTTTGGATTTTTTCAGAGTAAAACAACAGGAAAGGAAGAAATAGAAAATCGCTTTCAACTGAAAAAATCGAAATGTTTCATTTCGGTTTTCAGCACTATTTACCTTTTCTGTTCAATAAAATTACACCTCTACCCTGATATAACGCTGTCCTCGGGAGCCAAAAAATCTTACCGCGTTATAGGTGAAACTGCGTTATATCGAATTTGCTTTGATCTGCTGGAGTGCACAGCCCCGGCTCCTGGAGCACTGCTTTACCGCGTTATATCAGATTTGTGTTAGAGCGGGTTGCATTATATCGGGCTAGAGGTGTATTAGATGAAAAGTCGTTTAGAAACAGTCTGAATTTTTCAGTATTCCCCCCCCACCAGGGGTTTTTTGTTTGTTACTTCACTTGGGGACCAAAACTATTTCACAAAACAGATGCAAATTTGTTAAATGTTTTGGTGCCGCTGAATCTATATTTTTCAAACACTCCCAATTTTTTCCACATGAAAAACTTCCCACTGGAATCTGTGATTTTGTCAAAACTGACTAAATGCTTCATTTCTCCCAAGTCCGGAAAATCAAAATGAGAAATTTCACTTCATTTTTTGGCAGAACAGATGGGGATTAATTGAGGCTGGAGCGCCGAGGCAGAATTATACCCATCAGAGGAAGGGAGGGTCAGGAACGGCCTCCCAGCGCCAAGGGAGACAGCTGAATGAGTCTGAAGACGAAACTTGCCCAGTGTCTGATCGGGGGCGTGCCGTAGCCGACACAAACTTGGGGACTTGGGTTTCCTGCCTGTCCTAGGTCACAACTAAAAAAAGGTTGTTTCATTGATGTTTTCCATTTTCAGATTTCCCATTTTGGGGAGCAGGTTCTTCCCACTTTTTCTCAGGGAGAAGGTTAATCAAAAGGTGAAAGAAGGAAAACCCCCAAAAATCCCAAAGCTGAAAATCCAAACAAACTATTTTCAATTAAAATGAAAAAAAAGTGGTTTTGAAAGAAAAATTCTCACCAAAACCACAACATTTTGCTGGTGAAAAATTTGGGATTTCCCAATTCCATCCATTTGCCCTGCACCTTCTCCAACAGAACAGCAGTCCCAGAGCGCTTTGGACAGGGGCGATTTTTATCCCGGGCAAACTTGGCTTAGAAACAACAAGGAGGAGGGAAACTGTGCTAATAGGGTGGACCCAGTGGGATTATCTTGAGAAAGAGCAGGTGCTTTGGAATCGCTGAAGGGCCTACCAGAGTTTATGCACCTGATCTCCCTTGTGCCCTTTCCAAACATTAGCCAAAAAGCAAGAGATTCCAAGACACAAGTTTGCTAGCAAAGAAGCTTCTATCGAGAGCGAAGCTGCTGTCAGCCCAGGCCGATTTAACCACGCCGTCCGTTTGCACTCGGTTCCGCGTTCTGCTTCGTTCATTGCATGCACGGGCTCGCAAGGAGTTGAGGCAAGCTCCCAAACGGTGCTCGCTAAAATCCAGTTAAGCTCTCTCGCCACGGCTCTGGGAATCCCTCTCTCTAGCCACCTTGTTCACGCTGGGTCCGTCGGCTCGTCGGGTTTGGGGGCGGCCCGCCTGTTGGGATCCTCCGGGCACATCTTGCCTCGCCAATCCCCTGCCAGGGCAGGGAAATCAGGCTGTGGGGGTATCTTGGTCTCTGCCGGGTTAGTCTCCAGAGATAGTTAGGTCTTTGGACTCAGTTGAGGGGTAACTGGGTGGAAGTGACTGGCCAGGAGGTTAGCCAGGATTAGAGGGGAGAGATAGCTCCGTGGTTGGAGCATTGGCCTGCTAAACCCACAGTTGCAAGCTCAATCCTTGAGGGGGCTATTTAGGGATCTGGGGCAAAAATCTGTCTAGGGATTAGTCCTGCTTTGAGCAGGAGGTTGGACTAGGTCCCTTCCAACCCTGATCTTCTATATTCTATTCTATGAAACCTGGTGGCCCCATCTGCCTTTACGCTGTATGGGAATTTTGGCTCCAGCCCATGTAACGGAGCCCCAACCCGAGGGAGCTGGGCGATGATTTCCCCTACACATGCAGAAGGCCATCGGGGGGTTTCACCTCAGAGAGCTCGGCCAGCAGCGGGTGGCGGATCGCCGCTCTGTACCTTTACTTTCTGGCCTGCATCACCATCCACCTTTTTCCGGCGTTTGGTCTTTCTCTCCTTCTTCTCCCGGTGCTTCCGCCGCTTCTTCTTGGCCACCCCTCCGTAGTCGCTGCTCCCGCTCTCTGACTTCTCCCGGAACTCCTCCCGGTCCGACTCAAACTCATCCTCGCTCACCTGAGGGGCGAGAGGGGCAAAGTCAAGAGGGAGCTCATTGGCGAGGGAACAACCTGCCAGGACAACAGCTCCCAGCGGGGACAGGGCGGATGTCAATCCCAGTCAAACTGCCTGGGACGATTTGGGGGGAGGAGGTTTGTCTGGCGGCTCTGGTCGAACTGGCTGGGACGATTTGAGGGGGAATCTCTCGGGTGCCCTGGCTGTTATGCATTTCATCAGCAGATCTCAAAGCGTTTCACAAGGGAGGTCAGCATCAATTTGCAGATGGGGAAACTGAGGCACGGTGGGGTGGAGGAGGGAGTGATTTGCTCTAGGAAACCCAGTGTCAGAGCTGGGAATAGCAATCCTGCACCAGCAATACATGCTGCCCCCAATAAAGAGGCTGAACAGACTCTGGGCGCGGAGTTTGAGCCTTCCCGGGCTGAGGAGACAGGCAAGGCCGACAAACGCAGCTCGGCAGCAGGATCGGCCCCCCAATGCCCACCGAGCTCCAAAAGGGCCATGCCCCCGCATCGATTCCCCTCCCCATCCCAGATCAAACCACCCCACCCTTGCCCCCAGTGCTCCCTCCCTGTCTGAGATCACACACACACACGCCCTGCCCCCAAAACGGCGGCAGCCTGGCAAACGGGTGGCTTACTAATTTTTTGCGCTTCCGGGGTTTCCCTGGCTTGTTTTCCTTCTGCTTGCGGGGACCCCTTTTCTTTTTCTTGACCCCCAGGGCGCTCTCCAGGTTCCTGAGATCGCCATCTTCTTCATCTACAGGGGAAGAGAAAAGATACATAAGTCAAGCATTGGGCAGCTGCTCGGCACCGGGGAGCAGGCTGCAGGCCCCAGGATTCTGCGCGTCTGGCTCACCCCTCCACCCGGCTCCCTCTTCGCCCTCCCCTACAATCTGCCCTGCCAAGGATCCTCGCCTCTGAGCAGCCGGGGCCAGGTGCTAATAAGCCGAGAGATCCTGCCTACAGCCGCGCCGTCCCGCGGGCCTGGAGCTGCCATCTGTTCTCCACGCCTGCTTCGGCTGCCGGGCACGGATTACAGGCCCCCGAGGAACTGGGCTCAGAGCCCGGCTCATCGCGTTTCACAGCCGCTCGAAGCCATCACGTCGAGGAGGCGCGGGGACCTCCGAGGTGAACGGGAGGCCAAAGAGCCGTGGGCGAACTGTTTGAACCGAGGGAATCTCTCGGCTGGCGTCAACATTAGCTCCCCATTCATTCTCTCCCGCACAATCCTGAAGGCTGTATCCTAGTATCCCGTGCCCTGGCGCTTTGGAGGAGCGTACAGGACAATTATGCAGTGATCCACCGCGCTCTACCACTCCCAACTCCTGGTTGGCCCACGGTTTAGGGTCACCACGAGCGTGGGGCTGCGTCCCGGATCATCTTGGCTAACAGCCACCAATGAACCTATCCTCTGCGAACTTTTTGGAGGAACCCAGATATATTTTCATGCATCTGAGGAAGTGGGTATTCACCCACGAAAGCTCATGCTCCAAAACGTCTGTTAGTCTATAAGGTGCCACAGGATTCTTTGCTGCTTTTACAGATATATTTTTGGTCTTCACCACATCCCCTGGCAAGGAGTCCCATAGATCAGTTGTGCAAAAAAACCGACTTCCTCTTCTTCGTACTAAACCAGCGGCCTCTGCGTTTCGGCGGGTGAGCCCTGGTTTTTGTACGGTGTGAAAGGGTAAAATGACACTTCTCTGAGTGCAGGGGAAATTGACGGGACCGCGCTGGACAGGCCAGATTAGATGATCTAACTGGCCTTCAACGAAACAACGGGCCCCAATTCCATTTCTTTCCCGCACCAGCTTTACATGGACGCAGCTCCGCTGGCTAGTGAGCCAAACCTGGCTGGAGGGCCGTGGTTCCAAACCATCGGCTGGCCATTCATTATGCAAACGTGCCAAATCCTCTCAACTGGCATTTTGAAGGAATGTTACTCTTGTTTATTTTTTGCAATAATACAGAAGCATCGGCAGGCCCCAGCTGAGACTAGGGCCCCCGCTGGGCCAGGCGCTGCACAAACACCTCATCAGAGACAAGTCTGCGCCCCAAAGAGCTTACAACCGAAATCAGCAGAGAAGAGCAAACTGAGGCACCAGGTATGGGAATGACTCACCCACAGAAGCACAGCGGGTCAGCGGCAGAGCCAGGCCTAATGCCAGTCCACTGCCCTGTCCAGTTAGAGTTTAAGGCCAAAAGGGCCAATCAGATGCACCAGCCAGGCAGCTAGAAAGCGGATTATTCGCACATCAAAGCACCGGCCCACTGATCTGATGCCCCAGAGGAAAATGGCTCCCACTCCCAGATACCAATTGCGCATCAGGGTGAAAATTCCCTCCTGACCTCTGCAGGCAACTTGGCCGGAGCCCTGAAGCATGAGATTGGCTCAGAGTCGTTGTCCTAATTGCACTAAGTTACTGAGCTCTTGCAAATATTGGCATTCCCGGCCCACGCTGCTGAGAATGACTGACGTCAGGAGCGAAGAACCGGGAAACGTTCTCTTTCCGTAATGGCATTTGTACTGCAGGAAGAATGGCTTTTGGCATTTCAGTTTCCTTCGAGTACCGCGTAAGCCACAGAGAAGCCAGGAAAGACTCCTAGGGACGGAGTCACACGTTATCTATTAAGGATTATTTACATAGGGAAACTGAGTGGAACAGTTGTTCCACCAAACCTCCCCATCAGGAATAGCGACAGAGCTTTCGATTCTCACCCTCCCTTGCTCCAAATTAACTTTCAAGCCTTGACAAGCCTTCACATGCGTCTCCACACCAGGTCAGACTGCATCTTCATCCTCCTCACAGCTGGCAACGGATTTCCAGCAGCAGAGATACGCCCAGGCAATCCACCCCAACTTCCCCTCCCCCCGGCTAAAAGCTATATTTACTCTGAGGACCCTGTTATTTCACCAAAGGGCAGACAGCTGGGTTATGGTATTTATTCTTTCCCTAGGGTCATGCTACTGACCCATGCAGCTGCGGAAAACCGCCATTACTGGGGCTTTCAGGGTGAAACTGATATTTACCCGCTACTCTTCTCTTGCAAAATAATAAATACACAGCGGCAGACATGAGTTCGGGCCTTGCATAAAGGGAAATTATGGTTTCTAGGCCAGCCCGGATGGTCATTTCACATCACATCCCCTCCCTTCCCCCACCCTGTTGTCAATTTCACACTAGGCAAAAATATGGGATTTTGGCAGGCAAATTTACACCTGCAAGCTACTCCCTGGTAGACCCAAGCCCCAACGCATCACAGAACCATAAGGCTGGAAAAGACCTAGAGAGGACAACTAGACCATCTGCAGAAAAGGACCTGGGGGTTACAGTGGATGAGAAGCTGGATAGGAGTCAACAGTGTGTCCTTGTTGCCAAGAAGGCTCATGGCATTTGGGGCTGTATAAGTAGGGGCATTGCCAGCAGATAGAGTTATGTGATCATTCCCTCTATTCGACATTGGTGAGGCCTCATCTGAGGTACTGTGTCCAGTTTTGGGCCCCACACTACAGAAGGCATGTGGACAAATTGGGGAAAGTCCAGCGGAGGGCAACAAAAATGATCAGGGGGCTGGAACACATGACTTCAAAGGAGAGGCTGAGGGAACTGGGATTGTTTAGTCTGCAGAAGAGAAGAGTGAGGGGGGATTTGATAGCTGCTTTCAACTACCTGAAGGGGGGTCCAAAGAGGATGGATCTAGACTGTTCTCGGTGGTAGCAGATGACAGAACAAGGAGTGATGGTCTCAAGTTGCAGTGGGGGAGGTCTAGGTTGGATATTAGGAAACACTATTTCGCTAGGAAGGTGATGAAGCACTGGAATGGGTTCCCTAGGGAGGTGGTGGAATCTCCTTCCTTAGAGGTTTTTAAGGCCCAGCTTGACAAAGCCCTGGCTGGGATGATTTAGTTGGGAACTGGTCCTGCTTTGTGCAGGAGGTTGGACTAGATACCTCCAGAGGTCCCTTCCAGCCCTGATCTTCTATGAGTCTATCCCTGACTGTCAGATCTGTTCTTGAAAACCTCCAACGATCAGGGTTGTTACAATCTCCTTTGGCAAACTTATTCGAGTGCTTAACTATGCTTAGAATGAGAACCTTTTTCCTGCTATCTAACCCAAATCTCCCTTGCTTCAAATGAAGCCCATTGCTTCTTATCCTGTCTTCAGTGGACAAGGAGAACAACTGATCCGCCTGCTCTGCCCCCCACCCGCCACCTCTCCCCCCATTCCCCAGCCACAGTCTTGCCCCCAGCCACCACCCCACTCCTGGCCCCGGCTCCCCGACAGGAGGGCAGACAGGGTAAGGGGTGGGGGGGCCTGACTGGGAAAAGTTTGGGGAGCACTGATTTAAGGACCGTTAACGCTGCACTTCAAAAAGATCAATTTTATGACCGTTAACACACAAATTGTCAACATCATATGTTAAAATATACAAAGGAACTATCCTCAGATCCTACTGGAATGAGTTCTCAAGCAGACTTTTTCTTATGTTGCCTATTTGTAAATGTCAACGATTACCTATGGGCCTTTTTTTGGCGCGCGTACTGTGAAATCGACCTTTACCCGCATTCACCGATAAAATTCGAATCCTTCCACGCTGACTCACGGGGCAAGTTTTCCAAACCGCTGCCCATTTTTCCAAGTCAACAGCTGCACAGCAACATATAGATTTAGGATCTGGGGGAAATTCGTCCAGATTAACGAAAACTATGCTATTCAACCAAATTACACCGTTCAGAATAAAAAAGAGGCCTTCGTTCGGTGTCACTGAATTCTCTTCCTAAGTGGAGTTACGCTTCTGGATAAAATGATTTTTCTTCCAGAACAGTATTCACACCGGGAGGGAAGATCAGATGCAAAGGGTCTGGTTGGATTTCCAGTCTGCCTGTCTCCCTGCGGTGATCAGGGTGGATGGAGGACTGAAAGCACAACCCAGATTTGGGCTCAGGAAGGAATTTGTCGTCCTCCTCGCTCCTCCCCAACTAGGTCAGATCAGCAGGGACTGGGATGCGGAGGGGGCGAGCTCTGCAGTGGCAGGGGGTGCAGATCGCTTGCCGGGATCACCTGGCCACAAATCTCACCTAGTATCACAGGAGACTCAGACATTGGGGGCACCTTGGTCTCTTCTGCTCTCTGCCAGTTTGTCTCCTGAACGTAGATTCGTAGGACTGGAAGGGACCTCGGGAGGTCCTCTAGTCCAGTCCCCCGCCCTCGTGGCAGGACTAACTATTATCTAGACCATCCTGGACAGGTGTTTGTCCAACCTGCTCTTAAAAGCCTCCAATGATGGAGATTCCATTACCTCCCTGGGCAATTTATTCCAGAGTTTAACCACCATGACAGGAAGTTTTTCCTAATGTCCAACCTAAACCGCCCTTGCTACAATTTAAGCCCATTGCTTCTTGTCCTGTCCTCAGGGGTTAAGGAGAACATTTTTTCTTCCTCCTCCTTGTAACAACCTTTGATGTACTCGAAAACGGTCATCATGTCCCCTCTCGGTCTTCTCTTCTCCAGACTAAACAAACCCAATTGTTTCAATCTTCCCTCGCAGCTCATGTTCTCTAGACCTTTCATCATTTTTGTTGCTCTTCTCTCTCCAATCCGTCCACATCTTTCCCGAAATGCGGTGCCCGGAACTGGACACAACACTCCAGCTGAGGCCATACCAGCGCGGAGAAGGGCGGAAAATTACTTCCGGTGTCTGGCTTACAACTCTCCTGCTAACACAACATCTAGATGCTTTGGTCTAACTAAAGTCATCAGGCTCACTACAGGTGCAACCGGGTGATAACACTGGAGGTCAGAGTAGATGATCCTTCGGCCTTAAACTCCAAGAAATCTCCAGGTCTCTCCAAGGCAGTCAGCCGAGGGACCCACTGCAAATCCAAGCCAGGAGTGTGAAGAACCCCAAAAAAACCCAGCACCGTGGCAGACCCGATGGTAACTTACGTGCCTGCCTTGTTGACAAGACATTCATGATTCGAAGCTTTAACGCTCCACCGTCGTTTCACTTGCTTTCCCAAAATGCAGCCACCTCAGAGAGGGTGGAGCCAAGTGACACTGCGTCAGAGTTTGAGACAGGAAGTGAACCGTTCCCATCAGTCCCCTGAGTCCTACCCAGCTTGTGAGATCTGATGGGACCAAAGCCCAAACGGACCACATCCAGCAAAGCCAGCAGCAGCAAACCCCTGAGTCAATCACCTCAGAGCAGCTATCGAATGTCAAATGACCGGGATCCTGGCAAGGCCGACGGCGGATTGAAACAAGCAAAGCTCTGAGTTATGTGCCGAAGAGCAGAGGAAAGAGATTTTGGCTCCCTCGTCTGTGGCTCAGGGTAGTATGAATGACAGAAGCCAGACCTCGGGAAAAGGGGATTTTTTTTTTAATCCATTGGACGCTGCCAAGCCAAAGCCTTCAAAAGCCATGAGTCCAACCGCAAAGAAAATCATGAGGTCGACTTAAAAAAAAACCATCCTGAGATTTAAAAAATAAATAATAAATACAGGGTTCCCCCCACCCCCCTGGTTTTATGTTTTAAAGCTTTCCCCCACAACCCAGAGAGGTCGCAACTTGCTATTTTCAAACAACCACAGCTGAAAGTCTCACCTAATCACATGACTCCAGGAGCTGAGGATTTGCAGCACCGTCCTCAGCATACTGGCAAAAAAGACAGCTTGTGGGGTGCAGCATGCACCCTCTTCTCTTCTCACTCACCCCGATGTCAACTGGGAATCGCACCACTGGTGTCAGTGGGTCCCTCTGCACCTTTTTTTGGACAGCTGTTTAACCGTCTGCTCTCCTCCGCAGAAGCTCTGATTAGCTGAGGGAGGCCAGACATAATGGGGCCTTGCTAATGTCACAAGACAGCCAGCTGAACAGCAATTAGACAGCCATTCTCACACCTCGTCCTGTTCCTTCTCCCCCCGCAAGCCATTTCTCCACCTGCTTGACAGCCAGCATTGCCTCTAGAAAACCCACGCTCGAACCAGCAAGACCAGAATCCCAGCCGCCGCCAACGCTCAGCCAAATTCCACACACCTAGGGCGATGGGGTTTTGATCATTTTAATCTGGTGTCAGTGAAATTGCCAGCTTGGCAGCCCCGGAGACAGAAAGTAATTAGCAGACAGACACAGGCACAACCCAGCCAGGCCTCAACACTGGGACGGCCAGCGTCAAGTTTTGAAGACCAGAAGGGGCATTACAACCACTTCGTCTGACACAGACGCTCGGGTGGGACTTTTGAGAACGCTGCACTCGTTTCACACAACGGGCCGCTGTACGGCCGTCAGAAAGGAATGAATCATAGCATTATCGGGGGGGAAGGGACCTCAGGAGGTATCTAGTCCAACCCCCTGCTCAAAGCAAGCCCAACCCCCAGATTTTTGCCCCAGATCCCTAAATGGGCCCCTCAAGGCTTGAACTCACAACCCTGGGTTTAGCAGGCCAATGCTCAAACCACAGAGCTAGCCATTCCCTAAAGGAGCTGCTCCCCCCCCCCCCCCGGCGGTGTCACTGGGGGGCATGGATCACCATTCCCACCACGCGCTCCCTGGGCTGAGGAAGCTAATGAGCTGACCATCAGACCAAATTCGGTGATGAATCCTGGTCACCCACCACCTGCAGCATGTTGTGCATATGCTAAGAAGGCAGCGTCGCTTGCACTTGGGGGCAGCTCCCCTCTCTCAGACCAATGGACGCAGGCTCTCTGCAAATTCAGGAAGCATCCCGGCATCAGTTACACTCACCTCACACTGTCAAGGTTTGTCCCCTTCCCTTCCCCGATAGAGTTGGGGGGTTTTTTAAACAAAAACTGAGACGCTTGAGAACAACGGAGAGGTGAGTCCGCGCTTCCCCGCACGCCACTGGTGGATACCTGGCCTTTTGGGAAGCCCAACCCAATGGCACCCGGGCTGGATTCAAACTGTTCCATAACTCCAAGCGCCCCAACTCCCCGCCGTACACCTTGATCAGGGAGCACTTCCTGCCATGAGCCAAGGGCCCTCAGCACTTTACAGGACAGACCCCTAAAAGTTAAGTTTAAGTAGAGGAAGGAGGGTCTTGCACGTAAAGCTTTTGACTACGACTCGGAAGATCTGAGTTCAATTCCCAACACGGACTTCTGATACGACCCTGACCCGAGACCCAGATTTTTACAAGTATTTGGAATTAATGGGATTTCGGCACCAAAAAACATCTGGCCTTCGATCCATGTGGCCCTTGGTTTTGCGGATAACGACATGTCCCTGCCCCACAGAGCCTTCGGGATGTTTTAAGGGGCTCAGGGCCCCGGCGAACAGGGCTTTGGAGGGAACCTCGGAGCTGGAGCGTGGGCTAGTAGGTTTCATGCCCGAAGCCAGAGCAGAGCAATTCAAAAACTTGATTGCTCCAAATCCATGCCCAGGATGGACAGGATCAGACTCCAGAGTTTGCACAAGCGACACCAGCGCATGTCCGTCTCTTGGCTCGGGAGTTCCATCCCTGGCACGCAGAGCCTTTCTCCTCGAGCTCATCCGTCCAAATCAAGCCCACGTCGTTATCCGACGGCTGTTCAGTGACCCTACCTGCATAACAAGCTGGCGGGTTCTTAGCCTGGCTCCCGGGGGGCAGGCGGCGGCATAAATCACAGCTGGCACTAACTGGCTGTCTTTTGACAGAGATCAAGCACTAAACAGGGTCATAGCTCAAGCTCCCGGAGAGGGTCCCTCTAGGTCACGGATTAAGCACGCTGAACGCACTGTACCTGTCCTCTCCGGGATCCCAAACTAATACCTTCGCCAGCTCTAAATTCACACCGCCACGTCTTCACCCGCGGGCCCCGAACTAACAAAGCATCAGAGTGGGTCCCACCTGCTGGATGATAGAGGCCTTCGAGAGCCTGGATTTACAAAAGAAGATAATGGATTTCCCTGGCCTGCAGGGGGAGGGAGGGGAAAAAAACCACCTCAAAGAAAACAACACAAATGCACTGGTTTATGTAGGAGCCTGCCGACCACCTACCCTCATCTAATAATCCTCTGGCAACTTCACACCGCAGGCTGGCTGCGGGAGAGAGACATCGGCCAAACCCCTGTGCCAGCTGCAAGGCAAACATGAACTCGGCAGCACAGAGAGGAATGACCTGTCAGATGATGCCAGTCACCTGGACAGGAGGTGCCTTGCTAGGTTAGAAATGACAACCCAGCCCTCTGACACACACACACACCCCCCCGCAGGCATGCACACACACCGTATGCTGACAGCACCAGCTCTTTTGCCTTGCAAATCAAAATGCAAAAAAATAATACTACTAATAAAAACAGAGGCACAGCCAACAGGGTGGACTTGCCTTCACACCCTCCCCACCTAGATTCCTGCCGCCAGCCCTTCCTGTCTAAGCAGCAGCATCTTGCATCTGCCTGTGTCCCATTTCTTCTGACAATACCACATTATCTCTTCCGCCCTCTGGGTTTGAATCACCTGGTTGCATCCCGCCGCCGCTCAGTTCCCGGTGGGATGTAATTCACAAAGCCGAGGGGAGCAGGGCAGGCCGTGGGGCATCTTTACCGCCCCTCAGTCCCGTCAATTTCTAATTCTGCCATCAATCTTTCCTTTTTTTTTCCCCTTCACCCCTTTCAGATTTCCCCCCCCCCCGCCCTAATCATAATATTGATGCACATGCGCAGCCGAGATGGGTATTTTGGCAGGCAATCAACTAGAAATTTCCACACACGTGACATTTTCACTCCCTACCTTGGAAAAAAAAATTAAAATATAAAAATAAAAAACGTGCACACACATAGATATTATATAACGCAATAAGGGATGGCGGGGATGTGGATTTAACTAAATCCAGAAATCAAGAGTTATTTCACTGTAACCAGAAACAAAGAAAGACTCAAGAATCTCCATCTCATTCACTACAGATGTCTGTTCCACCCCACTTGCATATTTAAATTTAAACAAAAGACAAGCAATTCAAGAAGAGATCCCTTATCTCCGGCAGTTAACGGAGGCGAGGCAGGGGAAGCCATTTCCACTGGGGCAGGGGAACAAGTCCTTCTTATTTTTAACAGTGGCTTTAAAAATCATTGTCCCCAAGGTAGAAATTCGCCAGTCAGGGAGGGATTATGCACCTCGGGAACTCTGCCAAATGAAATGCAGGCTCCAAGGGAGATTTTCAGAAAGTGCTCAGGTCCCCCGTTAAGCAACTGACTGAAAGAGACAGATTTTCAGAAGTGCGTAATGCCCACCTGTTCTCCTTTGCAAATGTGGCCCTCAGAGAATAGTCTATTATCGGGTATAAATCCACAGGGACAGCACCTGACAAGGAAATGCCACTAGCAGGGGGACCGGGAGAGATCAGAGACCCGGTGCAGGAGTAGGTAGGCTACTGGGACTTCCAGAATTTCAGACGATGAGCTGTATCAACAGGAGATGGGAAAGCAGCAGCCACTTTAGGACCAATATGAGGAAAACTCTTGCCAAGGAAACCTGGTGGCGTTCCCAGTGCCCTATTCAGGAGAGGGGACAGCTACGTTCGAAGAGATTTCACGCTGGAAAGCAACCAATCCTCCACCTGCATCCGTCATCAATCACAGGATCAGGGGCTAAACATGTCCGGCGTTTCTCAGGACCCGTAAGAATGTCCATTTGGTTGTTTTACGTGGAAATACTACTTATTTTGGGGGAGTAATTAGAAAGCACCTTCCTGCCAACTTTAGTGATCTGATTTGCTTCTTAAACTAGTGTCCAAAATGGGCACCACCGTGTTACACCCTGCAGGTACCCAATCCTGCGAAGACTGAATCAAGTGCTTAATTCTGATCACACAAGGAGTCCCGCTTCGATCAGCGACTTGAGCTGTCCACATCGTTACGCACGCGTTTAAGTCTTTCCAGAATCAGCACCAGAGTTCGGATGTTTTCAGGAAAGGGAGGGCTCTGGGAAAAACAATCAACTTGTGATCTTCTACCTTCCCGGTCTGGAGGAGTTTGGAAGTCAAAAAATTAGGGCTGAAATTCTGGCTTCATTGAGGACAAAGGCAAAATCCCCACTGATTTCAACAGAGCCAGGATTTTCATCATAAATGCTGAAAAGCCTTGCAGGATCAGGGCCTATCTCAAGGCAGCCCTGATCTCTGCTCAGCAGCCTGTACTTGAATACAAATAAATAAAAAGCCATACAGTCATTTTATGAACAATTCTGGATTCTTTCACTTAAGTGTCTCGGTGTTACAGGTGGCGAATCGGGAGGCGGGTTTAAAGATTGAGGGGAAGGAGGGACACCGCTTTCATGATGAAGCAACGCTGCTTTTAAAACTGAAACATAGATTTCTGACCATTTTGAGAAGCGGGTAAGAGGAGACTATTTTAAATCCTGGGGCTTAAAAACAAAAACAAACGTGTGCGTGCGCGCGCGCACACACACACACACACACACATTTCTTTTCCTTTTTACTGAAAGTGGGTTTTCTTGATCAAGAGAAAATAAAGTGATAGTTTTTCTCCCTCTCCAGTGTTAATTTTTTTTAATCGGTATTCACAATGGGGAATCATCTTTGCCTTTCTTTAAATTAGCCACACCTGTTAGGTCGTAAACCTGCAAATCTTTCCTCTATTTTCTCATATAATAATTATCTCCAGCACTTATCTATTTCCTTCAGTAGATTTCAAAGCGCTTTCCAAAGCAGGTCAACAGGATCTTTAGCCTCTTTTCACAGAGGGAGAAACCGAGGCACAGGGTGGGGAAGAGGCTCGCCCAAGGTGACCTAGCAAGGCCGGTGGCAGAGGCAGGATTTGAACGCAGAACTCAAGCCACACATCTTCTGGGCATAATGTAACACACAGCACAAGGAACTTGACCAACACTCTGAAGCCAATGGGACTACTTCCATGAGCAAAGCTACCCACCCAAGCATCTCCAGGATCAGACACTCAGCGCTTCGAAACTACCGAATATGTTTTTTATATACGTAACGATAGCGTGTTTCAGTCACTCAGGGAATGCTAAGAAAAAAGGTCGGGGGAGACAGCAGTCTTTCCACTGGCATAAATAACTCCCCCGGCCCAACATTAAAATTAACACATTTATTAAATCAAGAGAAAGCAAAGTGACTTTGGGAACCTGGAAATCAAATTTGGTGACAGAAAAATACTGGCTTTATTCCCCCCCCACACACACTTTTTTTTTCAAGTCACAAATCCTTTACCTACAAGGCTGAACCTAATAAGCATATTTTGCTCCCTCTACGCACTGATCATTATGACCAATCAATGTACGGAAAAACCCTACTGCTGAGAATAAATAGGATTGGGGCAGAGATTGTCCATTTAGAGGAAGGCAAAAGACTTGCACATCTTTCACATGACACATGGCGAATGACAAGTCTTTGCAAGACTGAAGCCTTAGATTGTAAACTCTGGCGACAGACCACATATTTGTATGGCAGGTACCCACAGCCTAGGACGAAGCGGCCTTGATCCACGATTAGGGCATCCATGTGTTACTGTAATCAAAATAAATTAATAATTACGGTAAGCATAAAGGGAGAGGGAAAACGAGTGCCATCTTACACTCACATTTCCTTATTTCCCTGCTCCTTCGAATCCTTAAGCTTCCTCCCCCCACACGCCTGAGTTTTCTTTATAAGGAGAGCAAATTGAAGCGAATCTGGATAGAGATTAGTCTGGCGGCAGCAAAATACTCTACATTTTTTTAAGGAACAAGAGCTTTTGGTTACATCCCTCTGATTTAATTGACATTTAAAATTTGCTTTTTAAACCATGCAGGACTCCAGTACCAAGTTGATGGGTGCCACAGAACAGGGAGCATGTCAGTTATACAAGGGGAATACGGACGGGTCTTAGAGCAACAACTGAAGTCAAGGTAAACTCACAAAACACGGAAGTGTCACATGAGGCACCGAACAAGGCTAACGAGCCTGTCCTGAAAGGTCCACTCTACGTTCACCCTGGCCTTGACCCCACCAACTACCCTGCCTTCCGCTTACCCCTGTCCTCACCTCACCCTCTGCTCCCGCTATCGCCAACCTGGCCCCGATCCCACCCATTCCCACGGCAGCCCATTCATCCTGTCCTCTCCTCACCTCACCCTCTTTTCCCGCGATCACCAACCTGGCCCTGACCCCATCCACTTCCACCCATTGACCCTGTCCTCATGTCACCCTCCGCTCCCACCAGGGCTGGCGCTTCCATATAGGCAGCCTAGGCAATCGCCTAGGGTGCCAGGATTATTGGTGGGTGGCGTTTTGCTGAAGGGGGCAGCAGGCGGCTCCGGTGGACCTACCGCAGTCATGCCTGCGGAGGGTCCTCTGGTCCACGGCTCTGGCAGAGCTGCTGCAGTCGTGCCTGCGGAGGGTCGGCTGCTCACGCGGCTCCGGTGGATCTCCCGCAGGCACGACTGCGGCAGTTCCACCAGAGCCACGGAGCAGCCGACCGTCCGCAGCCATGACTGTGGCAGCTCCACCGGAGCCACGGGACCAGCGTGCGGGCAGCGAAATTGCTGTGCGCCTAGGGCGCTAAAACTCCTAGCGCCGGTCCTGGCTCCCTCTATCTCTGGCCATAATCCCACCCATTCCCACCACAGCCCATTAACTCTGTCCTCACCTCACCCTCCGTTCCCACCATCACCAACCTCGCCCTCACCCCGTCCACTCCCACCACATCCCATTAACCCTGTCCTCACCTCACCCTCCGTTCCCACCATTAACCTGGTTCTGACCCCATCCATTCCCATCAACCCTGGCCTCACATCACCCTCTGCTCCCGCTATCGCCATCCTGGCCCTGATCCCACCCATTCCCACCGCAGCCCATAAACTCTGTCCTCACTTCACCCTCTGCTCCCACCATCGCCATCCTGGCCCTGATCCCATCCACTCCCACCGCAGCAGATTAACCCTGTCTTCATCTCACCCTCTGCTCCCGCCATCGCCAACCTGCCCCTGATCCCATCCACTCCCACTGCCGTCCATTTACCCTGTCCTCACGTCACCCTCTGTTCCTGCCATTGCCAACCTGGCCCTGACCCCACCCACTCCCACCACAACCCATTAACCCTATCTTCACCTCAACCTCCGCTCCCGCCATCACTACCCACTCCCACATTTCATTAACCCTGTTCTCACATCACCCTGCACTCCCGCCATCGCCAACCTGTCCCTGACCCTATCCACTGCACCGCAGTCCATTAACCCTGTCCTCACCTCCCCCTCCGCTCCCGCCATCACCAACCTGGTCCTGACCCATCAGCTCCCACCACAGCCCATTAACCCTGTCCTCACCTCACTCTCCGCTCCCGCCAGCGCCAACCTGGTCCTGACCCATCCACTCCCACCGCAGCCCATTATCCCTGTCCTCATCTCACCCTTCATTCCCACCATCAGCAACCAGGCCCTAATCCCATCTACTCCAACCACAGCCCATTAAACCTGTCCTCATCTCACCCTCTGCTCCCGCCATCACCAGCCTGGCCCTGACCCCATCCACTCCCAACAGAGCCCATTAACCCTGTGCTCACCTCACCCTCCGCTCCCGCCAGCGCCAACCTGGTCCTGACCCATCAACTCCCACCACAGCCCATTAACCCTGTCCTCACCTCACTCTCCGCTCCCGCCATCGCCAGCCTGGTCCTGATCCACCCACTCCCACCGCATCCCATTAGCCCTGTCCTCACCTCACCCTCTGCTCCCACCATCGCCAACCTGGCCCTGACCCCATCCACTCCTGTTGAGGGCAATTGGCCCCATCTCTTAAGGCACCCTTTACTCCCATCACAGGTGAAGTAACTCTATCATGAGGGGTGCGAAGTCCCCTCCACACAAGCTGTGGCTACTGACCCCCACCACACACAGATCTAGGTAACCACTGTGGCCATGTCCCTTGGACAGCGAAGCCACTTGCACTCCTAATACGTCCTCGCCCTGCACAGAGTCCAATGCTCTCCCCTGCACCGTACCCGGGGTGCCCCATCCTGCAGGGCACTGAGTCGGGTTGGGTGTTTGGCCCCATCTGCTCCCTACACCCTGAGATTCCATCCGCTAGAGACCACCACTAGTCAGAGAGCCAAATGCCACCTACCGCCCCTAATGCCAGCAGCCCACGCCCCACAGTTTACTGACCCCCCACGCCACCTCGTTCCAGCTGATCTGATCCTGAAGGGCACCAAAGCGCTTTCCCAGCCCACTGGCAAATGCCAACGGCTGGTCCCTTGAGGTTCCCTTCCCATCCACGGACCCCATGTGCCCTGTCCTGCCTGCCAGGGGCCCTCCCTATCTGCTGACTAAGCACGGGGCCCCATCCTGCACCCAGCACCGCCCTCTCCCAATGCCCAGAGGGCCTCATCCTGCCCACTGAGGCAAATCAGCCCCCCCCCCACTCCTGCCAACAGCCAGCAGGCCCCATCCTGCCCGCCAGGTCCCAATCATCCCACATTCCCACCAATGCCCAGCGGGCCTGGTCCTACCCGTCTGGTGCCAAGCTTTCCCCCTGCCAAGCACATGCTGACCCCACAAGCCCTGTCCCACTCCTTCCCCCCCCCACTGACTCCAGGGGTCCCATCAGGTTGCTCCTCCACCGCCACTGCCAGAACTTCCCCCGTCTTTGGGGAAACCCCTCAACTCTCACGTAACCGGGGGCTGCTCACCACCTCACAGGAGCAGGCGAGGGGAGGGGGGGTGGGAGAGCACTTTGAGGGCAGCCTCCAGGGCTTTAATGGAGGAGGGTGAAGGGGGGGGCTCCGTTTTGCCAAGCAATCAGGGCCACCCCACATTCGGGGGGGGGATCCTCTTCTCTATTGGAATCCATGGAGAAGCATCGGGCCCCACTGAGGCCACTTCGGGTGGCGGAGGGGCCCTGAAAACCAAGTCAAGGGGGGCTTGCCTGTACCCCTCCCCCATCCTGAACGTTCGAAACGGGGGAGGGGGCGACTCGAAACTGTCGGGCCCCCCCTCAACGTTCCAAAGCCGTTAGGCAGCGCGCCAGAGCCGCGTGGGGGGGGGGAGAATAGAAACTCTCGGGCCCCCCCTCAACGTTCCAAAGCCGTTAGGCAGCACGCCAGAGGCGCGTGGGGGGGGGAGTAGAAACTCTCGGGCCCCCCCCCTCAACGTTCCAAAGCCGTTAGGCAGCACGCCAGAGGCGCGTGGGGGGGGAGTAGAAACTCTCGGGCCCCCCCATAACGTTCCAAAGCCGTTAGGCAGCGCGCCAGAGGCGCGTGGGGGGGGGGGGGGAGTAGAAACTCTCGGGGTCCCCCCCTCAACGTTCCAAAGCCGTTAGGCAGCGCGCCAGAGGCGCGTGGGGGGGGGGAGAGTAGAAACTCTCGGGGTCCCCCCCTCAACGTTCCAAAGCCGTTAGGCAGCGCGCCAGAGCCGCGTGAGGGGGGGGGAGAGTAGAAACTCTCGGGCCCCCCCTCAACGTTCCAAAGCCGTTGAGCCGCGCGCCAGAGCCGCGTGGGGGGGCGGGGGGAGAGTAGAAACTCTCGGGGTCCCCCTTAACGTTCCAAAGCCGTTGAGCCGCGCGGGGGGAGGGCTGAACTCTCGGCCCCTCGGCGTTCCAAAGCCATTGGGCAGCGCGGGCGCACGGGGGGGTGTCGGAACTCTCGGCCCGTCAACGATCCAAAGAGGGGAGGGGGGGGCTGGAAACTCTCCCCTCTGGGCAGCGCGCGCGCCTGCGGGGGGGGGGGGGAGGGAGGAGAGGGCGGGGGTGAACTCTCGGCCCCTCAACGTTCCACAGCCGTTGGGCAGCGGGGGGGGGGGGGGGGGGAGGGTGCCGCGAACTCTCGGCCCCTCAACGTTCCACCGCCGTTGGGCAGCGGCGCGCGCGCGGCGTGGGGGGGGGGAAGCCTCGGAAGTTGGAACTCTCGGCCCCTCAACGTTCCACCGCCGTTGGTTGTTTACAAACAGTGCCCCCCCTCCCCGAAAGTTCGAAAGCCGTTGGATGGGGGGAGGGGAAAGGGGGGTTGTTTTGGCGCCCGGCTCGGGGGGTTGTTTACCTGGAGGAGCCGCAGCTGCTGGTGGAGTTGATGCTGCTGGTGCTGGTGCCAGTGGAGCAGCAGCAGGCGGGAATATGTCGCCTGGGCTGTTGTCCCCGGCGCCTTCTTCCTCCTCCTCTTCCTCCTCTTCTTCTTCATCCCCCTCCACCTCAGACACCACCATCTCCTCCTCCTCTTCCTCGTCCTCCCTCAGAGGGGAAGCCATGGTGGTGCTGGGGGAGGGGGGGCAGGGACACACACACACAGAGAGAGAGAAGGGGGGGGAACAACCCCTCTTCACCACACACAAAAATCCTCCCCCCCCTTCAGATCACCTCAGTCACCAAAAAAAAAAAAAAAAAATTGCATGAAAAAGTCCCATAAATTCAAAAAAAAAAGAGAGGGAAAAAAAAACCTCTTAAACTTTTTTCCCCTCCCCCCCTTTAAAAAATATAAAAGTGGGGGGGAGAGGAAGAGAGAGGTTTAAAATATATTTAAATTCTGAGGGGGCAGCTCAGCATAATATTTGCCACAAGAGCAAGGAACAAAAATGGCCGCCCTTAAATTATTTTTAAAACAGACCCCCCCAGGAGGGAAAAAAAGGGGGAAAAATCCCCCCCCTGCTCCTTTCTTTATTGAAAAAAAAACAAAACAAAATGGCTGGCTTGATTTTTAAGTCAACCCCCCCACCACCACCACACACACACACACCTCTTCCTTGAGGTTAACAAAAAAAAACAGCCCCCCCCCGAAATCAATCCAAAACAGAACAACAAAAAGATTTCCCCCTCCCCTTGATTTTTCTCTCAGCTCATTGCATAGATGAACAATATTTGTATATTCCTGGCACTGGGGGGGAACTGAAAGAGAAAGATTTCTGCATAAAACAAAGATGGCTGCTCTAAATTATTTCTTTTTTCTTATACTTCCCCCCCACCTCCCTCAATAAAAATATTTTCCGGGGGGGGGGGACAGAAAAGGCTGGGATTAATCAGTACTCATGCTCAGTGTGACATCAGCATAAATTGTTAAAGGTTAACTAGTTCCATACTAGTAACACCATATATATATATAATTTTTTTTTTGCCTGCTTTACTAGTTCATGCGAGAGACAAGAGAAGGGGGGGCCTCTCATTTTTTTTTCTTCCTTTCTTACTTTTAAATACTTCAGAAGGGAGTGGTGGGGTTTTTTTCTTCTTCTTTCTTTCTCTTTCTTAAGGCTAAAAGCAAGAGAAGAAGAACCAAAGTGGGGGGGGAGAATTTAAATACATGGTCCAAATTCGTTGAAGTGCATCGTGGGGATGGATTTAACTCTGTCTTTTCCTTGATATCTTTTTCAAGAAGGTTTTCCACACACACTCACTAAAAACAAAAACAAAAAAAGAATGAGATCCCCCCCCCTCGCTTTTCTATTAAAAAACACCGTCTTTTCTTTTTTGTTTCGTTGTTAACTTTTCCCCCAGGACACACCCACGTAAAATTGGGGAACAAAATATTATAATTGTACCTTATTTTGTTTTTCTTTTAAGCTCTCACTTTTGAGGGGGGGATTTTTTCTTAAACTTGTAGCTGGAACACAAAACCCATCTAGGTTCTTGACAGCCAAACCCAAAATGCAACTGGAATTGGGGTGCTCCTAAAAATATAAGGGATATGGTACTCTCTAGGGCCTGATCCTGTGCCTGGCTTCATGCCTGCGACTCAGCACGCTTGCGATGCCTAGTTATTGCGTGATATCAATGTGTATAGTCAGCATACGCCGCCTTGGGCCCTAAATACAACCGGGATGCTCATTCACAGAGCCTGATCCTGCAGATGTTACAGACATATGTAACTTTGGGATTACTCACTCAGGTAAAGTTGCTCCCACATGTACTGTTTGCAGGATCAGACCTTTGATATTAACGAGGATGACGGGGATGTTTTGCGACTGCCTGAAATAAGAACAGAATTGGACCTAGAACTGGGGAATTGCAAGCTTAATTTTTTTTTTTCTTCTCATCGGCTGCTTGGCTGTGTCCCTTAAAATCAAGGAGCTCCTAAAGTAAATGTCGAAGGACTACAGTCTCCCGTAGCTTTAAAATACCAGCATTTCAAATACCTTGTTCCCACCTGCACCCCCCCCCCCAATAAAAGCTAGGGAACCCCTCCGTCTGGAATCTTGTTCTGATTCCCTCTTCTTTTCAAATGCATCTAGGTTTCTAGGACTATCCTCACCAACTCAAACAATATAGCAGGTAAAATAAAAGCCCCAATCCTGCATTGGTCTATGCTAGCAGATTCAGCTGTAGGATAGGGCCTAAGTGAGAATCCTAACAGATCCTGGAGTTCCCTACTTGTATTTGATTTTAAACCATCTTTCTACCTTTTGTTTTCCTTCTCAGGAATATTATAGCCCTGATTGTTTCGTTTTCTGTATATTAAAACAAAAGAGACTGCTAATCACACCACAAGGCAAAGGGAGAAATCCTTTCTAAATATGGGTCCAATCCTGGGAACAGTTAAGCATGCCATCACAAAATGAAACACCACAGCCCTCCTCTAAACTTTTTTGATTTTCAGATACTCTGATGCCTGGAAGAAGCAAATACAGTTACAATCCTGAGTTGGGTGGAAGAAAAATTTCTCTTCAACATTTACATGGAAAGTGTGATGATTATTCATTTTTCTCCTCTGTGATCTTTCTCTCTATTACTGTCTATTCCAGGAGAGAAAAATTAATAGATTTTAAGTCCAGAAGAGATTG
Source organism: Gopherus evgoodei (assembly GCF_007399415.2). Classification (NCBI taxonomy): domain Eukaryota; kingdom Metazoa; phylum Chordata; order Testudines; family Testudinidae; genus Gopherus; species Gopherus evgoodei. Next base: position 246,544 of record NW_022060064.1, on the reverse strand, counting down.
GTATAATAACATATGGAGATATACCCATCTCATAGAACTAGAAGGGACCCCAAAAAGCTCATCAACTCTAGCCCCCTGCCTTCACTAGCAGGATCAAGTACTGATTGTGCCTAAGATCCCTAAGTGGCCCCATCAAGGATTGAACTCATAACCCTGAGTTTAGCAGGCCAATGCTCTGGCCTCCTACATAATACAGGCCAGAGAACTACAGTCACTATTTTCTGGATAAAGCCCATTCTAGACAAGACTTTTGAACTCTAAAGACCCCATAGCATTTTTTGTGAGAGGTAGCCAGCCTCCTGGGACAACATTTCTGGGGAACCTATCTGAAAAAAAATGTTAGGAATTCGAGACAGGTGACCATTGGAAGATAGGACCTGATCGTGCAATTTTAACCCAAGCAGAACTCCCAGCAAAGTGTTTTACCAGCATTACAACTGTAGTTGTAATTTTTATAATCGTAACCTAGCCATACGTGCTGTATTTCTATGAACTGTGGTGTTAAATCTGGTAGGAAAGGGTTCGGATTTGCATGCACACCACTGCGAATGCTGTTTAATTCTCAGCTCCATTCCCCCTGCAGAATAGTCATAAATACCCACACAGGATATGCCCATCGCCTGCAGGGAAACACTGCTTGCCAACCAAACGTCTCCCTCTGTGCCTTTTATATTTAATCCAACACCCCCTACAGCCCTCAGGAGCATGGGCGCTGATCCCATTCATTCATGTTGAAACAGTTCCCTGGCGATGCTAGAAGCCAATGGTTCTGGATGAATTTAGAGGCAAAAGGGGTGGGGTTGGGTTTTTTCTCTTTGGCTTTAAAATGCAATAGACAAGGGCTTTTTTGTGGCAGTCGATTCCATGATCTTTGACTTATTTCATCCTCTCGTTAGCTGCTGGGAAGGGAGAAAAAATGAAAGGGGCAGGGATCTGGTTTCGAAGCTGCCAATTTAATGTATTTGCAGGGTGGTTAGTATGGTATTATCATATTGTTCAAAAACAAAAAGATACACACTGAGAGCAAAACACACATTTTCTGACAAAAGAAACTCTTCTTCAACTTGACCCTGGCTGTTTGTGGCTTGGTCTATATTCCCCAGGGAACAGTTTGGTAGGTTGTGTTGTTTTTTGTTGTGTTGGTTTTTTTTTAACCCGTCTCTCATCTCTGTTTGATGTTTCTTTGTAGCTCAGTAACTGTCAGAGGGAGACCACTGAAGAAACATAGCATGTCACTAACAGAGAAGACATAGTGTTTATCAGAATGGTTCGCCCATCGCATTTTGTCTTGCAAGAGAATCAAAGAGACGAGACGGCCATACCCGGACAGCACTTCCCCCAAGGGAATGGCCTCTGTTTGCACTGGGAAAAATCTTTCAAGACGACTGCCATGGCATTGGCCTCTTCCCCACTGGTTTTCTATATCGATGCTTTTTTCCCCTCTCTTTAATAACATGTTAAAGTTGTGTGGTGACCTGTAACAATGGGGGAATGTCACGTTCAACCCTAAAGAACCAGAGGGCAACGTGCTGACCCTGGTGCGGTTAATGGGAGTTTTGGCAGTGACGGGCCATTTTTGCACACTAGCCTTGTCTGATACATACATGTGCAGCGCCCAGCAAAATCGGGCTAAGATTTCAACTGGGGCCTGAAGAACTAAGTGAATCCTGTCTTAGGATTTATTACCATGGCATAGGATTTACTACAGCGAGTAATTCTACTGTGGGGCTACTCAGGGTCATATGCACTCCAGCTGATAGTAAACAGAGCAGTCACTCATTTGCAGAAGGCTTTAACGGGTGAATAGGCCATGGCCTCGCCTTCTGCACAGGGGTGGATTTTAAGGCTGTCAAAAATAGTACGTTAATGTTACCATATAGATGTGAGCTTAGTTTGGTAAGTTCAGTGTACTGTTCTGGGACTTGGTTTCCATATAAATACAGTATATATGTATTTTTATTTTGGAAATTAAAAAAAAAATTTGGAAAGGTTGTAAAACTGTGAGCTGGAAAAATTCCAGGATGTGACCAGGTTTGGGGAAACGGGTAGATGCCACTTTGCTTCTCAGCATGGAGTGTGCGTCATTCTAACCCCTGGCTCTAACACTCTGCCCCTTTATGGCACCGTTCCCCTCTCTGTGAAACAAAAATGACGATAATTACTAGCCTGTAACAATACACACCGGTGTCGTGGTGAGGATTAATTAGGCAGTAATGCAGTGCACTGAAGATTAAAGGTTGACGTCTCAGATGGTGTAAACTGGTTACCTACACTGATTTTGATGGAGCTATGCGGGTTTACATCAGCTGACGACCAGGCTGTAAAGGTGTTCTAGAAATGTTAAGTATTAATACCATCAGAAAGATCAGAGCAGCAGCTGCTGCTTCTTCTTTTTTAAACTATTTATTTAGGGAACTTTAAGAAGTTTACAAATCCTTGCTGTGTAAATATCAAAAACAGGACAATCATCACAACAGTTAGCTTTTGTTTCAAGAGACATTACACTGGAATATAGTCATCAGATCTTTTTATTTAACAAGGTGTCACTATATTACAGAGAAAGCACCAATAACAAAGTATGTCTATCTAATGTTAATATTTAAAAAAATTGAACTGGTGTGCTTTTTTTTTTTTTTTTGGCAAATGAATGTACTTTGAGTACTGAATAAAAGGTAACCAGATATCGAAGTACCTATCTGTCCTCTGTCTATTTTGCTGGATACATAATTGGTGTGTTAATTTTTCCATAACCACAAATCTCCAATATTTCTTTGAACCATTCCTCAATGGTTGGAGTGTTTTTTCTTTTTCCAACGACAGGCTACCACTGGTTGGCAGATGAGAGATTCATTCTTCATTTCCTTTTGTGCGACCATTTCCACTAGAAAGTCCCAGGTAGATTAACCGAAGGGTCGTTCCAAAGCAGCTTCTTTTGGGAACATAGTGAAAGACCCTTCTATTAAAAGTGCATGAATAAATTTAAAAAATATATGCAAGATTGCCCGTCATTTTTAAGAAGCAGAACAGCTATATTTAAGGGTATGCTGAACACCCAAGCAATCATAGAATCATAGAATACCAGGGTTGGAAGGGACCTCAGGAGGTATCTAGTCCAACCCCCTGCTCAAAGCAGGACCAACCTCCAACTAAATCATCCCAGTTAGGGCTCTGTCAAGCCTGACCTTAAAAACCTCTAAGGAAGGAGATTCCACCACCTCCCTAGGGAACCCATTCCCGTGCCTCACCACCCTCCTAGTGAAATAGTGTTTCCTAATATCCAACCTAGACCTCCCCCACTGCAACTTGAGACCATCGCTCCTTGTTCTGTCATCTGCCACCACTGAGAACAGCCAAACTCCATCCTCTTTGGAACCCCCTTTCAGATAGCTGAAGGCTGCTATCAAATCCCCCCTCATTCTTCTCTTCTGCAGACTAAATAATCCCAGTTCCCTCAGCCTCTCCTCATAAGTCATGTGTTCCAGCCCCCTAATCATTTTTGTTGCCCCCCACTGGAGTCTTTCCAATTTTTCCACATCCTTCTTGTAGTGTGGGGCCCAAAACTGGATACAGTACTCCAGATGAGGCCTCACCAATGTTGAATAGAGGGGAATGATCACGTCCCTCGATCTGCTGGCAATGCTCCTACTTTTACAGCCCAAAATGCCATTAGCCTTCTTGGCAACAAGGGCACACTGCTGACTCATATCCAGCTTCTCATCCACTGTAACCCCTAGGTCCTTTTCTGCAGAACTACTGCCCAGCCACTCAGTCCCTAGCCTGTAGCAGTGCATGGGATTCTTCCATCCTAAGTGCAGGACTCTGCACTTGTCTGTGTTGAACCTCATCAGGTTTCTTTTGGCCCAATCCTCTAATTTGTCTAGGTCCCTCTGCATCTTATCCCTACCCTCCAGCGTATCTACCACTCTTTCCAGTTTAGTGTCATCTGCAAACTTGCTGAGGGTGCAATTCATCCCATCCTCCAGATCATTAATGAAGATATTGATCAAACTGGCCCCAGGACCGACCCTTGGGGCACTCTGCTTGGGGATAAAGAAACTGGATGGCACAGATAATTAGGGTCAGGATACAGGGGTTTTATCTGCCTCTAGATTATGGATTTGAATCTGGACCCAAAAATTCATCCTCAGCTGACAACTTTTTGGCATTGTGTCTGCAGACTGCATCCTTGTCTGTATGTTTGGGGCTTGTCAATCAGGACACATCTCGTCCAAGAGGTGAAGGACAGACTAGGCCCTGGCTTTTGAAAATTCTGCTTGTGTCAGGTTAGATTGTAAATTGCCCGGAGTCCAGGGGTCCAATCCATTTGCTCCCACTCACCTGTCGGGTAACCATGGAAACGTATTGGACTGGAAGTGACCTTCTGGATCAAGTCCAGTCTCCTGCTATCCCAGCCATATCCCCCATTCTTCAATTTATCAAGTTTCATTTTAAACCTTCATTTCCCCTCCCCCAGTTAGTCTGCCGTGTCTATTCCGATTGCAGGGACTGTCTCTTACTATGCGTTTGTACAACGGGGCTCTGATTCCAGTCGGTGCTATCGCACTAATCAAGGACACATGGCTCTTTTGCAGGTCTGTAAAATGCCTAGCGCAGTGGTTCCCACGCTGAGGTCCACGGAGAGCTGGCTGGTTATGCGATGCTGGCTCTCCTCATTTCCAGTTGCTAAATCATCCCAAAAGCAGCTAAAAATACACAGAACATTTCCCTAACATCATTTTTCCATGCCAGTGCCTGCCGTAGCTGTAACGGGGATGCTCATCACTGGTGGCAGAGGTGTCCAGGAGTCAAGCTCACAACCATTTGACCCCCTTCCCGGCGTTCTTGGCTCTGCCTCATGGCTGTCTGTCTCACAGATGGGATGAACTCTCCCTGAAGTGACAGAGCCTGGCAGGTCCAAGCCAAGAGACACGTCCGCCCTTCATATTGCGTTTTGTCACTGCACTAGACCCAGGGCTTCCCCGTGGCTCAAAGGGACCACAATTCTCCAAAGAGGAAGGAGGAGAATCTCTCGGGCCCCAGTCAGTGTCACCAGGCTGGGCAGCATCTGGATGTGCTGGTGCTAACCAGCTGCTCTTTATCCCTACTAAGAAGCCACAGCTGAGAGCTTTGCTGATGGGATTGTAAAATGTAGCAAGTATAGGGTTGCTTCTGGGGAATAGTCTCAGTGAGCGCAGAACAGGGAGCTCCTGTTCAGAACAGCATCGGCATCATGACAAATCCCAAAAGGATTTAGCCTCCAAGAGAGCCACCTGGGTAGATCTCTAGTGAGCTCCTGGAGGTGGATATTCAGTTTATGTCCATCATTGGCCTATTCGATACAGATCACCTAAAAACAAGCTGTGCCTTAGAAAAGAGAAGGCATTTAATTCTGCTACAGTTGTCACATGCCCTGTTCCCTGAATGACTGTGAAATGCTCAGGGAGATTAGACAGGCTACAAAAACAGAAAATCCAATAATAATAGGGGATTTCAACTATCCCCTTATTGACTGGGAACATGTCACCTCAGGACAGGATGCAGAGATAAAATTTCTAGGCACCACTAACGACTGCTTCGTGGAGCAGCTTGTCCTAGAACCCACAAGGGGAGAAGCAATTCTTGATCTAGTCTTAAGTGGAGCACAAGATCTGGCCCAAGAAGTGAAAATAGCTGAACCACTCGGTTATGTAAATAAATTTAACATCCTTGTAGGAAGAAAATGCCAAAGAAACCCACCACGGTATTATTTAACTTCAAAAGGGTGAACTATCTACGAATGAGACGGCTAGTAAAAGGAAATTAAAAGAACTGTCACAAGAGTGAAATGCCGGCAAGCTGCATGGAAACTTTTTAAAAATACCATAATAGAGGCTCAAACTATATGTATATCTCCCCTCACAAAAAATCCAGTCGGAGGACCAAAAAAACCCACCGCCATGGCTAAGCAACAAAGTAAAAGAGGCAGATAGAGACAAAAAGACATTCTTTAAAAATTGGAAGTAAAATCCTCCTGAAGAAAATAGAAGGGAGCATAAACTCTGGTAAATCAAAGGTAAAAGTATAATTAGTCAGGCCAAAAAAACCCCAAACCATACGAAGAGCAACTAGCCAAAGACACAAAAACTAAGAGCAAAATGTTGTTTCTAAGTCTATCAGAAACAGGAACCTGCCAAACAATCAGTGGGGCCACTGGACGCCTGAGGTACTAAAGGAGCACCCAAGGAAGACAAGGCTGTTGCGGAGAAGCTCAATGAATTCTTTGCATCGGTCTTCACTGCAAAGATGTGAGGGAGATTCCCACACTTGAGCTGTTCTTAAGTGACAAATCTGAGGAACTCTCCCAGATTGATGTGTCAATAGAGGAGATTTTGGAACAAATTGAAAAATTAAACAGTAATAAGTCACCAGGACCAGATGGGATTCACCCAAGAATTCCAAAGAAACTCAAATATGAAATTTCAGAACTACTAGCTGTGGTATGTAACCTATCACTTAAATCAGCTTCTGTACGAGATGACTGGTGGATAGCTAATGTGATGCCAATTTTTTAAAAAGGCTCCAGAAGAGATCCTGGAAATTACAGGCCGGTAAGCCTAATTTCAGTACCAGGCAATGGTCAGACACATATATGAACACAATGTTGGGGAAGAGTCAACATAACTTTTGTAAAGGGAAATCATGCCTCACTAATCTATTAGAATTCTTTAAGGGTGTCAACAAACATGGACAAGGGTGATCCATTGGATATTGTACTTGGCCTTCAGAAAGCCTTTGACAAGGTCCCTCACCTAGGGTGATCAAACAGCAAGTGTGAAAAATCGGGATGGGGGTGGGGTTTAAAGAAAAAGACCCCAAAATCGGGACTGTCCCTATAAAATTGGGACATCTGGTCTCCCTACCCTCAATAAAGGGTCTTAAACAAAGTAAGCTACCGTGGGATAAAAGAGAAGGCCCTCTCATGGTAAAAGATAGGAACAAAGGGTAGGAATAAACAGTTTTAACAGTGGAAAGAGGCAAATAGTGGTGTTCCCCCAAGGATCTGTACCGGGACCAGTGCTGTTCAACATATTTATAAATGATCTGGAAAATGGTGCAACAGTGAAGTGGTAAAGTTTGCAGACGATACAAAATTATTCAAGATACTTAAGTCCAAAGCAGAAAAGTTACAAAGAGATCTCACTAAACTGGGTGACTGGACAACAAAATGGCAGATTTTAAATTCAATGTTGATAAATGCAAAGTGATGCACATTGGAAAACATAATCCCAGCTATGCATACAAAATGATGGGGTCTAAATTAGCTGTTACCACTCAAGAAAGAGATCTTGGAGTCATTGGGGATAGTTCTCTGAAAACATCCGCTCAATGTGCCGCAGCACTCAAAAAACCGAACAGAATGCTGGAACCATTAGGAAAGGGAAAGACAATAAAACAGAAAATATCATAATGCCACTACATAAATCCATGGTATGCCCACACCTTGAATATTGTGTGCAGTTCTGGTCATCCCATCTCAACAAAGATCTATTAGAATTGGAAAAAGTGCAGCGAAGGGCAACAAAAATCATGAGGGACATGGAACAGTTCCATATGAGGAGAGATTAAAAAGACTAGGACTGTTCATCTTAGAAAAGAGACAAGTTAAGGGGGATATGACAGAGGTCAAGAAAATCATGACTGGGGTGGAGAAAGTGGATAAGGAAGTGTTATTTACCCCTTCAGATAACACACAAAGCAGGGGACACTGAATGAAATGAACAGGCAGCAGGTTTAAAACAAACAAAAGGACGTATTTCTTCACACAACGCCTAGACAACCTGTAGAACTCTTTGCCAGGGGATGTTGTGAAGGTATAACAGGGTTCAAAAAAGAACTAGATAAATTCATGGAGGACAGGCCCATCAATGGCTATCAGCCAAGATGGTCAGGGTCACAACCCTATGCTGTGGGTGTCCTCAGCCTTTGATTGGCAGAAGCTGGGACTGGACGACAGGGGATGGATCACTCAATAATTGCCCTGTTCTGTTCACTCCCTTCAAAACATCTCACACCAGCTGCTGTCTGAAAAGGATACTGGACTAGATGGACCATTGGTATGACTCAGAATCTTCCTACATGCACTATCTGGGAAGGCATAGTACAACCATGAGCAGTATAGGCAAAGCAGGCATTGCTGAAAGAGGGCAGAGTTAAGGTTAATTAAGTTTTGTGTCAGTTAATTATTATTCGTGTGATATCCTCTTGCCACATCCATGTCTTACATCACTGCTACACCGTCTTTCCTAAGCATGACTTTGTGTGTCATGGAAAGGACTGATTGTATGACCATAGGCAAATAACTCACAAAGAGATTTTTCCAAATTTCTGATGCCTCGATTCTTAAGGGACAGTTTTAAGGATTTTAGGGCCTGCTATTCAGAGGTGCTCAGCAACCCCAGCTCCCCGTGGAGTTTTGAGCCTCTGAAAATCAGATCTAAGTGACTCAAGGATCCCATAATTAGAGGACACTTGAAAAGATGGTTGTTAATCTCTCCGGACTGCAGTTTCCTTATTTGCAAAATGGAGCTGATATCACAGCCTTCCCTGCCAGCTGGGAGAATCGTGAGGCTCCATTCAGCCTTGCCAATAGTTGATGTTTTTTTCTTAAAGCTCCCAGAGTCACGTGATTCTGAGAGACTCACAGCTTTCGCTTAAACAGAAAAAAAAAATCATACATTTCTAGCTCTCGTCGGCGAGGAAAAAAAACTTGAAACCCCCACAGTGGCTCAAAACTCACAAGGCCAATCAGAAGACCCCAAATGTATTATTTTTAAGAAGTCTCGTGATTTTTCAAGACAATCGCATGATTTTGGGGGCCTGACTTGTGATATTAGGACGACCGGGGCTGGCAAGAAAGTGGGTTGATTCCTCATCACACCCAGCCAGAAAACATATTCTCGTCTCAGTTGGGGGCTTGGATCTCACATACATCATTTGTCTTGCACATCGGAGCAAAAATGTCCCCTGCCAGATGCTGCCTTGTGGCAATAAAACCTGGAAAGGTGGTAGAAAGATGGCCGGGGGAGCAGATAGAGAGATAGCGAGCAAGACAGACGCACGCCTGGGAGATGTAAAAACTCTTCGCCACATTTTGAACAGCGAGGGATTTTTTTTTTTTCCCCTTCACAGAGCTGTCTCTTTGCAGACAGACACAGGTCAGTGGGCAGGGAGCCCGGCTGCCGTTCATTGAGACAGAAACACCCATTGAGCAATTATTGCACGAGCCCAGTCATCACAGAGGTTACACTGCTCACAGCCTGCCACCGCCGGCCTCGCCTGGCTCCTGTCTAACCTCCCCTTTCTCCAGGTGGTCCCCAGCATGCTGAACAGATGTTTCTCTCCCACGCTTTGGGCCTGGTTATTCTTTGCAAGTGCCTCTGTGGAGCAGATGTCCCTGTGTGGGTAGCCTAGCCTGCCCTCCCTCCCGCAGGAGCCACAAGGTCTATTGGTGTGATTGCCAGCTTGAGATATCCCAGAGGGTGGGTTTCATTGCCCCCCCGGGGATCCGTTGACTTCCTCCACTCTTGTGCCCTGCAGTACATGATTAGCAATCACGCTCCTCCTAATTGATCCTTCCCTGCAGCTCCTGCCAAGCTCTGGCTCAGCTGTTCAGACATTTTCAGAAGCAATCCCTACCCCCATCGGCCTTTCCCTGCAGGATTGAATGAAGGTGATCTGGGGTTCCAGAGTGGTCATGATCCACCTCATGCACAGTGGCAGTTCACCTCCCAAAGAGGCATGAGCCTGCTACCTCACCCCCAGGAACATAATCAGCAGCCTCTTTCCTCCTGGGCAACAGTGGAGGTCCCGACTCCTCGCCAGAGGCAAGCCAGAGCATATCTGTTTGGGTAGCAGAGTGATTCGAGCCTGCTGCTTTCTCTCCTGCTGCTCACTGAGAGATCCATGGCAGGGGATGGGGCTCAGGCTCTCTGTAGACTCAAGCAGGACTTGCTGTGTCCGTTATTTTCAGGACTGTTAACCCCGTCTCAGAGTGATGGGCTCAGGCTCTCTGCAGACTCAGGCAGTGTCGCTACATTGGTAACAGTTGGGTCACATTTTGAAGGATTGTTTCACAACCATCCCAGCTAGAGATTTACGTCTCCTTCTTCTCATTGCCTGTGATCTGTATAGGCAACACGGGGCGGCGGGGGAGAGAATTTTCTTCGCACGCAGCCCCAAGCGAGCTCTCTGAGGACCTGATTTGAGTAAACATCCGGGTTTTCCAGTTTGATGATTTTCACCCACATCCAAAGGACGTTCTGCCAACTGATGCCTAGAACAGGCCCTGACATTTTGGAATTGATCGGATGCAGTTTTCAAAAATGACTGCATTACAAGCAGCCAAACACAGAAGCGCTATTGAACGTAAGACTTAACATTGCTCAGCCAACGAGTCTTGCCCTGTTAGTTTTTTTTTCATGTAAGGCTCCGGCTCCTGGAGTCAGGTGATTTCTTTTAAAAATGACATTTCTACGCTTCATGGTGGTGGAGAAAATTTGGAACATTTTTCATCACTTCCTGGATTCTAAGGGCAGAATGGACAAATATGATCATTTGTACCTTTTATAACACAGGCCATAGGGCTACCCTGAATTCATCCCTGGTTGAACTACAGCAGGTCTTGCGGAAAAACGTCCAACCTTGACTGAAAAATTGCCAGTCATGGAGAATCCACAATGACTCGTGGTAAATTGTTGCCATGGTTAATTCCCCTCATTGCTAAAAATTAAAATGTATACCATAATTCCACTCTGAATTTGTCTGGTTTCCATTTGTAGCTTTTGTCAGACCTTTGTCTGCGAGCTTGAAGAGTCTGCTATCATCACATTTCTGTTCCCCATGTAGGTTAGAGACTAGGATCACGTCACCCCTTCATCTCCTCTTTGTTCAACGCAACAGATCGATCTCCTGGAGCAGAGGTAGCCAATAGGTGGACCCCGGGCCAAATTTGGACCGCCAGATGCTTTTGAACAGACCCTGAAATCTCTTTATTTCCTTATTATCCTTATTATTTTTTTATTATTTTCTTTGGAGTCTGGACCTTGACCAAGAAATTTGGACCTTGACAATAAATAATTGACTATCCCATGGCCTCTTATTCTAAGGCATGTTTTCCAACCCGTTAATCATCCCAGTGATTCTTCTCTGAACCCTCTCCAATTTATCAAAATTTCTTCTTGTACTGCACACACCAGAACTGGACCTCGTTTTCCAGCAGTGGTTGCACCGGTGCCACATACACAGGGCATGGTATTGAAAGGCTTTCGATCCCTAAAGGGTCAAAAACTGGAAGGAAATATACGAAGAACCTCAACTTTATTATTTTTTAATAAGCTCATAGATTTTAAGCCAGTATCATGCTTTGGTTGGTGACGCTGTGTCTTTGAAATAATTTTAGGAATGCTGTGCCTGACTCAGTTTCCCCACTTGCTGGGTGTGAAGTGTTTAATTTCTCCTTTGGGACAGAGAGGTAAGGGATGGGCAGGGCTAGGCTAGTACGAATGAAGTCTCAGCAACAGAAGATGAACTCCAGGAAGCTTTGGAAAAGAACGCAAGATGATTCGGCCAACGCAGACTCGGAACAAAACTTGGCTTTCCCAGACTAACCGAAAGGCCCCTTTGCAACAGCTTCCCTGTGTCACTGGTTCCATCACTCCCTAAAGGGGTGAAGTCTCTAGCAGGTGGTCTGGACTCACGTGGATCTGCTGGGAGAAGAAACAGCTGCAAGAGGGCCTGGTCTCAGAGTAGTAGCACTGTAAATGGGGTGTTCCTGAAGAAGTTGGACTAAGATTGGAGGCATAGCACCCTGCAAATCTGTCACTATGCATCCCTGATCCCTTTCTGTGCCACGGCTGGGACACCTCATCCGACACCGCAAAGCATCAATGATGGTACCAGTCACAGCTCATCCGACCCCGATACACCAGCATCGATTTGTAGTAACGTCTTCCATCGGTGTCCGCATCGACGCTGGTATGAGATCCTGCCTCTCCGTTGGTTTGTGCCCCTACCTCTGTGGAGAACTGGGAAAAATATTATTTCTTAATAAATACCATACGCCCTTCAGTGCATAGGTGAAATATTATTCTGTCTGACTGCAGAGAGCAGTGGTTTTCAAACTTTTTTTCTGGTGACCCAGTTGAAGAAAATTGTTGATGCCCACTACCCAGTTGTATTGTGGGGTCCAAAACTGGACACAGTACTCCAGATGAGGCCTCGCCAATGTTGAATAGAGGGGAATGATCACATCCCTCGATCTGCTGGCCATGCTCCTACTTTTACAGCTCAAAATGCCGTTAGCCTTCTTGACAACAAGGACACACTGCTGACTCATATCCAGCTTCTCGTCCACTGTAACCCCCAGGTCCTTTTCTGCAGAACTGCTTCCTAGCTATTCGGTCCCTAGTCTGTAACAGGGCATAGGATTCTTCCATCCTAAGTGCAGGACTCTGCACTTGTCTGTATTGAACCTCATCAGGTTTCTTTTGGCCCAATCCTCTAATTTGTCTAGGTCCCTCTGTATCCTATCCTTACCCTCCAGCGTATCTGCCACTCCTCCCAGTTTAGTGTCATCTGCAGACTTGAGGGGAGCACCCTCAAGGACACTACTCAAAGAAGAGAGAGAGGTTACTCACCTTGTGCCATAACTGGAGTTCTTTGAAATGTGTCCTGCTGTGGGTGCACCACTCCCAGTCCTTCTTCCTCTCTGCTTCGGACTTTCCTCGGGACTTTCCTCGGCAGGACTTTGTGGTAGAGAAGGAACTGAGGGCAGTGCAGGAGGGATAGCTCAGTGGTTTGAGCATTGACCTGCTAAACCCAGGGTTGTGAGTTCAGTCCTTGAGGGGGCCATTTAGGGATCTGGGGCAAAAATTTCTCTGGGGATTGGTCCTATTTTGAGCACGGGATTGGACTAGATGACTTCCTGAGGTCCCTTCCAACCCTGATATTCTATGATTCTATATCCTCAGTACGGCGCATGAGGACATGTCGGGCATGTCTTTTGTCGAAAAAGCACTGCTACCAAAAATCTCTGATCGAAGGCACATGGGGATGCGTGCAGGAGCGGCAGAAGGTCCCTAAAAGTGGGTGGGCTGCCGGCTCCCAAACTGCAGCCCTGCCCCTTCTCCCCAAGCCCCTGCCCCGCCTCTTCCATCCAGACCCTGCCGCTGCACTGCCCCTTTCCCTGAGGCCCTGCTCCCACACCACTTCTACCCCCCAAAATCCCCCCCCTCGCTCCTCTCTGCCCTTCTCCCAGTCATTCGCCCTTACAGATGGTAGAAAGTGGAGGGCGTACCCTGTTCCACCACCCCTGGGTGCATGCACCCAAAGGAGGACACATCTCGAAGAATTCCAGTTACTGTGTGAGGCGAGTGAGTTCTCTGCCCCCTGGACACCAACTTACACGCTGCAGACTCAGCCCTGACCAACAGCCCTTCCCACACAGCTGGGGCTACGTACGCTGCCCCCACCCCGAGCACCATGGTCTGCAGTGCCAGGACAGGCAGGAAGCCTGCCTTAGCACCCCTGCTGTGCCGCTGACCAGGAACTGCCTGAGGTAACCCCATGCCCCAACCCTGCACCCCAATCCCTTGCCCCAGCCCTGGTCCCCCCCAACCCAGAGCCCCTTCCCACACCCCAAACTCCTCATCTCTGGCTCCACTCCAGAGCCCGGACCCCCAGCCCAGAGCCCTGACCCCTTCTCACATCACAACCTCCTGCCACAGCCGAGCCTCCCCAAACCTAGAGCCCCTTCCTGCACCCCAAACCCCTCATCCCTGGCCCCACCCAAGCCTACACCCCTAGCCCAGAGCCCTGATCCTCTCCTATACCCCAACTCCTGCCACATCCTGAACCCCTCATTCCTGGCCACAGCCCTCATCCCTGCACTCCAGCCCTGAGCCCCTCCCAAACCCCTAATCCCTGGAAACCCCTCACTCCTGGAAACCCCCAGGTGAGAAACATGCTGTTGAGGACTCGTGAATCCAAGTCCCATTCTTCATTCTGGGAGAAGTGCCTGCTTAGGTTGTCAGCCGTGTTCTGTATACCCAGGAGGTAATAAGCTGAGATGACTATCTGGTTAGCTACGCACGAATACCAGCGTTTTATTGGTTCAGCACAGAGTGAAGGGAAGCTCGCCCTGCTCTGGTGACCGATGCAGAACATGCAGACCATGTTTTCGGTCATGATCTTGACAGATTTGGTTCTGATCAGTGACAGGAAGTGGGTGCACGCATTCCTGACTGCTCTCAACTTCAGCATGTGGATGTGCAGAAGACGCTTTTGGGGAGACCATTTGCCCTGGACGGTATGTGATCCTAGATGTGCTCTACTGTTTTCATTAACTGCGTCAATAACCAGGGAATTTGGTGTTGAGTGTAAAAATAAAAACTCTTGAGTCCTTTGCTGGAACATATTTGTTGTCAGGACATTTACAAGTAGGAGGGGCCATAGCTGGAGTCTGCCGGATGGTTCTAGCAAAGACTCGTTCACAAGAAGGGCCACACATGCAGATGCTGAAGTAATAAAATGTGCAGGAGTTTATGATGAGAATCCTGGACCCCTTCTAAAGGGTTTTGAAGTGTACCAGCGACATGCTTCAGCAGCTCCTGGAATTGTCTGAAGTCATCTGCCACGGAAGGTGGTGGAGTCAATACAGCCTCATCTGAACATGATGAAATGTTTATGTAGCCTGGCACATTCTTATCAACCCTTGCCTTCTGCTCCTCAAAAGCCTCCTCTAGTGGTTCAGGTTGACAAGGCTGGAGTGAAGGCTGAGGAGAAGGCTCTGTCTATGCTCCTTACAAGGGTGACTCAGGACACTTAACCACTGTTGATATAGAGCATAAAAAGAGGCATCAACCATTGATCGCGCCAGAATTGGTAGAAGAATTGCATCTTGCAGAATAAACAGGAGAACCCTGTTACAAAATCTGGTAGCTGGAAGAGTCATCATCAACATATTTCAGGAGAAGTGATAATTGTTCACGCTGGATGGTCGAAGTCCTGTATAAGGAGGTTTCGATGAAAAAATGTGGAGTCAGTGACCCAGAAGATCTTGATACGGACAGCTGTCTGGTGCCGGTAAGTAATGAGGAGTCTGGCTTATTCGACCCAAGGAGGTCCTTTGAGTATGTAAACTCCTGCAGTACCTAGTATGTAGGTAGTTACATGAGGAGACCAGCCTCAGTACCAAGGCAGGTACCGATCTTGAGAACATCGGTGCTACGGGCCCCAAACTCTTGCTGTGAGTTCATAGTCAGACTCTGGTGGTACTGATCTAGAGGTACAGGATGATGGTATAGGTACGGGGATGCGGAAGTGTACGAAGGCACACACTTTTTGGATGTAGAGCTACTAGCATAGATATGACCACCCAAAGGTGAAGATGTCTTTGGTACACAATCCTGTTTTGTGGTAGTAAGGCTCTTAGAGGAAGTCTTAGATATCAGCACGGTGCTGGACCCCAGTGGGAGCCCATTTAGAACTCCATCTCGGATCTGTGATCTCTGGAACATTTCTCTCATTCGGTGACTGAGACGTCTTAGAAGGAGCTCTAGCACTTCTACTTTTCTTGTCAATACCCAGATACTTGGAATGTGAAGGTCTCTGTATTGCAGGCACTGACGCAGCACTGCCTCCCCTAGGGTTTTCAGTGCCTGAGACCCAGATGTAGCAGCGATTGTATCCCTTGAAGCTCTTGGTGACTGGGATCCTGAAGAAGAGAGGGCACTAAGTGTGCTCGGAGGCTGGTGTACGGGGGCGTTCTCAGAGCCTGGGTCAGAGGCTGGTCTTAGGCCTTGCTCCCTCATCAATAATTTGAATTGATCTCTCTGTTTTTCCTAGATCTGCTTTTGGAGGAGCAGATCTTATGCTCACCTGGGATATCAGTGTCTCCCAAACAGCAGAGGCACTGGGAATGGCCATCATTGATGGGGACAGTTTCCTGGAAGGAAAGACACCGCTTAAAGCCTGGCATAGCGCAGAACAAAAAAGTCCAGAGAAACCCCTCAACTGGAGAAAAAAAGGAACCAAAGGAAAACAACCGCCCCAACTAACAACTAAACCAAACTAGCAAACTGTACAAAGTGAAGCAGGCACGCTTGACGCTCCGTCTCAGGACAAAGGCGGAACTAAAGGGCATTCGCCCACGTATGTCCTCGGTACGGGGGGCGTGTGTGGCGCATGCGCAGGTCAAAGAAACACTGACGCCAAAAATCCAAGGCGTATGGGGACACATGAGCATCTAAAGTAACCGGGAGTGGAGCACTCATAGGGACAGAAGAACGGAGGAGAATGCCGAGTGTGTAGGTCTAGGTTATTTTAAATCTGCTTCTCTGAGCAGCGTGTACCTTGGGGCAAAATTAACGGTGCTTTGCTCTGGAGAACCGGCTTCTGTGTCACTGTGTACTGTTACCGCCCTCGGGGCGAAGGAATACGGCTGGAGACCAGCAGGGCATAACCTGGAGAGCCCCACTGACAGCAGCTGGATTACAGGATCCCACCCAAAAGCTGAAGGGAGCACAGAGACCCTGGTGTGTGTGGTGTGCAGGGGGGAAGGGAAATGGGGCCCACTGAGCCCCCAGCAGCGGGGGAGGGAGAAATGGGGAGCAGACAGAGCCTCTGGCAGAGGAAGGACTGGGGGAGTTGCAGCGGGTCCCTGAAATTGGGGGGTGGGGGACATGGGGTACCAGGAGGGTATGCATGGAGCTTGGCCATCAGAAGCTATGAAGTCTGCACCCCGCCGCTGTCAGATCCAGCCCCAGCTGTCAACTGTGACAGCTGTGGTGGTGGTGGGGGAGCTGGGGGTCAGGGACCTCTGGCAAGGCAGCTCAAGGGTGGTAGATGGATGCTCAGCTGCTGCCATCTAGCGGCCAGAGCATCTCATTACCTGGCATAGTGGGCGAGGCCTGTGGAAGTGCGTAGGGCCCTGGGATCCCAGCACGCATCCAGGATCCATAGGTCAGGCCACTAAACAAATCCATGGGCTAGATGGGCTCACACATCTCATCCGGGGCAGCAGAGAGGGGCCGGGATACTGGGCTAGATGGGCCCATGGGTCTGATTTAAGGTGGCAGGGAAGGGGTGGGTTATTGATGGGTCCTGATGTAGGGTGACAATTCCTAGCCCCCATCCCACAAGAAACGATCATAACGTCAGTATCGTAGCGAAGATTTTATTTTCGTTATGAACATGATAAGTTGGTACAAAACAGTCCCATGGTATCAGCACCACAAACAGGAACCCTGCGTCCGACATGGAATGGGAGCAACCGTTTCAGCTCCCGAACGGGGGCTGATCCTTGGAAGAGTGTGGCACTACACTGCCCGGCGCCTAGGACAGAAAGAATACGGAGATCATGACGCCTCACTCAAGGACAGTCGAGAGGTTGTTAAGAGCAGCCAAAGGAAATACCTGCGTAGAGAATGAAACTGTCCTGGGGGACTCCCTGCCACCAGATACCGAGCTTACAGCGGATTCAGCAAAAGAGTCAATATGGATAAATGAGCACACCCTGAATTACCAAATGAGCTTGGGACGGGCTTATAAACTCTAAACCAGGGGTCCCCAACCTGGTGCCCGTGGGCGCGCGCCCGCATCCTGGCCGGCGGTGAAGCACCTGCTGAAATGCCGCCAAATTTCTGCAGCATTTCAGCGCAACGCCTCTCGTTGACGCCGCTTGCCGCCAACAAGTGACGTCATCGAGAGGCGTTGCCGCCAAAATGCTGCCGAATTTCAGTGGCATTTCGGCAGATGCTCCACCGCCGCCATGGTCCTTCGTCTGACGCCCGCCAGACGAAAATGTTGGGGACCACTGCCCTAAACTAAGGGGAACGTCTCCCCTAGGCAGGCTATGCCACAAATGTCCACTAGGGGGCGTCTCGCACCTTATGTGAAGCAATTGGCCATTGCCACAGATGGGCTACCAGGCTTGATGGGCCCATGGTCCAATCCAGTTTGGCCTGTGCTTTGCATGAGAGTTGGCAATGCTGGGGGTGGCATAAAGGGGCCAGGACGGGATGAAGCCGGGTGTAGGGAACACCAACACTCTGCAGCGCTTCGTCCTGCTGCCTGCCCCAGCCCAGCAGGGCTATGCTACAGCCTTTGAGCTCAGGGAACCGGGTTTTCTTTAGCTCAGCTTCAAGTGTCTCCGTGCCGAGGTTCCGGGTTCAAGTCCAGCAGGTGGAGAATCCAGGAGGAGACTTGAGAGCTGTTTCCCGGCTTAGGTAGAAATCTCCCCAAGGAAAGGGGCTAACGGGTGGCTCCACCCCCGAGCGGCCCTGTTCCCTGGTGGCCTGCCCCCGTTACCTAGAACTCGGTGAGGTCATCGTTGAAGTACAGCAAGATGCCCGGCGTGTACAGGTCGGCGTCCAAGTTGAGCCGGTAGAACTCCACGTCCTCGTCCGGGATCTTGTTCTGCTCCAGCGTCTTGTCCATGTCCAGGCTGACGCCCTTGTACTTCCAGGTGTAGCTGGCGGCGTGGGCGTTGTGGGGCAGGTAGCGCCGCAGGATTTCCCACATGGACTCCTCCGCGCACACCTGCGGGGAGTGGCGTTAAGGGACTTACCAGGGCTTGGGGGACTGTTGCCTGCTGGACTGACAGGCCGTCGAGCAAATATTTCTTCCCTCAAACCTCCACCCTCATCCCCCAGGTAAACGAAAGCACCATCTCCCCCCCCTGCCCCCAATGCCCCCTGCTGCTCGCAGGGGAGTTCACGGCCTCCCTAACCCAGCAGAACCAGCCTTGCATAAAGCAGCTGCTGGCTCAGACAACCAACTCCCCTGGCTCCATGTCCCACCCTGCCCGGTTTCTTATATCCCTCCTTCCCAGCATGCCTTGCTACCAAGCCCTCTGCCTCAGGGACTACAACTCCCGGAATCCCCCTGCATCTGGGGGAAACGGGGTCATGGCTGGCCTTAAAGGGCCAGCACGCTACCTCATTATGTGTATTTCAGGACAGGAGTGGCCTCTAAATTGATGGGAGACCCAACTTAGCGCCCCAGCCCCCAATGTCCTGGTAACTCAGGGCCCCCCGAATGGTGCATGGGGATGGCAGTTTGCCCAGTGTTGCTACTCGAGCCCCCTTGCCCCTCGGCGTGAGGCCCAGCTCACCTCCAGCACATGCTCCTGCAAGGTCAGGGTGTTGATGATGCGGACGCGCCGGGTCTTGGAAGCCAGGATCCCCACCTCATACTTGCTGTCCTTCCACCAGGGCAGCCCGAAGTCGTTTGCCCAGTCGGAGCGGGGCAGCTGGGGTGGGATGTGGATGAAGCGGCCCTGGGGGGTGTAGTACTTGATGCAGCCCGTCAGCGGGTCCACGTGGGTCTGGATCTGAAAGGCAGGCGGCTCCATTAACAGACTTAAGGGGGGAATCCAGCTGCACCCCCAGCCACTGTCGCCTAGGTCAATCAATGCGTTACAGGCAGACCAGAATCGCGGGCTTGCTTAAAGCTGATGGGCCTGCTAAGCGCCGTAAATGGAAGGAGCAATTAAGTACCACCTTTGCATAGTAAGAGCTGACTAGGAAGCCACCGCCCAAGGCCTGAGAGCCAAAAGGTTTCCCTGCGACTGGGATATGGATTGATTGCAGTTGTGTCTGTGCAGGGGTGTGGAAGAAAGCTAGAGGACCCATGCTGAGGGAGTCAGTAATGA
This sequence comes from Gopherus evgoodei, assembly GCF_007399415.2. NCBI lineage: Eukaryota > Metazoa > Chordata > Testudines > Testudinidae > Gopherus > Gopherus evgoodei. The sequence continues at coordinate 226,854 of NW_022060064.1, read as the reverse complement.
GGCACAGCTCTTTGGGGCACAGGACTGGCTGGAGAGGCAGGCCTGGGGATGTCTGAGCAAGGGAACTGCCTGCTGTTTGATCCCAGAAAACAGGCTTGCACTATGGTCTTTGCCTGCACTACCGAAATCCCTGACTCGCAGCAGCTGACCGGAACAACCCTGAACATCGGCTCACGGCTTGGGCAAAGGGGGCAGCCCCAGGATCCCACCAGAGCAGCTGGTCCCAGTCCCCACCCACAGCGGATGATGGATCCCAGCCTCCCACTCTCTCAAGAAGAACCGCAAATAAGAACATGAGTGCGGGGCTCATGGGGGCAGGGGGAAGGGGACAGAGGCATCAGACCCTGAAGCCCTAATGGCTGTGGATCATTGGCAGGTCAGAGAGCCACCTCTGGGGCAGGGCCCAGCAACTGTTTAACTGCTTCACCATGGTTTTGGACAGGAAGTGAAGGAGAACCCTGCGCCCAGGGCCGGCGCTTCCATTTAGGCGGCCAAGGAAATCGCCTAGGGCGCCAGGATTATTGGTGGGCGGCATTTTGCCGGAGGGGCGGCAGGCAAGGGGACCTGGGCAAGCAGCAGCCCTCCGTAACGACCCCCCGCTCCGCCAGTTCTCACGTCTCTGGTCTTGGGGTTGAACCAGTGGCTAATGTCCTTTCCCGCGGCTTCCAAGATGGGCCTCAGCAAGACGTCCCCTGGGGGAGACAGAGCCAGGGGTCAGCCGCTGATGTGGCGGGGTGGGGGACAGGCATCCGTGCGCCGCCAGGCCAGTGGGGCCAGGTTCATGTGGGAGGGGATGCAGTGGAGGGGAATAAGGAGGAGTGCCACACGCCGTTGTGGGGTGGGGGGGTCCTGGCCCACAGAGTGTATGTGGGGTGCAGTGGGTGGGGGGTCCTCCAGTGAATGGAAGGATTCCCGTTACCCTTGTGCTATCGGGCCGGTAGGTTCAGGTCTGGCGCTGGGGCTAGGAGGGTCTGGGGGGGGGTCCCAATGTGGGGGTCCCTGTAGCGCACTGTGGGGAGGAGTGCCAGGTGCATTCTGGGGCCTGGGAGACTCTATGAAAGGTGGAGTGAGCACTGTGTGTGGGGAGCTCTATGGGGGGTGGCCCAGTGAATTAGGGGGTCTATGGGAAGTGTGCAATGTGAGTGGGGGGTTTTGGGGTGCCACGATACACTGTGGGGGGAGTCCAGGAGGAAGCCGCAGTGCATTGTGGGGGTGCTCGGGGGTTGTGGCACCGCAGTGCATTGTGGGGGGTGCTCGGGGAGGCCGCAGTGCATTGTGGGGGATGCTCGGGGAGGCCGCAGTGCATTGTGGGGGATGCTCGGGGGTTGTGGCACCGCAGTGCATTGTGGGGGGATGCTCAGGGAGGCCGCAGTGCATTGTGGGGGGTGCTCGGGGCTTGTGGCACCGCAGTGCATTGTGGGGGTGCCAGGAGTTGTGGCACCGCAGTGCATTGTAGGGGGTGCTCAGGGGCTGTGGCACTGCAGTGCATTGTGGGGGGTGCTCAGGGGTGCAGGCTGCATAGCGGGAGAGGGGGATCGGGGGGGGCTGTCCGGGGGGGGCGCGCGGGGCATTGTGGGGAGGCTCCGCGGGGCCTGGGGGGGGCGCGCGGGGCATTGTGGGTACAGACCCTTGTGCATTGTGGGGGGTGCTCGGGGAGGCCGCAGTGCATTGTGGGGGTGTTGGGGGTTGTGGCACCGCAGTGCATTGTGGGGGGTGCTCAGGGGTTGTGGCACCGCAGTGCATTGTGGGGGGTGCTCGGGGAGGCCGCAGTGCATTGTGGGGGGTGCTCAGGGGTTGTGGCACCGTAGTGCATTGTGGGGGGTGCTCGGGGCTGTGGCACCGCAGTGCATTGTGGGGGGTGCTCGGGGAAGCCGCAGTGCATTGTGGGGGGTGCTCAGGGGTGCAGGCTGCATAGCGGGAGAGGGGGATCGGGGGGGCTGTCCGGGGGGGGCGCGCGGGGCATTGTGGGTACAGACCCTTGTGCTGCCGGACCAGCGGGCTCAGGTCACACACACGGCCCAGGTAGGACACCCAGAGGTCCCCGGGCCGCGCGTGCGCAGACACCTCCCGCGGGGTGAAGTAGCGGGGCTGGAACGTCTCCATCGCGCCGCGCGCCGCCCGCGCTGCCATGGCAACCGCCGGCCTCCCGCGCGGGGCCTGCCGGGAGCCGGAACCCTCCGGGCGTCGCCATGGCAACCACCCCCCTCTCGCGCGGGGCCTGCCGGGAGCCGGAACCCTCCGGGCGTCGCCATGGCAACCACCCCTCTCCCGCGCGGGGCCTGCCGGGAGCCGGAACCCTCCCCCCCTGCGTCGCACAGCGCCGCGCGTGCGGGCCACGTGACGCGGGAGCTCCGCCCCCCGAGGCGCGCGCAAGGGCCGCCGGTCCGGGGCTGCGCTCGCGAGAGCCGGTCGGGGCGGGATGGCGGCGCCGGCCGGGCAGCGCGAGGAGAACGGGCGGGGCGGGGCGAGCCCCGCGGTGAGGGGCGGGGCCGGGAGGGCAGAGGGGGCGGGGCTGGGTGACGGGCGGGGCCGGGAGGGCAGAGGGGGCGGGGCCGGGAGGGCAGAGGGGGCGGGGCTGGGTGACGGGCGGGGCCGGGAGGGCAGAGGGGGCGGGGCTGGGTGAGGGGCGGGGCCGGGAGGGCAGAGGGGGCGGGGCCGGGAGGGCAGAGGGGGCGGGGCCGGGTGAGGGGCGGGGCCCAGTGGGTATGAGGGGGCGGGGCCGGGAGGGCACAGGGGGCGGGGCTGGGTGAGGGGTGGGGCCCGGTGGGCAGAGGGGGCGGGGCCGGGAGGGCACAGGGGGCGGGGCTGGGTGAGGGGCTGGGCTGGAAGGGCAGAGGGGGCGGGGCCGGGAGGGCACAGGGGGCGGGGCCGGGTGAGGGGCAGGGCCGGGAGGGCAGAGGGGGCGGGGCTAGGTGAGGGGCGGGGCCTCGAGGGCAGAGGGGCGGGGCTGGGGTTGAGGAGGCGGAGCTGGGAGGGCAGAAGGGGCGGGGCCGGGAGGGCAGCGGGGCCGGGTGAGGGGCGGGGCCGGGAGGGCAGAGGGGGCGGGGCCGGGTGAGGGGCGGAGCTAAGTGTGATGGAGGTGAGGAAGGGGCTAAGGCTGGGCCAGGCTGGGGGCTGGTTCATGGGGGTCAGTCGGGCTCTGGGGCTGCAGGCTGCTGGGTGGAGGTTAGTAGGTCCCTGGTCTATCAGGTGCAGGGAGGGTCGGGGCACTGGGAGGTCAGTGGGTGCTGGGAGGTCAGTGGGTACTGGGGGTGCGGGGAGGTCGGTCGGTGCTGGGGGTGCGGGGAGGGTCGGGGCACTGGGAGGTCAGTGGGTGCTGGGGGTGCGGGGAAGGTCAGGGCACTGGGAGGTCAGTGGGTGCTGGGAGGTCAGTGGGTGCTGGGGGTGCAGGGAGGGTCAGGGTACTGGGAGGTCAGTGGGTGCTGGGGGTGCAGGGAGGGTCAGGGTACTGGGAGGTCAGTGGGTGCGGGGAGGTCAGTGGGTGCTGGCAGGTCAGTGGGTGCTGGGGGTGCTGGGAGGTCAGTGGGTGCTGGGGGTGCTGGGAGGTCAGTGGGTGCTGGGAGGTCGGTCGGTGCTGGGGGTGCGGGGAGGGTCGGGGCACTGGGAGGTCAGTGGGTGCTGGGAGGTCAGTGGGTGCTGGGGGTGCGGGGAGGGTCAGGGGGTGCAGGGAGGTCAGTGGGTGCTGGGAGGTCAGTGGGTGCTGGGGGTGCGGGGAGGGTCAGGGCACTGGGAGGTCAGTGGGTGCTGGGAGGTCAGTGGGTGCTGGGGGTGCAGGGAGGGTCAGGGTACTGGGAGGTCAGTGGGTGCTGGGAGGTCAGTGGGTGCTGGGGGTGCAGGGAGGGTCAGGGTACTGGGAGGTCAGTGGGTGCGGGGAGGTCAGTGGGTGCTGGGAGGTCAGTGGGTGCTGGGGGTGCAGGGAGGGTCGGGGCACTGGGAGGTCAGGGTGCTGGGGGTGCAGGGAGGGTCGGGGCACTGGGAGGTCAGTGGGTGCTGGGAGGTCAGTGGGTACTGGGGGTGCAGGGAGGGTCGGGGCACTGGGAGGTCAGTGGGTGCTGGGGGTGCAGGGAGGTCAGTGGGTGCTGGGAGGTCAGTGGGTGCTGGGGGCACTGGGAGGTCAGTGGGTGCTGGGAGGTCAGTGGGTGCTGGGGGTGCAGGGAGGGTCGGGGTGCTGGGAGGTCAGTGGGTACTGGGAGGTCAGTGGGTGCTGGGGGTGCAGGGAGGGTCGGGGCACTGGGAGGTCAGTGGGTGCTGGGAGTTCAGTGGGTGCTGGGGGTGCAGGGAGGGTCGGGGCACTGGGAGGTCAGTGGGTGCTGGGAGGTCAGTGGGTACTGGGGGTGCAGGGAGGGTCGGGGCACTGGGAGGTCTGTGGGTGCTGGGAGGTCAGTGGGTGCTGGGGGTGCGGGGAGGGTCAGGGCACTGGGAGGTCAGTGGGTGCTGGGAGGTCAGTGGGTGCTGGGGGTGCAGGGAGGGTCAGGGTACTGGGAGGTCAGTGGGTGCTGGGAGGTCAGTGGGTGCTGGGGGTGCAGGGAGGGTCGGGGCACTGGGAGGTCAGTGGGTGCTGGGAGGTCAGTGGGTGCTGGGGGTGCAGGGAGGGTCAGGGTGCTGGGAGGTCAGTGGGTGCTGGGGGTGCAGGGAGGGTCGGGGCACTGGGAGGTCAGTGGGTGCTGGGGGTGCAGGGAGGGTCGGGGCACTGGGAGGTCGGTGGGTGCTGGGAGGTCAGTGGGTACTGGGGGTGCAGGGAGGGTCGGGGCACTGGGAGGTCAGTGGGTGCTGGGGGTGCAGGAAGGGTCGTGGCACTGGGAGGTCAGTGGGTGCTGGGAGGTCAGTGGGTGCTGGGGGTGCGGGGAGGTCAGTGGGTGCTGGGAGGTCAGTGGGTGCTGGGGGTGCAGGGGAGGTCAGTGGGTGCTGGGAGGTCAGTGGGTGCTGGGGGTGCAGGGAGGGTCAGGGCGCTGGGAGGTCAGTGGGTGCTGGGAGGTCAGTGGGTGCTGGGGGTGCAGGGAGGGTCAGGGCGCTGGGAGGTCAGTGGGTGCTGGGGGTGCAGGGAGGGTCAGGGTGCTGGGAGGTCAGTGGGTGCTGGGGGTGCAGGGAGGGTCAGGATGCTGGGAGGTCAGTGGGTGCTGGGGGTGCAGGGAGGGTCAGGGTGCTGGGAGGTCAGTGGGTGCTGGGGGTGCTGGGAGGTCAGTGGGCGCTGGGAGGTCAGTGGGTGCTGGGGGTGCAGGGAGGGTCGGGGCACTGGGAGGTCAGTGGGTGCTGGGGGTGCAAGGAGGGTCGGGGCACTGGGAGGTCAGTGGGTGCTGGGAGGTCAGTGGGTGCTGGGGGTGCAGGGAGGGTCTGGGCACTGGGAGGTCAGTGGGTGCTGGGAGGTCAGTGGGTGCTGGGGGTGCAGGGAGGGTCGGGGTGCTGGGAGGTCAGTGGGTGCTGGGGGTGCAGGGAGGGTCGGGGTACTGGGAGGTCAGTGGGTGCTGGGGGTGCAGGGAGGGTTGGGGTACTGGGAGGTCAGTGGGTGCTGGGGGTGCTGGGAGGTCAGTGGGTGCTGGGGGTGCAGGGAGGGTCGGGGCACTGGGAGGTCAGTGGGTGCTGGGAGGTCACTCGGTGCTGGGGAGGGTGCACGGCCAGGCGGGGGGCGCGGGGTCCCGGGACGTTTCAGGGTCTCTGGGGCCGGCGGCGCTCACCTCCCCTCTCCCCCCAGGACTCAGACGGGGAGGCGCCCGACCCCCCCTACGCCCGCGCCCGCCACAAGCTGGAGACGCTGCTGAACCGCAACATGCGGATCCGCATGACGGACGGACGGACGCTCGTCGGCTGCTTCCTCTGCACCGACCGCGACTGCAACGTCATCCTGGGCTCCGCGCAGGAGTTCCTCAAAGCCAGCGGTGCGCCGGACGCCTGGGTCCCCGCGGGGGGGGAGGGGCCTGCTGGGACGGAGCAGGGGGGCCGGGAGCCAGGACTCCTGGGTTCTCTCCCCGGCTCTGGGAGGGGAGTGGGGGCTGCTGGTTAGAGCGGGGGGGCTGGGAGCCAGGACTCCTGGGTTCTCTCCCCGGCTCTGGGAGGGGAGTGGGGGCTGGTGGGTCAGAGCAGGGGGGCTGGGAGCCAGGACTCCTGGGTTCTCTCCCCGGCTCTGGGAGGGGAGTGGGGGCTGGTGGTTAGAGCAGGGGGCGCTGGGAGCCAGGACTCCTGGGTTCCCTCCCCGGCTCTGGGAGGGGAGTGGGGGCTGGTGGGTTAGAGCAGTGGGGTGGGAGCCAGGACTCCTGGGTTCTCTCCCCGGCTCTGGGAGGGGAGTGGGGGCTGGTGGTTAGAGCAGGGGGGTGGGAGCCAGGACTCCTGGGTTCTCTCCCCGGCTCTGGGAGGGGAGTGGGGGCTAGTGGTCAGAGCAGGGGGCTGGGAGCCAGGACTCCTGGGTTCTCTCCCCGGCTCTGGGAGGGGAGTGGGGTCTGGAGAGTTAGAGCAGGGGGGTGGGAGCCAGGACTCCTGGGTTCTCTCCCCGGCTCTGGGAGGGGAGTGGGGGCTGGTGGTTAGAGCAGTGGGGCCTGGGAGCCAGGACTCCTGGGTTCTCTCCCCGGCTCTGGGAGGGGAGTGGGGGCTAGTGGTCAGAGCAGGGGGGCTGGGAGCCAGGACTCCTGGGTTCTCTCCCTGGCTCTGGGAGGGGAGTGGGGACTAGTGGTTGGAGCAGGGGGCGGGGGCAGTAGCGGCCGCACAGGGAGACACTGTCTGACCCCCCCGTCTCCTCCCCAGACTCCTTGGCGGCCAGTGAGCCGCGCGTGCTGGGCCTGGCCATGGTGCCCGGGCACCACATCGTCTCCATCGAGGTGGAGCTGGAGAACCTGGGCAGCCCCCAGTACCTGTGAGAGGCGCCCGGCGGAGAGACCTGCCCCCCCACCCCCCCGCGCCCGCTGACCTGCCGGGGGGGCGCAGCCGGGCACCGGGGCTGGCGTGTGGGCCCCGCTCTGCACATTAAATTCCTGGGGAACCCACAGCAGCCGCCGGCGACCTCCTTTGTGCCACGCGGGTCTCGGCGTCCCGGCCGGAAACGAGCCGGTTCCTTCGTTCCGCCCCTCACTCCTGACCCACAGCCCCCTGGCCCCCCAGCCCTGCCGGTGCCCCTCACTCCCGACCCACAGCCCCCTGGCCCCCCAGCCCTGCCGGTGCCCCTCACTCCCGACCCACAGCCCCCTGGCCCCCCAGCCCTGCCGGTGCCCCTCACTCCCGACCCACAGCCCCCTGGCTCCCCAGCTCTGCCGGTGCCCCTCACTCCCGACCCACAGCCCCCTGGCCCCCCAGCCCTGCCGGTGCGCCTCACTCCCCACCCGCAGCCCCTGCCCCCCCCAGCCCTGCCGGTGCCCCTCACTCCCCACCCGCAGCCCCTGCCCCCCCCAGCCCTGCCGGTGCCCCTCACTCCCGACCCCCAGCCCCCTGCCCCCCCCAGCCCTGCCGGTGCCCCTCACTCCCGACCCCCAGCCCCCTGGCCCCCCAGCCCTGCCGGTGCCCCTCACTCCCCACCCGCAGCCCCTGCCCCCCCCAGCCCTGCCGGTGCCCCTCACTCCCGACCCCCAGCCCCCTGTCCCCCCAGCCCTGCCGGTGCCCCTCACTCCCGACCCACAGCCCCCTGCTCCCCCAGGTCTGCCAGTGCCCCTCACTCCCAACCCCCTGTCCCCCCAGCCCTGCCGGTGCCCCTCACTCCCGACCCGCAGCCCTCTGCCCCCCCAGCCCTGCCGGTGCCCCTCACTCCCGACCCACAGCCCTCTGCCCCCCCAGCCCTGCCGGTGCCCCTCACTCCCGACCCACAGCCCCTGCTAGCCAGATCCTGCCCCCCCCATCCCTGCCAGTGCCCCTCACTCCCGACCTGCAGCCCCTCCTAGCCCAGCCCTGCCCCCACAGCTCTGCCGGTGCCCCTCACTCCCGACCCGCAGCCTCTGCGGGCCCGGCCCGTCCCCCCCCCCGCACTGCCGGTGCCCCTCACTCCTGACCTGCAGCCCCTCCTGATTTGTTTCCCCTTCTCCCCCTCCCCCCATAGCAGCGTTAACCCCTTGCTGGCCATTGCTGCCCCTGCAGCCGGGCTGGGGGGTCCCCGCTGCTGGCTCCCCGTCTCCGTGGCCTCGGGCCGGGCCTGGCCCCCAGCCCAGCACCTGCTGTTCCCATCAGCGCCGAACAATGGGCCGCTGTGTGCCCCCGCCCTGCCCTTCCCCTGCTGCAGGATGCGACCCGGGGGAGCCGCTTATCTTATCCCCGGCTGCTTCCCATGTTCCCGGCGGTGACGCCAGCGCGCGGCCCTGGCTCCTGGCCCTGCCCGGGGGGGGCACCGGACCCCCTGTCAGCGGGCCTGCTCGAAAACATGTTGTGCGGGGGCTGGGAGCCAGGACTCCTGGGTTCTCTCCCTGGCTCTGGGAGGGGAGCGGGGGCTGGCGGTTAGAGCAGGGGGGGCTGGGAGCCAGGACTCCTGGGTTCTCTCCCCGGCTCTGGGAGGGGAGTGGGGGCTGGTGGGTTAGAGCAGGGGGGCTGGGAGCCAGGACTCCTGGGTTCTCTCCCCTGGCTCTGGGAGGGGAGTGGGGGCTGGTGGGTCAGAGCAGGCGGGGCTGGGAGCCAGGACTCCTGGGTTCTCTCCCCGGCTCTGGGAGGCGAGTGGGGGCTGGTGGGTTAGAGCAGGGGGGGCTGGGAGCCAGGACACCTGGGTTCTCTCCCCAGCTCTGGGAGGGGAGGGGGGGCTGGTGGGTTAGAGCCGGGGGGGGTTGGAGCCAGGACTCCTGGGTTCTCTCCCCGGCTCTGTCACTGATTTTCTGTTGCTTTGGGCACCCATCACTTCCCTCCCCCTCCCCACGTAGGACAGGGGAAACCCCCCCTCCCGGTCCCATCTCACCCCAGTCCCTTCTCCCTGCTGGCAGGTTCCCCGCGCTCAGGCCTGACCCCTGCCCCCCTAGTGTGGGAGCGACAGGAGGGGGCCTGCCCCCTGGGTGGTTCCCGCCCCGCCCCCCGTGCCGGGGCCCTGCCGTCGCTCCCTGCGACCATGGAAAACTTGGTCGTGTTTCCCCGGCAGCTGTTTGCCGTGGAGCCAGGCCAGCCCCGGAGCAGAAGGGCAGGCGGGGGTCAGAGAACGGCCATGTGGGGGGCAGGGGGTCTGGGCAGCACCCGGCCCAACAAGGTGCCTGGGGAACTTGGCAGCAGAAATCCTGTGGAGGGGAGTTCCACAGGCCCCAGCCTGCCTGCCCCCATGGGCAGCGCGGAGGGGGAACCCACTGCAGATCTGGGGGGAGCGCCCCAGCTCGGCCCTTCCCCATGGCTGGACCTGAGGGTGGGGTGTGTGCCCCCCTCCCATGAGTGACACACAAACATTGCGGGGGGGGTGATAAAGGAATGAACCTGCTGGATAGAAAAAGATTTTTATTGATAATAAATTGACACCCCCCCCATGGCTGCTTGGTTTGAAGGCCCCATCCCAGCCCCACAGCCACCCTAGCCTGCCCCACACCCTCAGCCCCCCAAGGCTCCCTACCCCATCCAGCTCAGACCCAGCCTGCCCCTAAACCACAGCCCCGCACATCCACCCCAAACCAGGTCCAGTCGCAGAGACCCACAGCCCCCCAGTCCAGACCCACAGCCCTCCCTGGATCGCCCCTAACAGCCCTCCCCCCAAACCCCAGGCGCAAACACTGCCCCCCAACACATTCCTGTCCCCCCCCCAAAGCAGCCAGCGGCAGAACGAGCAGGTGTCGCTCACCCCAAACGAACAGCCGTTCCCCTGCCCCCCCAGTCTCCTTGGGGTGTTGCTGCCATTGGGGTGCCCCCCGATGTCTCTCGCCTGTGGGGAGGGGCCCCCCTCACACCCAGACCTTGTCCGCGGGGGCGGGCGCACGGGCCCGGGGGCAGCACCAGGCGGCCTGGTGGTAGCGGCCGGCGGGCAGGTTCCGGTAGACGGCCAGGCTGTAGGGCAGCAGGCAGTAGCCGAGCTGGAGGCGCCGGGCCAGCCGGACGAAGGCCGCCAGGCCGAGCACCAGGAGCGGCAGCAGCAGGGTGAAGCCGAGCACGAGCAGGGCCGTGGCACCAGCGTCGTGAAGATGGGCCTCGCACGGGGCCACCCGGGCGTGCAGGAACTGTGGGGCGAGGGGGAAAAGGGGAGAGGGTCAGCGTGCGTGCGACAGGCGTGCGAACCAGGCCTGGGCCGGCACCTGCCCTTGCACGTTTCAGAGCGGGCAGTCGTGTACGCACACCTGCCACCAGGGGCTGGCACAGGCATGCACGAACGTGCAAAGAGCAGTGCCCTCTTCCCACCATGGCTTGCACACGCATGGACACAGAGCACTTGCACAATTGTATGCAGGTGAGGCGTGCCCTTTGCACGCACATGTGCAGAGGCCTGCATCAGCAGGCAGGGGCCCGTGCACACACCCCTCCGGGCATCACATGTGCAAAGGCACGTGCACGTACAGATCCCCCACACGTGTGTGCAACCAGTGTGCAGGGACAGGGGCCAACGTGCAAACACACACACGCCAGCTAAGCTCCCCTCACCAAATCCCAGGCCCCCTGCCCCCATTTGTCAGGACTGATCACCGGGGGCGGGGGGGGCGGCACCAGGAGGCGCTGGCTGCGCCAGGACGGGCTGCCCCAACCCCACGGGGTTATCGGCCACAACCAGACCCCCCCCCTCAGGTCTGCACTTCGTCAGCTGTCAGGAGGGGAGGGGGAGGGGGAGGGGAACGGCAGGACTCCTGGGTTCTCTCCTGGGCTCTGGGCGGGGGGGGGCTAGTGGGAGTGGGGACTGGGGGGGCTGGGAGCCAGGACTCCTGGGTTAATCTTGCTTGTCTCACCCCCCCCGGCCCACCCCTGCATTTCAATCGTGCAACCCCCCCCCCATTCCTGGGACTGCTGGGAATTTAACATTCCTGCTGGGGCCCTGGGCTGGGACCACCCAGAGCATCCAGCAGCTCCATGGGGCTGGGGGGGGGGTCCAGCCCCCCCTCAGGAATCCAAGGGCAGCAATATCACCCCTCCCCCCAGCTCTGCCGGTGCCCCTCACTCCCGACCTGCAGCCCCCTGCCCCCCCAGCTCTGCCCCCCCCAGCCCTGTTATGTGGGTGGCCCTGAGAGTTTCACCTTGGAGGGCTGGGGGTGGGGGTCAAAGGCGTGGCTCTGTGGTGGGTTGTGGGGGTGGGGAAGAGGGGCAGGAGGCTCTGGGGAGGTTGTGAGGGGTGGGGGGACACAGAGGGGAGGGGTCACAGAGGGGGGCTGTGGGGGGCACCGAGGAAGCCTCTGAGAGGCTGTGGGAGGTCTGGGGACAGAGTGGGGATCAGGGGGGTTGTGGGGGACTCAGGCGTCATGGGGGGCTGTGGGGGGTCTCTGGGAGGAAAGGAGTCACGGGGGCTGTGGGGGGTTTCTGGGGGGCTGTGGGAGGAAGGGAGTCACGGGGGGGCTGTGGGGATCTCTGGGGGGCTGTGGGAGGAAGGGAGTCATGGAGGGCTGTGGGGGGCACGGGGGGGCTCTGGGGGGCTGTGGGAGAACGAGAGTCACGGGGGGGCCGTGGGGGGCACGGGGGGGCTCTGGGGGGCTGTGGGAGGAAGGGAGTCACGGGGGGGCTGTGGGGGGTCTCTGGGGCGCTGTGGGAGGAAGGGAGTCACGGGGGGGCTGTGGGGGTCTCTGGGGGGCTGTGGGAGGAAGGGAGTCACGGGGGGCTGTGGGGGAGTCTCTGGGGGGCTGTGGGAGGAAGGGAGTCACGGGGGGGCTCTGGGGGGCTGTGGGAGGAAGGGAGTCACGGGGGGGCTGTGGGGGGCACTGGGGGGCTCTGGGGGGCTGTGGGAGGAAGGGAGTCACGGGGGGCTGTGGGGGGCACGGGGGGCTGTGGGAGGAAGGGAGTCACGGGGGGCTGTGGGGGGCACGGGGAGGCTCTGGGGGGCTGTGGGAGGAAGTAAGTCACGGGGGGGCTGTGGGGGGCACGGGGGGGCTCTGGGGGGCTGTGGGAGGCAGGGAGGCACGGGGGGGCTCTGGGGGGCTGTGGGAGGAAGGGAGTCACGGGGGGGCTGTGGGAGCAAGGGAGTCACGGGGGGCTGTGGGGGGCACGGGGGGGCTCTGGGGGGCTGTGGGAGGAAGGGAGTCACGGGGGGCTGGGGGGGGCTCTGGGGGGGCCCCGAGGGGGCTCTGGCGGTCCGGGCGGGGCTCTCACCTTGGAGTGGCAGAGGAAGCCCAGCCCCAGCGCGGTGCCCGCGGGCAGCAGCGCGGCCGCGCAGACCAGGGCGCAGAGCAGCGCGCAGAGCGCGGCCGCCAGCAGGTTGTGCGCGCTCAGCAGGACGGCGCAGGCCAGACAGTCCAGCGCCCCGCGCAGCTCCGGCTCCGGCTCCGGCTCCGGCTCCAGCGCCAGCTCCGCGCCGTACGGGGGCGGCGGCACCGGGCTGCCCCCCCGCGCCCCCCCGGGCTCCTGCCGCCCGCTGGCTGCCGGCGAAGCGGACATGGCCGGGGGGTCCCTGCGCGGGCGCTGCGCGCTGCACTTTATAGCGCCCGCGGGCGGCCCGGCCCCTCGCCGCGGCGCCGCCCCCGCCCACACATCCAGGGGCAGCTGGGGAGGCGAGTCCTGGAACGGGGGGGGGGGGTCCTGGCTTTGCTGCCTGGCTCATTCCACTCCCCCCTCACTCCCCCCCCGCCCCATGCGCAAGGGGGGGGGCAGGAATTTGTCCTGCTCAGATTCCAAGGATGCTTTGAACTGATCCGCTGCCTGTCACCCCTCCCACTCCAGCTCTGCCGGTGCCCCTCACTCCCGACCTGCAGCCCCTACTAGCCCAGCCCTGCCCCCCAGCTCTGCCAGTGCCCCTCACTCCCGACCTGCAGCCCCTGCTAGCCCAGTCCTGCCCCCCCAGCTCTGCCGGTGCCCCTCACTCCCGACCTGCAGCCCCTGCCAGCGCAGCCCTGCCCCCCCCAGCTCTGCCGGTGCCCCTCACTCCCGACCTGCAGCCCCTGCTAGCCCGGTCCTGCCCCCCACCAGCTCTGACAGTGCCCCTCACTCCCGACCTGCAGCCCCTGCTAGCCCAGTCCTGCCCCCCCAGCTCTGCCAGTGCCCCTCACTCCCGACCTGCAGCCCCTGCTAGCCCGGTCCTGCCCTCCCCCAGCTCTGCCAGTGCCCCTCACTCCCGACCTGCAGCCCCTGCCAGCCCGGTCCTGCCCCCCCCCCAGCTCTGCCAGTGCCCCTCACTCCCGACCTGCAGCCCCTGCCAGCCCAGCCCTGCCCCCCCCAGCTCTGCCGGTGCCCCTCACTCCCGACCTGCAGCCCCTGCTAGCCCGGTCCTGCCCCCCCCCAGCTCTGACAGTGCCCCTCACTCCCGACCTGCAGCCCCTGCTAGCCCGGCCCTGCCCCCCCCAGCTCTGACAGTGCCCCTCACTCCCGACCTGCAGCCCCTGCTAGCCCGGTCCTGCCCCCCCCCAGCCCTGCCGGTGCCCCTCACTCCCGACCTGCAGCCCCTGCTAGCCCAGCCCTGCCCCCTCCAGCTCTGCTGGTGCCCCTCACTCCCGACCTGCAGCCCCTGCCAACCCAGCCCTGCCCCCCCAGCTCTGCGGTGCCCCTCACTCCCGACCTGCAGCCCCTGCCAGCCAGCCCTGCCCCCCCCAGCCCTGCCGGTGCCCCTCACTCCTGACCTGCAGCCCCTGCCAGCCCAGCCCTGCCCCCTCAGCGCTGCCAGTGCCCCTCACTCCCGACCCGCAGCCCCTGCCCCCCCAGCCCTGCCGGTGGCCCTCACTCCCCACTCACTCCCGACCTGCAGCCCCTGCTAGCCCGGTCCTGCCCCCCCCCCAGCTCTACCAGTGCCCCTCACTCCCGACCTGCAGCCCCTGCCAGCCCAGCCCTGCCCCCCCCCAGCTCTGTCGGTGCCCCTCACTCCCGACCTGCAGCCCCTGCTAGCCCAGCCCTGCCCCCCCAGCTCTGCCAGTGTCCCTCACTCCTGACCTGCAGCCCCTGCTAGCCCAGCCCTGCCCCCCAGCTCTGCCAGTGCCCCTCACTCCTGACCCGCAGCCCCTGCCAGCCCAGCCCTGCCGCCAACCCCAGCCCTGCCGGTGCCCCTCACTCCCGACCCGCAGCCCCTGCTAGCCCAGCCCTGCCCCCCAGCTCTGCCAGTGCCCCTCACTCCCGACCTGCAGCCCCTGCCAGCCCAGCCCTGCCCCCTACAGCCCTGCCGGTGCCCCTCACTCCCGACCTGCAGCCCCTGCTAGCCCGGTCCTGCCCCCCCCCAGCTCTGCCAGTGCCCCTCACTCCCGACCTGCAGCCCCTGCTAGCCCAGCACTTCCCCCCCCAGCTCTGCCGGTGCCCCTCACTCCCGACCCGCAGCCCCCGCTAACGCAGCTCTGCCCTGCCCCCCAGGTCTGCCAGTGCCCCTCACACCTGACCCGCAGCCCCTGCCAGCCCTGCCCCCCAGCTCTGCCGGTGCCCCTCACTCCCGACCCGCAGCCCCTGCTAGCCCAGCCCTGCCCCCCCAGCTCTGCCGGTGCCCCTCACTCCCGACCTGCAGCCCCTGCTAGCCCAGCCCTGCCCCCCCCCAGCCCTGCCGGTGCCCCTCACTCCTGACCCGCAGCTCCTGCTAGCCCAGTCCTGCCCCCCCCAGCTCTGCCGGTGCCCCTCACTCCCGACCCGCAGCCCCTGCCAGCCCAGCCCTGCCCCCCCCAGCTCTGCTGTACCAACTAAAAATAAAGTTACTTTGTTTTCTATGATTAGTGTTGTGTGCAGGGGGAGGGAGCCAGGCAGGAAACCCGCTTGACCCCTGTCTGGCACCGAGCCGTTTCCACTCGAGAGAGGGATTTTGGAGTCACTGTGGATCGTTCTCCGAAAACATCCGCTCAAGGCGCAGCGGCGTCAAAAACGCAAACAGAGCATTGGGAATCATTAAGAAAGGGATAGATAATAGGACAGAAAATATCCTATTGCCTCTATATAAACCCACGGGACGCCCACACCTTGAATACTGTGAGCAGATGTGGTCGCCCCATCTCAAAAAAGAGATATCGGAATCGGAAAAGGTTCAGAAAAGGGCAACAAAAATGATTCGGGGTCTGGAACGGCTGCTGTACGAGGAGAGATTAATACGACTGGGACTTTTCAGCTTGGAAAAGAGGCGACTAAGGGGGGATATGTTTGAGGTCTATAAAATCATGACTGGTGTTTAAGTACATAAGGAAGTGTTGTTTACTCCTTCTCATAACACAAGAACTAGGGGTCACCCAATGAAATGAACAGGCAGCAGGTTTAAAACAAACCAAATGATGTATTTCTTCACATAATGCTCAGTCAACCTGTGGAACTCCTCGCCAAAGGATGTTGTGAAGGCCAAGGCTGCAATAGGGGGTCAAAAAAGACCTAGATAAGTTCATGGAGGATGGGTCCATCAATGGCTATTAGCCAGGATTGGCAAGGTCTCCCTAACCTCCCTTTGCCAGAAGCTGGGAATGAGCGACAAGAGATGGATCACTTGATGATCACCTGTTCTGTTCATTCCCTCTGGGACACCTGGCATTGGCCACTGTCGGCAAATGGGACACTAGGCTAGATGGACCTTTGGTCTGACCCAATATGGCCGAACATATGTTTGTATGGCAGTCATGGGCAGTTAGTGCTTTAACGATGCCAGGGTAGTTTCAGGTCAGAAGATCCACTTGATTGTCCCCTCTGACCACCTGGTATTTCCTCCCCACGTAACCGCGGCCCCTCCTGGAGCCCTGGGATCCTTTCTGTGGCTTCTCTGCTCGCTCACCACTTTTTTCCATGGCCCCGGCACTGGGCCCAGCGCCGCTCTCAGCCGTGAAGTGGATTCATAGATCCATTGGTAGGGTTTGGCCAAAGCATCTTCCCGGAAATGTTTGATTTGAAGCCACCAAGAGACGGCGAATCACCACATCACGGCCCAGAGAATTATCGCCCAGTTCCTGGGCTTTGGCACGTCGCTGAAGAAACTCGCCGTCCCCTTTGGAACAAAAAGCAACGAGGCCTTTTCTGTATCTCTGTGAGTTAATTTAATCTTTTTTACATTTACAAAATAAGATTTTTTTTTTTCCTTTGTCGCCTTACAGTACAGTATGATCCAGGAGGACCTAGACGTCCACTTGTTTCGTTCAGTGTGTTGGCGAGATGCTGGGATAGGAGGGGGAAAGGGACAAGATTCCTCCAAAGGAAATGAACAGAAGTCCCGATCGCACAGTGATTATGGAATTCAGCACCATGAAAAGAGGCAAAAGACTGAACAACCCCCCCCCCCATCTCACGATGCCGGGGATGGGCCGAGCTTAACATTAAAACCCCAAAAAAACCGAACACAAAAATTCTGGCGAGAAACAGACAAATACACACGATTACTACAAAAAGGCCATTTAAAAAAAACACCCCCCCCGAACGCTCAAATCAACCCCTCAATAGCAACCAATAAATAGAGAAATCATTACAAAAATGATGTATAAATAAAAAAAAATACACAACAACAGAGGACGATTTACAAATTGCGAAAATCTGAGGCCTGGAGGTACAAAAACAAAAACCCCGAGGAAAAAGCACCCGACGTGTTTCCGGTTTCCAAACAAGTGAGAAGTGGGGGAGGCAAAACCTGGCCGGCGGGGGAGTTAAGGCAGATTTCTGTCCTGCTGTCCTGGCTCAGTTGCTGTAGCTGACCTGAGAGACGTGTAAACCGCGGCTGCGATTGTACGAAACGCTTAACCCAGGGGAAGGCAGCTCCCGGGGGCAGGGTTCCCGCGAAGCCCTGCGCACGGGGGCCGGACGCTGAGCACCGTTCCTCACTCCCCCTTTTGCACCATCGTTTGCACAATCGGAGACCCAAGCCGGCGGGAATTGGCTCCTTCACGTGAGTTCAGAAGAAAACAAAACCAAGCCAGGAAGACGTGGAATAAAAAGCCCCCCCCACCGCCAAGCGGCCAGGATTTAAGAAAGCAGAGTGAGACTCAAGCCCACGCACACCCACACAAACCGCCCGCCCCGCGCCAATATATATAGAAACCAGTGGACAATCTCCAACCGCCACAAACACGCAAAGAGGAAACAAAGAGAAATTGCTGCGTAAAAAACCCGTATCTTTTCCTCGTGGTGGTTCTTTTTTTGTTGGTTTTGTGTTGTTGTTTTTTTTTTGCTTCATTTGCTGACGAGAAAAATGTAAAAAGACGACAAAAAAAAAACCACGCCCAGCCCCCTTTCGCCGCTGCCAGTGTCTCCCCCCCGCCCCCCGCCCCTGCAAAACAAACGAGTTAATGCTCCGTCGACGAAGAGAGCTCCTGGCTGAGCTCCAGAGTCCGTGTTCTCCTGTCCCCGCCGAAGGCCGGCGTGTGTCTGCCGGGGAACCGCCCGCCGGCCCCGCCAAGCAGCCCAGGCTCCACGGTTTTCCATTTCCCGTCTCCTGGGCGGGTTTTTGTTCTCTTTTTTTTCTGTGTGTTTTTTATTATTTTCCAAAAAAAAAAAAAAATATTTTTTTTAAAAAGTTTCCCCGTTCCCCCCCCCCAGGTCATTTTCAAGAATAAATTAAAAAAGTTCATTTGTTTGAGTGTCTGTATACACAGGCTGCTTGTGGATTGGCTCCTCGGATCACGCAGAAGATTGGCTGCTTCTGGGGCTCCGCCCCCTCTCCCTCGTTTCAACAGCAAAGCCGATTGGGCCGGAGAGGTTCCGGTGTAAACAAGAGCTTGTCTGCGATTGGCCACTGGGACGGGCGGTGCCGAGATGTCCCCTCCTTCCCCCAGCGGGGCAGGGGGGCACTGGGGAAGGGGGAGCTGATTCCTGTCTCTGCCCAGGAAGTACCTGGGCGAGGTCTGGCTCATCTGGAGCTGGGGGATCCAGCCTGCGGGCGGGAAGGAAAAAAAGGGTTAATGGGACCCAGGAGTCCTGCGAGTGGGAGCAGAGCACTCCCTCCCCGCAATACCTTCCCTTTACGGTGACGCCTGGGGGAATTCAGCACCACTGCGCACGCGCAGAATTCACCTGCCGCGCAGAATCCCCTCCGCCCCCCGCAGAAAATAGGCCGCAGTCTGCCCTTTTGCCCACCAGGGGCCGCTGTGGCACCAGAACAGAGAGCAGCCCAGGTGCCCATAGGGAAGAGAAAGAGGCTGCCTTCTTCACGCCTCCTGGGCCAGGTCAGGAGACAGGTGATATGGGGGGATGGACAACATGGGGCACATGGGGCTGCTGGGGTCACAGACAGGGGTTCAGAAGGGCTAGTGGGGGGGCAGGAGCTGAATGGGAGTGAGAGTGAGAGTGGGGGGACACATGGGCATAGGGAGAGGCAGGGGGAAGGACACATAGGGATGGGGCGGGGGTGCAGGGCCACATGGAAGAAGGGGGGTGGCTAAGTGTGGGCACAGGAATACACGGGGAACAGGAGGGAGTGGCTGAGTGGGGGTGCAAGGACACATGGAGATGGGGGAAAGGCTGAAGAGTCACACCGGAGGAGGGAGTGGCTGAGTGGGGGTGCAAGGACACATAGAGATGAAGAAGGGGGTGCAGGGCCACACGGGACGAGGCGGTGGCTGAGTGGGGACACACGGACACATGGAGACGGGGGAAGGGGTGCAGGGTCACACGGGAGGAGGGGGTAGCTGACGGGGGGCACACAGATACATGGAGATGGGGGAAGGGGTGCAGGGTCACACGGGAGGAGGAGGTAGCTGACGGGGGGCACACAGATACATGGAGACGGGTGAAGGGGTGCAGGGTCACACGGGAGGAGGAGGTAGCTGACGGGGGGCACACAGATACATGGAGACGGGGGAAGGGGTGCAGGGTCACACGGGAGGAGGAGGTAGCTGACGGGGGGCACACAGATACATGGAGACGGGGGAAGGGGTGCAGGGTCACATGGGGATGGGGCGGGATGAAGGGACACATCAATAACACGGCGCCTGATTCGTTTCTGTTGTATCATTCAGACGTACTTGCTGACAGGTATTTTGAAATAAAGGACCAAAATAACTGAAACCGGCGAGATAAGATTCTGTGATTTTTCACAATTAAAATATGCGGAAGTTTAAAATATTGACAGCAGAATTTTCATTTTTGGGGTGCAGAATTTCCCCCAGGAGTGTACGCTCCAGTGAGTCCCCAGGGAAAAAAGGACCCAGGTGGGAAAATGTGCACCCTGGAGCCCAGTGACCCCTAGCGCCGCCCTGGGGCCAGCCCCATCTGCCAGGGGAGAGCGCCCCCTGCTGGGCCCCCCGCCCCGCTCCCTGCCCCACAGCGCCCCCTAGCACTGCCCTGGGGCCAGCCCCATCTGCCAGGGGAGAGCGCCCCCTGCTGGGCCCCCCGCCCCGCTCCCTGCCCCACAGCGCCACCCTGGCCCTCACCAGGGTGAAACTGTCGTAGATCTGCATCAGCTCCTCCGTCTTGTACTGCTCCAGCACCACCACGCCGTGCAGGGCGGCGCTGCGCTGGCGGGCGCAGTCCTCGCAGTGCACCAGGTACGTGTTCTTGCTGCCGTTCTCGCTCGTCACGAACAGGATATTGAACACCTCCACCTGCAGGGGCGGGACATAGGGGCGTGAGCGCCCCCTCCTGGCTGCTGGCTGCACCGCGCCTGTCGGAGAGGAGGGTGGCGCGGCACCAGGCCACCTCCTAAGGGAAACTGGGGGCAGGGTAGAGCAAGAAATGGAACCCAGGAGTCCTGGCTCCCAGCCCCCTGCTCTGACCCACCAGCCCCCACTCCCCTCCCAGAGCCGGGGAGAGAACCCAGGAGTCCTGGCTCCCAGCCCCCTGCTCTGACCCACCAGCCCCCACTCCCCTCCCAGAGCCGGGGAGAGAACCCAGGAGTCCTGGCTCCCAGCCCCCCCTGCTCTGACCCACCAGCCCCCACTACCCTCCCAGAGCCGGGGAGAGAACCCAGGAGTCCTGGCTCCCAGCCCCCCCACGTCCTTTGCCGTGTTAATCAATGTACTACAGCCAGTGCACAAACCCCGCTTTCTCCAGTGCGCAGTCCCCGCCTCCCCTCCGACCCTATCAGAGGCTGTGGGACCCAGGCTGAGTGGGCTGGATCACGGCGGTGATCGGGGCACCAATGAGAGACGCAGCTGGCGCAGTGTCGGGGGAGAGAACTTTATTTGTACGCTTTGCAAAGGTGCGTTCACAGCCACCGCGGTTACAGGTACAGGCCCTCCTGAGCCGGGAGCGGAACCCAGGAGTCCTGGTTCCCAAACCCCCTGCTCTAACCACCAGCCCCCACTCCCCTCCCAGAGCTGGGGAGAGAACCCAGGAGTCCTGGCTCCCAGCCCCACTGCTCTAACCACCAGCCCCCGCTCCCCTCCCAGAGCCGGGGAGAGAACCCAGGAGTCCTGGCTCCCAGCCCCCCTGCTCTAACCACCAGCCCCCACTCCCCTCCCAGAGCCGGGGAGAGAACCCAGGAGTCCTGGCTCCCAGCCCCCCTGCTCTAACCACCAGCTCCCACTCCCCTCCCAGAGCCGGGGAGAGAACCCAGGAGTCCTGGTTCCCAGCCCCCCCTGCTCTAACCCACCAGCCCCCACTCCCCTCCCAGAGCCGGGGAGAGAACCCAGGAGTCCTGGTTCCCAGCCCCCCCTGCTCTAACCCACCAGCCCCCACTCCCCTCCCAGAGCCAGGGAGAACCCAGGAGTCCTGGCTCCCAGCCCCCCCTGCTCTAACCCACCAGCCCCCACTCCCCTCCCAGAGCAGGGGAGAGAACCCAGGAGTCCTGGCTCCCAGCCCCCCCCAACCCACCAGCCCCCACTCCCCTCCCAGAGCCGGGGAGAGAACCCAGGAGTCCTGGTTCCCAGCCCCCCCTGCTCTGACCCAGCAGCTCCCACTCCCCTCCCAGAGCCCGGGAGAGAACCCAGGAGTCCTGGGTCCCGTCCTGGTGCTTTAAGAGGCACATGAGACACTGCGGCCACACAGCGACGGTGCCAGATGGTTCGCACACTAGTCCGTGCTCTGCCGGTGTCAGGTCTCCGGAGCCAGGGGCTCTCCCTTGATGCCGAGCCCTGGCTGCCCCGAATGTCGCCCCCCCATGGAGGGTCCCCGGGGATCCCCAGCAGGGCGAGCCACATCCCATAAGGTGGGCTGCGTTTAAGAGCCAGTTGGCTGCTTCTTCCCACAGTGGTAAGGCCAATCTGCCCTCGGTGCTCGTTAAGTTGCCCCGAGACTGGCTCTGAGGCCGGTCCTGACTGCTGATGGCCATCTCCGATCCCATCCCGGGCTCCGGCATCCTCCTCTCTGGACACCAAGCGGCTGTTCCTCCTCCTGGTCTCTCAGTTCTTCCCTCTTCACCCGTCGCCAATTCATTTGCACCACGTTTTGCCCAGTTGCTCATCCGTCTTCTCCCTGCGTAGCCAAGCGGCTAACCCATTTCTGCCGTGCGTAGCCAAACCACTCACCTGTCTGCACGGCGGTTCGCCAAGCGGCCAATCCAGTCCTGCCATGGCTAGCCAGGTCACGAAGCCACCTGGGTGGCTTTGCCCTGAGTGGCTAATCCACCGGCCTCCCAATGACCCGAGTCGCTAAACTGGTCACGCCGTGTCTGACCGGGTCGCTCATCGGGCTGTACAACATTTCGCCGAGGCACTAACTATCCGTGTCCGGTTCTGTGGAGGCACTGATCCATTTAAACCTTGTTCAGCCGGGTCACCAATCAATTTATGCCACGCTGAACAGATTCACCACGTGTAGCCACTTGGTTAATCCGTGCTCATCCTGTTTAGCCGAAGGACGGATCCGTTTTCGGCCCGTTTAAATTGCTAATCCACCTACATTAACCAAGTCGCTAACCGCTCTGCCCCGCATTCTGACGTCTGCATCCTGTTTGTGCCGTTTCGCTAAATTCTTTATCCAGTTACTCCATATTTAGCATGATGGCCAATTCTTTCACACCGCATCTAGCCAAATCTCTCCTCCATTTTCTCCCCCTTACGACGAGTTAGAAATCCATTTCCTTCCCATTCAGACAGACTCCTCGCTCATCGGTTTCCACCAATTTTAGCCAAGTCGCTCATCCGGTTTTGCCCCCTTTTGCCGAGTCGCTCTCGTCACGTTCCTCCTCCACATTTCGCTGAGTCCTCCGTCCGTTTGCACCACGTTTTGTCGCTGCTCCGTTTCCTCCCTGTCCGGCCGCGCCGTTCCGCCGCCTTGGTTATGTTCTGCCTCTTCCGTTTTCAGGGGCAACGGGTTTGCAGCCACGTGCCCGGGGTATCCAAAACTCGCCAGCTGCCTTTTTCTCTCTCTCTCTTTTAAACAAACCGCGTTTCATACTCACTGTTTCTGGCTTTTAAACCGTTACGGAAGCCGTCTCTTAGTGCGGACGAGGCTGACGCCGCAACGAAATCCCAAACTGGATGTGGGACAGGAGGCATTTTAAAGAGTAAACAAATCTCATGCACAGAACTCAACCTGGTATTCCCTGCTGCCCAGAGAGGTGGATTCTCCTTAACCGTGGATTTTATTAACCACACACCCTATCAGAGCGGCATTCGAGCTGGGAGACGGTGAAGCAAAGAAGGGTGGTTCGGTTGGGTCTCTGCTGCGCCCACCTCGGAGGGGCGGCGCAGCCAACTCTGCCCGACAGTTCAGGGACGGCAGATCCCATCTCCGACTGAAGCGGCAGGCTGAAGGTTTGGAAGCGGAAGGGACGCCCTCGGGTGCGGGTCGGGCCGGGTCACCAGCCCTCGAGGCCGAGGGGTGTGGCTGTCTCGGCCGAAGAACGGGAAAATCTGGCAACACAGCGACCTCTAGTGCCCAGCGGGTGCTAGAGGAGCTGGCCGGTAGCTAGCGGCTGCAGCGGGAACCCCCCTCTCAGCCCCGGCACTCACGTCACACTCGTTGCAATAGTACGCCGGCTCGTCCTTCACCCGGCCCTGGTAGGCGATCTTCTTCCCCGAACGCACCAACGTCTCCCGCAGCACCTGGCAGTGCTTGATGGACTGCATGAGGCAATACCTGGCAGGGAGAGACGACCAGGAGCGAGTGAGTGGGACGGAAAGGGAGAGAGACGCGGGCAAGCGCTCGGAGGGCGGAGCTGCCCTAAGTGTCACCGACACTGCCTGAGTCTGCCGAGAGCCTGAGCCCGTTGCTCTGAGAGCAGGGGAGCTGCCCCATGCATCTCAATGGGGTGGTAACTCCCACTCCAATTGCAAGGGGGCCCCTGCCACGTCCACCAGCTGGGCTCACAGGGCAGGGGGTAGGGCAGGGTGGGGAGGAGTCACAGGGGCGCCGCTCACTTGATCATCTTGTAGAGGTCGGGGTCGCTGATCTTGACCGTCCGGGCGACGTTCCACGAGACGTGGATCATGGGCACGATGGATTTCACGTTCTTCACCTCGTTCCACTCGTAGCGCTCCAGGGCCAGTTGGTATTGATAGGCTGCGGGAGGGAGAGAGCGTGAGGCAGCGGTCAGCAAAATCCCACCCCAGACACAGCTGCAGCCTTGGGCCCCATTCCCCGTCCCCACCCTGCAGCCAGCCAGTCCCTGCCCTGGGGCCGGAGGGGAGCCAGTGCTCCCTAGAGGGGACAGGTCCCATGCCCCATTCCCTGCCCCCCTGAGCCCACCAGTACCCTCCTGAGGATGCAGTACACATTTCTGCCACTTGGTGGAGCCACATACATGATGAACATAAGAACGGCCAGTGTCCCGTCATCCGACAGCGGCCAACGCCAGGTGTCCCAGAGGGAATGAACAAAACAGGGAATCACCAAGTGACCCAGCTCCTGTGGCCCATTTCCAGCGTCTGGCAAACAGAGGCTGGGGACACCCTCCCTGCCCAGCCTGGCTAATAGCCATTGATGGACCCATCCTCCATGAACTTATCTAGGTCTTTTTTTTAACCGTTATAGTCTTGGCCTTCGCAAAATCCTCTGGCGAGGAGTTCCCCAGGTTGACTGTGCGCTGTGTGAAGAAATACGTCCTTTGGTTTGTTTTAAACCTGCTGACTATTAATTTCATTGGGTGACCCCTGGTTCTTGTGTTATGAGAAGTAAACCACACTTCTTTATCTACTTTCTCCACACCAGTCATGATTTTATAGACCTCAAACATATCCCCCCTTAGTCGTCTCTTTTCCAAGCTGAAAAGTCCCAGTCTTATTAATCTCTCCTCGTACAGCAGCCCTTCCAGACCCCGAATCATTTTTGTTGCCCTTTTCTGAACCTTTTCCGATTCCAATATCTCTTTTTTGAGATGGGGCGACCACATCTGCTCGCAGTATTCAAGGTGTGGGCTCATCATGGGTTTATATAGAGGCAATAGGATATTTTCTGTCCTATTATCTATCCCTTTCTTAATGATTCCCAATGTTCTGTTTGCGTTTTTGACTGTCGCTGCGCCTTGAGCGGATGTTTTCAGAGAACGATCCACAGTGACTCCAAAATCCCTCTCTCGAGTGGAAACCCCATCATTGCATATGTAGAGTTGGGATTATGTTTTCCAATGTGCATTACTTTGCATTTATCAACAAGAAATTTCATCTGCCCAGTCACCCAGTTTTGTGAGATCCTTTTGGAGCTCTTTGCAGTCTGCCTGGGACTTATCTTGAGTAATTTTGTATCGTCTGCAAGTTTTGCCACCTCATTGGTTACCCCTCTTTCCAGATCCTTTAGGAATATGTTGAACCGTACTTGTCCCAGACCCCCTGGGGGACACCACTATTTACCTCTCTCCATTTTGAAAACTGACCATTTATTCCTACCCTTTGTTTCCTATCTTTTAACCAGTTACTGATCCCGGAGAGGACCATCCCTCTTATCGCGTGGCTGTTTACTTTGCCTAAGAGCCTTTGGTGAGGGACCTTGTCAAAGGCTTTCTGAAAATCTAAGTACACTAGATCCACTGGATCCCCCTTGTCCACATGCTTGCTGACCCCTCTCCAAGAATCCTAGTAGATTGGTGAGGCGTGATTTCCATTTACTAAAACCATGTTGACTTTTCCCCAACAAATTATGTTCATCTACGTGTCTGACAATTTTGTTCATTACTATAGTTTCAACCAGTTTGCCCGGTACTGAAGTCTACAGGCTTGCAACTGCCGGGATCACCTCTGGAGCCCTTTTTAAAAATTGGTGTTGCATTAGCTCTTCCCCAGTCATCTGGTGCACAAGCTGATTTAAGTGATACGTTGCAGACGACAGTTAGTAGTTCTGAAATTTCACATCTGAGTTCCTTCAGAACGCTTGGGTGAATCCCATCTGGTCCTGGTGACTTACTGCTGTTTAATTTATCAATTTCTTCCCAAACCTCCCTTAATGACACCTCATTCTGGGACAGTTCCTCAGATCTGTCACCTAAACAAAAGGGCTCCGGTTTGGGAATCTCCCTCACGCCCTCAGCCGTGAAGACCGATGCAAAGACCTCATTTCATTTCTCCGCAATGGCCTTATCGTCCTTGAGTGCCCCTCGATCGTCCAGCAGCCCCACTGGCTGTTTAGCAGCTTCCTGCTTCCGAAGTCCTTCAAAAAATGTTGCTCTTACTTTCTGAGTCTTTGGCTAGCTGTTCCTCAAATTGTATTTTTACACTGCGTTTGCCAGTGTTTATGCGCCTTTCTATTTCCCTTCCTAGGATTTAACTTCCACTCTGTAAAGGACGCCTTTTTGCCTCTTTAAAAAGTTTCCACGCAGTTTGCCGAGATTTCACTTTAATTTCCTCAGTTTTGTGTAGTTCCCCTTTCTGAAATGAAAGGCTACCGTGTGGGGCCGATGCGTTTTCCCCGCGACAGGGATCTTACATTTAATTATATTATGGTCACTGTTACAAGGACACAGAGAATCTCCATTAATAGATCCTCCCCTAAAGGACGTCTCTGTCCGAACCACGTGCTCCTCCGCACCTGTCAGATGGTTTGAGGCAGGGAGCTCCTGTGGGGGTCCTGGTGGGGTTTCTGCCCTGGTAAGGGGGGGTCTCCAGATTCCCTGCCCCACTGTTTCTCAGCGTGAACCCCAGCCCCCTGTGCTACCCTCCTCCCGGGCCCCGCAGCCCAGCCCCACAGCCACTGATGTCCCGCCCTCTGAGGGCCCCCCGGCCCCTTTGCCCGCACCTGTCAGGGGCCCGACGTTCCAGGCGATGTTGTTACACCAGCCCGTGGCCTGTACCCAGTGCACGGTGCCTGCGTTGATCCACACCAGGTCCCCGGGGCGCTGGATGAACCGGTACACGGGGATGTTTGACTTGTACAGGTCCTCCAGGATGGGCCACCAGGAGCCCGTCAGGTAGTCCACGCCATGCCTGCCGGAGGGGGAGGGAGGGGGGTGAGACTCAGAACGGGGAGGGGTCCCCAGCACAGCCCCATGGCTCTGCCCCTGCACTCGGCACAGAAGGTGCGGACGGTCTCCAAGTAATGCCCCGCCCCTGTGGCCCTGGCCCCGCCCCTGTGGCCCTGGCCCCGCCCCTGACCTGTCACAGAAGGAGCGGATGGTCTCCCATTAATGCCCCGCCCCTGTGGAACTGGCCCCGCCCCTGAGGCTCTGGCCACGCCCCTGACCTGTCACAGAAGGAGCGGATGGTCTCCCATTAATGCCCCGCCCCTGTGGCCCTGGCCCCGCCCCTGTGGCCCTGGCCCCACCCCTGACCTGTCACAGAAGGAGCAGATGGTCTCCCATTAATGCCCCGCCCCTGAGGCTCTGGCCCCGCCCCTGACCTGTCACAGAAGGAGCGGATGGTCTCCCATTTAATGCCCCATCCCTGTGGCCCTGGCCCCGCCCCTGAGGCTCTGGCCACGCCCCTGACCTGTCACAGAAGGAACGGATGGTCTCCCATTAATGCCCCGCCCCTGTGGCCCTGGCCCCGCCCCTGAGGCTCTGGCCCCGCCCCTGAGGCCCTGGCCCCGCCCCTGACCTGTCACAGAAGGAGCAGATGGTCTCCCATGAATGCCCCACCCCTGTGGCCCTGGCCCCGCCCCTGTGGCCCTGGCCCCGCCCCTGACCTGTCACAGAAGGAGCGGATGGTCTCCCAGTAATGCCCCGCCCCTGAGGCCCTGGCCCCGCCCCTGAGGCTCTGGCCCCGCCCCTGAGGCCCTGGCCCCGAGGCCCTGGACCCACCCCTGACCTGTCACAGAAGGCGCTGATGGTCTCCCAGTAATGCCCCGCCCCTGAGGCCCTAGCTCCGCCCCTGAGGCTCTGGCCACTCCCCCGAGGTCCCACCCCCGAGGCCCTGGCCCCACCCCTGACCTGTCACAGAAGGCGCTGATGGTCTCCCAGTAATGCCCCGCCCCTGAGGCCCTAGCCCCACCCCAGAGGCTCTGGCCCCTCCCCTGAGGCCCCACCCCTGAGGCCCTGGCCCCGCCCCTGACCTGTCACAGAAGGCGCTGATGGTCTCCCAGTAATGCCCCGCCCCTGAGGCCCTAGCTCTGCCCCTGAGGCTCTGGCCCCACCCCTGAGGCCTTGGCCCCGCCCCTGAGGCCCTGGCCCCACTCCTGACCTGTCACAGAAGGCGCTGATGGTCTCCCAATAATGCTCGTGCACCGCGAACCACTCGCAGTCGCCCGGCCCGATGTTGATGTTCACGGAGCAGAAGTTGTTGTTCTCCTGGTGGCCTGAGCGGGGGGGGGGGGAGTGATGCGATGTGAGGAGACGGTGGGCATTAAGGGGATGGGGGGCGTTAAGGGGATGGAAGGGGAGAGTTAAGGAGATGGGGGGATGTTAAGGGGATGGGGGGCGTTAAGGGGATGGAAGGGGAGAGTTAAGGAGATGGGGGGATGTTAAAGGGATGGGGGGCGTTAAGGGGACGGAAGGGGAGAGTTAAGGAGATGGGGGGATGTTAAGGGGATAGAGGGGGAGAGTTAAGGAGATAGGGGGATGTTAAAGGGATGGAGGGGGCGAAAGACCCCCCCAACCTCCGGGACACTCGACCCGACCCGACCCGACCCGGCCCGGCCTCCGCTCCCCACACCCACTCACCCGGCGTCCGGCTGCCTGGCACTTTCATGTAGAGCTGCACCGTGTTCATACCCAGGATGGTGTGACCCACGTGACTCAGCATGTTGCCCGTCGACGTGACACGCATGAAGGCCGGTAGCTTCAGCAGCTCCTGCAGCTGCGGCTTCCACCTGGCAACGAGGGGGCGGGGGATGTCAGATGGTGTCCTCACCCCCCCCCGACACCAAGTCCCCACGGGTCCCCCTTCCCCCCCATAGAGAGCCACTCGCCTGGCCCAGACCTCCTCTCTTCCTAGGGGGCAGCCTGTCGGGGGGGGGCGCGGCAAACCCACCCACCCCTGTGCCCCCCAAAGGAGCCGGGCAAGCACGTGGGGGTCAGATCTTCCCCCCCGCCTCCCTGCCCGGTTTGCCCCCTGCCCCTCACCCCGCCCCCTCACCGCTTGGCGTCGGACAGGTCGATGTTGGTCCCGAATTTGATGATCTGGTGGGATTTCTGGTCCACGTTGCTGCTGGAGAGAGAGAGGCTTTATGGGGGTGCGGGGAGGGGTCCCCCGGCTCTCCCTTCCCTCTGCCCCCCCCCAGGTCAGGGTTCATGCTCCCCCGCCCTCAAGCCCCAGATCCCTCCCGCAATGAGCATGGAGTGATCCCCACACAGAATGAGGTCATCGATCATGTGTCCCCCGACGCCCACTTCCCCGGAGCACCCCAAAACTGGGGGTCATGTCCCCTCCGCTGCGATCCCCTCAAACGCCTGGCAAATGTTGGGTCACATCTCCCCGGAGAGTCCCCCAAGTGCAGGACTGCAAACCCCCTTCAATATCGGGGGTCACAGCCCCCCAACCCGCCAATACTGGGGTCACACCCCCCTGCAATATTGGGGTCACAGCCCCCCCTGCAGCGCCCTCAACACTGGCCCACTTCTTGCCCAGAGGATAAAGGAGCAGGCAGGGCAGGGCGTGCAGGGGGGCACCCCAATTCCCTCCCCCCAACCCCATGCTCCCATCGTACCTGGGGGGTGTCTCCGTGGTGCTGTCGGGTTCATCAGCGTCCTCCTCATCGCTTTCCTTTTCTTCCTGCTCCGGAGAGAGCGTGTCAAACGGGGCCTCCCCCACACAGCCCCCCGTTGGCACAAACCAGGCCCGCCCCACACATAACCCCCCCCATCGACATAAACCAGGCCTCCACACACATAGCCCCCCGTTGGCACAAAAACACCCCCCCCCAAAGCCCCCCGTCGGCACAAACTGGGGTCCCCCCATGTAGCCCCCCATTGGCACAACCCGGGGCCCCCCCACATAGCCCCCCGTCGGCACAACCTGCCCCCTACACACACACAGCCCCCCATCGGCACAAACCGGGGCTCTGCCATGGGCACCTGGCACCCCCCCGGAGATGGGCTCCCCCAGACGCGCCGACGGTGGGGTCCGGGCCCCCCATCCCCTGTGACCCCCGCGGGAGGTCAGAGCCCCGGCCCCCCCGCACTGACCTGCAGCGACTCCTGGAAGGAAGAGGCCTGGTACTGGGCGTACTTGGCGATGGTGGTGTGCGAGCGGCTGCTCTCGCACGGCCACACCTGGCGGGTGCCCGACAGGTCCCAGTTCTCGTCCGAGGGCTGCTGCACCTGGGTGCGGACTTCCACGGCGTGCTCCCCGCTAGCCTCCACCAGTGTCTTGGTGCTGAACAGGCCCAGGTCTGGGGGGGACACGGGTGTGGGTGAGAGTCAGGGGCCCCCAGAGCCCCCCGTCCGCATCGGCCACGGGAGAGAGACACGGGCCGGGCCCAGTCCCCCCAGAGCCCCCCCGTCCGCATCGGCCACGGGAGAGAGACACGGGCTGGGCCCCCGTCCCCCCAGAGCCCCCCGTCCGCATTGGCCACGGGAGAGAGACACGGGCTGGGCCCCCGTCCCCCCAGAGCCTCCCATCTGCATTGGCCACGGGAGAGAGACACGGGCTGGGCCCCCGTCCCCCCAGAGCCCCCCGTCCGCATTGGCCACGGGAGAGAGACACGGGCCAGGCCCAGTCCCCCCAGAGCCCCCCGTCTGCATTGGCCACGGGACAGAGACACGGGCTGGGCCCCCGTCCCCCCAGAACCCCCCGTCTGCATCGGCCACGGGAGAGAGACACAGGCTGGGCCTCGTCCCCCCCGAGACCCCCTTCAGCACCAGCCACGGGAGAGAGAGACGGGCAGGGACCCCCGTCCTCCCTGCACCCCCCCCCGCCTGCCCCCCGGCGAGGCACTCACTGAGCCGCAGGGAGCCGGCCAGCCCCCGGATGACCGTGATGGGGTTCTTGGGGTCGGTGCAGAACTGCAGCAGGACGGGCGAGAAGGCGTCGCGTTTGCTCTCCAGCTGCCGGGGGAGGGAGTGTGAGAAAAGCAAAAGTCTGGTAACCCCGTCCCCCCCCCGGTATCCCCATCCCACCCCCCAGTATCCCCTTCTGCTCCCAGCCCCCTCCGGTATCCTCATCCCCCCAGGTATCCCCATCTGCTCCCAGCCCTCTCTGGTATCCCCAGCCCCCTCCAGTGTCCTCATCCCCCCTTTTCCCCCCTAGATATCCCCATCTGCTCCCAGCCCCCTCTAGTAACCCCTTTCCCCCCTAGATATCCCCATCTGCTCCCAGCCCCTCTGGTATCCCCAGCCCCCTCCAGTGTCCTCATCCCCCCTTTTCCCCCCTAGATATCCCCATCTGCTCCCAGCCCTCTCTGCTATCCCCAGCCCCCTCCAGTGTCCTCATCCCCCCCAGGCCCCTCTGATATCCCCATCTGCTCCCAGCCCTCTCTGGTATCCCCAGCCCCCTCCAGTGTCCTCATCCCCCCTTTTCCCCCCTAGATATCCCCATCTGCTCCCAGCCCCCTCTAGTAACCCCTTTCCCCCCTAGATATCCCCATCTGCTCCCAGCCCTCTCTGGTATCCCCAGCCCCCTCCAGTATCCTCATCCCCCCCTTTCCCCCCAGGTACCCCCATCTGCTCCCAGCCCTCTCTGGTATCCCCAGCCCCCTCCGGTATCCTCATCCCCCCAGGTATCCCCATCTGCTCCCAGCCCTCTCTAGTAACCCCTTTCCCCCCTAGATATCCCCATCTGCTCCCAGCCCTCTCTGGTATCCCCCGCCCCCTCCGGTATCCTCATCCCCCCAGGTATCCCCATCTGCTCCCAGCCCCCTCTAGTAACCCCTTTCCCCCCTAGATATCCCCATCTGCTCCCAGCCCTCTCTGGTATCCCCCGCCCCCTCCAGTATCCTCATCCCCCCCCGGCCCCTCTGATATCCCCATCTGCTCCCAGCCCCCTCTGGTAACCCCTTTCCCCCCTAGATATCCCCATCTGCTCCCAGCCCCCTCTGGTAACCCCTTTCCCCCCTAGATATCCCCATCTGCTCCCAGCCCTCTCTGGTATCCCCAGCCCCCTCCAGTATCCTCATCCCCCCCTTTCCCCCCTAGATATCCCCATCTGCTCCCAGCCCCTCTGCTATCCCCAGCCCCCTCCAGTATCCTCATCCCCCCCTTTCCCCCCTAGATATCCCCATCTGCTCCCAGCCCTCTCTGGTATCCCCAGCCCCCTCCGGTATCCTCATCCCCCCCGGGCCCCTCCGGTATCCCCGCCTGCTCCCAGCCCCTTCTAGTAACTCCCTCCCCCCCTAGATATCCCCATCTGCTCCCACCCCCTCTGGTATCCCCAGCCCCCTCCAGTATCCCTGTCCCCCGTCCCCCTCCAGTATCCCCATCTGCTCCCAGCCCCCTCCAGTGTCCCCACCCTCCCCGGTATCCCTGCCCTTCCTGGACCCCTCTGGTATCCCTGCCTGCTCCCAGCCCCCTCCAGTATCCCCAGCCCCCTCTGGTATCCCCGGCCCCCTCCAGTATCCCCACCTGCTCCCAGCCCCCTCCGGTATCCCCAGCCCCCTCTGGTATCCCTGTCCCACCTGGACCCATATGGTATCCCAGCCTGCCCTGGTATCCCTGGGCCTGACCCCCGGACCCCTCCGGTATCCCCCTCCGCCCCCAGCCCAGCCCCCCAAGCCGGTATCTCCCACCCCCCGTCAGATCTCTGCCCCCCCCCCCCGAGGCGTCACTCACGTAGATGCTGGGCGTGGGGGGGTTGAGTTTGTCCCGTGGCAGTTTCTCCTCGGCGTTGATGAGGGGTTTGACGGACTGGGCGGCCGAGAGATACGACTCCTTGAACTTTCCCTTCACCCTGGCATGCCTGGGGGGAGAACGCAGCCCGTTGGGGGCAGGGCACGTCCTGGGGCTGGGGGCAATGGGGCAGGAGGGGTTCCAGGGGCTGGGGTGGGTGAGCTATGGTGGGTTATGCAGGGCAGACAGGGTGTCTGAGCCTGGTGGGTGGGTAAGTGGGGCAGGG